>NC_137676.1:61715241-62285241 GCF_963989245.1 Nansenia antarctica
CCACTGAGGTAATACTACTGTATGTGGTGTTTTGACAGTTAAACTACACAAGACGTGTTCAAGACGTAACTAATACATTACAAACATGATAGGAATGGGTGACATACATTTGTATGACTTGTTATGTATACTGTATGTATGGCAGGTGACTAATTTTGACAATATAGAGGAATGTTCAATTTAATGAGTCATTTTGGCACACCTCTGGCATTTTATTTAACATACACAACACCATTGAATATAGTCTCTCTCATTATCTAGAGAATGCTTACAGGCGTCCTAAGCAGTCACCTATGTTAATAATAACTTTGAGCTAAGTAAATTAACCAACATCTAGAATTGTTGACTCTATGTCCAGACTCTATGACTGCTTTCTATGCAAAACAAAATCCATGTATACACATATAACTGAATATATTATTTGAGGGAAATATACTGTGGGCCGGTTTCAGAGACAAGGCTTAAGCCTAGTCCTGGACTAAAAAGCATCTTCAATGGAGATTTTACATTGAGGGCCGGTTTCACAGACAAGGCTTAAGCCTAGTCCTGAACTAAATCACACTTTCAATGTAAAATCTCCATTGAAGATGCTTTTTAGTCCAGGATTAGGCTTAAGCCTTGTCTGTGAAACTGGCCCTGAAAGTGTGATTTAGTCCAGGACTAGGCTTAAGCCTTGTCTGTGAAACCGGCTTAAATGTATTAAATTTGACCCCTTTAAACCCATTAACAAGCCAAAAAGACGTTCTAAAGACGTTGTGTTGACGCCTTTCAGAGACGTCCAGAACTAGGCCAGATCATGTCGTTTAGGGGATTTTTTTTTTACGTCTTTCCAGGACGTAATTTAAACGACTTTTTGGTGACCAGAATACAACCAGCTGTTTTAGGTCACCAAAAAGTCGTTGAACTGACGTCCTGAAAAGACGTCAAAAAAATCCCCTAAACGACATGTGATCTGGCCTAGTCCTGGACGTCTCTGAAAGACGTCTTTATAACGTCTTTGTGCTTGCTGGGCAATAACATGTAGAAAAATGGACGCTTTCAGTTTTCCATCATTACCCCCAGCTCCACTTGCAGCTAAGTATGTGTTGAATCTCTGCTTGAAACGTTTCCAGTTATCAGCAATATTACCAGTCAACTGCATACAGGTGGAGTAAGCTTATCCATGACGACAGGTTGAGGTAGTAGTTTTAGACTATACTGACGGAAAGTTTTAGATTATCTTAGACTGTTTTAGACTAGTTTTAGTTTTAGACTATGTAGTTTTAGTTTAGTTTTAGACTATGTAGTTTTAGTTTAGTTTTAGACTATGTAGTTTTAGTTTAGTTTTAGACTATGTAGGCCAGGTGTTGTATTGTATTTGTTTGTGGTGGATGTTGTTGTTGTATGCCTGTGAACAGGTCACACTTGAAAATGAGCCCTTGGGGCTCAATGTGTTTTTTACCTGTATAAATAAAGGTTAAATAAAAATAAAATAAAACAGGGATTTCTACTACTTCAATAACTTGGTTGTCTCCAGGAACAATATTATCATCTGCTTGTGTTAACTGTTCCTCCGTTTCCAGGGTATATACAGGAATCTTGAGGTTAATTTGAAAGTGACAGTTGGATCTAAGTGACAGTTGGATCTCAGTGACAGTTGGATCTAAGTGACAGTTGGATCTAAGTGACAGTTGACACTAGAACAGCCGTGTCTATGTTACCTACTCAGGGTATATACAGGAATCTTGAGGTTAATTTCAATACCTTTCTAAGACTTTTTAAAGACCTTGTCAATATGTTTCCAGACCTCACCGCCACTTGGAGCTGTAACCGTTTACATCAGTGACACATTTAACTTAACAGCTTTAGTTTGCAATAGACTAGACCACTATCATACAACAGAATGTCCGGTTCATCTTTGTTTTTTGAATAAAACTAATAAATTCACGAACTTTTACTAAAAGTTTTTAGGACTCAAACTCTTTGGACAGAGTCTAATTCAGAAAAATACCTACAAAATTCAAGACCTCATAAAATCGTGATTAGACTTTTTAATACTTATTAAGGGTCTTGATTTTCCCGAAATTGATTTATCAACTTTTAATACTTTTCAAGACACCACGGATACTCTGGTTTCACTATCACTGGCACTATCAGCAGACATCCCTTGAACTAGCTAGCTGCTAGCATATCGTTACATTGAACTAAGCTGCTAGCATAATCGTTACATTTCTTTTAGCTTCCCGCTACTCACGCCATGTGTAGGCTCTCTGGCTCCCTCTCATGTTTAACGGGTTTTCTCCGTTTTCATTCACTCTATCACTCTTTCGTGTCAAATTGCAGAGTAGTTTTCCACTTTGTCCTGTCTTTGTCCTTGCCAACGACCGCTCCTGACACCGTGTTATGTTCGTAGTTGTATTGTATAACAAACCAGGCGAGGGTTTTAAGTCTTCTGTTTAATTAACCATATCAACGTGCCGGTAAGCGACAACAGTAAACCGTCTTCAAGTATATACATACACGACTGCGCATGCGTAACTCTGCTGGTGCATGCTGGGAACTGAAGTCTTAATGTTGTTAATACATAACCAGGGTGCGAAATAAGGGGGAGCTCGGGGAGCTATAGCTCCCCTAGTGGTGACATGAGCTCCCCTGGAAACATGGTTTGTGAAATGTTGGGGGAGCTCTAAAATATTCCAAATTGCGATGGATTTATTCCAAGTTGTGACGGATTTTACCTGGTGTAATATGATTTGTAGAGGCATACAATCTATTTTGATGTTGGTATTAGGTATATAAATGTTATATAATAGCCTATATAGCCTACATATAGGCCTTTATTGGCTACAACTATGCGAAGGTAACAGAGCGGGGTGCACTGACGTTGAACCCCTCATAGTGATAAGTAGGTGGACATGGTGCGTGCTGCTGAAATAGCCGACATGCGGTGTGTGGTTTAAAAAGCCAGCTCAGTAAATAATTCAAACTTAATGTTTACTTATAGGCTATGTGAATGTGACTGCACCACACATGTGAACAGTAACAAAGCAAATGCAGTTTAATTTTATGAAAAACATTGACAACTAAATCGGCGCAAAAAAAAAAAAAAGCTGAATCCGCTTAGCCTATATGCTCCTGAAACGACAGAGCAAACACGCTACATTACCAGGGATATTAATTACAATGAGCCATTCATTAAAAATAGAAAAAATAATATTAGGCTATTAAATCTCACTTAATGAGAAAACTGGCATCTCCCATCGGTCACTATTTGTTGGCTATCTGGTGATATGGACGTCTTTGAGTGTCTAGAAAAGCGCTATAAGCAGTGGCGGATACAGAAAGTGGCTGATGGGTAGGCCTGGAAAAATCTGGGTAGGCCTGAGTGAAACTCATCACCGCACGTTTTAGACCTATGTATGAGCAGCCAGATGGATGGAACACAACCGGGCTCGCGATCATAGGCGTCGATTTATGTTTCTGCCCGTGGGTGCTCAAAACATTTGGGTACGACCAACACGCATGCACACACACGCACACACACGCACACGCACGCACGCACACACGCAAAATATTCGCAGGGACTGGAGGAGATCACTATGCAGACCATGAAACGAACGGAAAATAAATAAAGTACCTGTCTACCCAGAGAATGCAACGGACAGCCAAACAAGTTATTATAATACACACACGCAAGGCATTCAAGCGCACGCAATAGTCAATGAATTAACCAATAACCATCAACTATGGAGGACCAAGTATAGAAATTGTAATAAGAAATGCCTGTATTATCATTTGCAAGCTTTTAACTGTGGGTGTTGACAGTCCAGTGCAAACCGAAAGCTCAAGTTGAATCATACATGTTATGTACCTGGCTCGGACCAGTTGTGGTGATCCATCATTTTATTACAAAACTTAACGCTGCTTATTAGGGGATTTACGTAAACTGGTGTATACACATATATTGTTGTGTAAAGTTGTGTGCTTCTATTGTATTATATTATTATATCCAGTGAAGGCATACACAATGTTGTTCCACACAAATGTTCCCCCTCTTCGTTTTAATCTTGGAAAGTCTCATAAAAAATATACTTCACCGAACTATTACAGCGCTGTCTCGGACTCTCCGCACGTCGGCGTGTGGCGTCATCATCTGTTATTGTGAATAAATAAGATTTCTAGACAAGGCCTGGTCCAAACTTTCATTATTTTCACTGACTTCCAGACGTGGCTTTTTAAGAAAGCGGGACAATGTTAGCTGTTTAGCCATCGTAGCGCGCACACTGAACAACTGGTCAAGGTCAACTGAACAATCAGAGTAAACGTAAAAGAGGAAGCAATGTAAACGTAAGAGAGGAAGTTGAATATTATTAGTATTAATACATACTTTTAATCATTTCCAAGACAAAACTATTCACATTACAGTTAGTTAGTGAAAATTTAACTTTTAAAATATTTTATTATAAAAAAAAATGTATTTTTATGAATCTGACTGGGTGGGCCAGCTGTCAATCTGGGCGGGCCTAGGCCCACCCAGGCCCACCCATAGATCCGCGCCTGGCTATAAGTCTAATGTATTATTATTATTTATTATTATTATGGACGTCACTTTAATCCGGCAGTTCTCAAGGTTTTTATGCACCAATCGATTCCTCTAGTCCGTCTTTATCACATTCATTGACGAAAAGGACGACTCGCATGTATAGGTGGAAGGGAACATTCATTGTGAGCTCGGAAAATGTGAGTCTCACAACGGCTTTGCATTGATGAAACCAGGTAGGATGAACGCATAGTTCACTGTCCATTCCTAAATGCCCTGTTTCCACCGTCAACTTTCCTCTTTAGACCTTTGGAGAGTGACATGATGTTTCTCTTGCTAGCAGGTTAAATGTTTAGCTAACTTCACCCGGCACGCAAACAACCAATCCAATAATAATGTGACCTTGTAAGTCTGGGAGGAGGGGGGAATAATTATCACAATAAAACTATGTTAAATAATTATTTGATTAAGTTAGGCTGCGCTACATCGTCAGTCCACACATTTATTATTTAAAAATATGGAAAAAGGTGAAACTACGTTTCAACGTTGTTGAGAATCACAACACAAACTTGCTAGTCAAGCCAAAATACTGCAACGTAATGGATTGGACTGCTACCTAGTTAACTACAACACTACTTTACATTGTTAGCAGGCTCATAAAACAAGCCGTGTTAGTTGACTAGCGATGTGTCATTGATTTTCGACAACGCGGAAATGTATTCACATTTTTCGAAAGAAAAGTCAAAGCATTAGAACGTAGAACGGAAAATCGCACGCGCGCTTTGCGCACGGAAAGCCACCGGCCCCGATTTGGCCAGAATTTTTTTTTTTCCGTCAGGAGATTCTTTTTTTTTTGTTGCTTTAATCCCTGGGCTCCCCCGCACACCGTGATTTAATTCGCACACTGCCTGCTTCCATAGAGTTGATACCATTGACATTCCTGATATAAAGCTGGGACTCTCAACTCTTGCTATCCCTGTTCATATCAGTAACAGAACAGTTAATTGCAAGTCTGAATGCTTTATACACCCCTCAAATTTAATTTCTATACCCTGCCACACACAGCCCACACAGAGACCAAACACAAAACCACTCAAGCTAGCACTTTATCCCTAGCTAATAAGTCTCTCTTAATCAACGACTTGATTAGCTCCTATGAACTAGATGTATTATTTATCACTGAGACCTGGTTAGATAATAACAAGACACCAATTCTTATTGAGTCAGCACCCCCCAATTTTAGAACCTTAGATGTCGTTAGATCCCACAAAAAAGGTGGTGGAATCGCCTCTTTCTTCAGAGACAGTTTTAACTGCAAACAGAAATCCTTCTGGGAATTTTTATCATTTGAATATCTTTCAGTTGTTTTTAAATGTTCACTCGAATTATTTTTATAATTTTATACAGACCACCCCAATACTCTACTAGCTTCTTTAATGAACTTACAGAGCTTCTCTCAGAATGTTACTGTTGCTGGGCTGAAGTAAAAGTCTGCACACCCACGTGGTTCGACAGGATACCGTTTCCTGTTCACCAATTTTGACTTGTTAGAGTCTCCGTAGAAACCCAAGCACATGCCAAACATACGGCAATATCCTTCCGCGGCCAGGCAATAGTAGTTAAGATATGATTTGCCTGATCAAAGATTGCGATTACATGTTACAATTTTAAACACAATAATACTTTACATTTAATATATCAGCAATTAGTTATGCTGTTATGTTGAGAATATACTGCTGAATAGATCGAGTTGTGTTACTTACTCACTGAAAATAGTCCGTGCCAGTATAAAGGCACGTGTCTGCGTCATCGTCGGTCTTTTCATTCCAGCCTCGTGCCTCACAACAAGTGTATCAATGGCGAGCGACTGAGAGAGGCAGAGAGACAGAGAGAGCTGTACTTGTTCTTTATTCTTTATTCTTTAGAAAATACTCGCTCAGCACGTCAGTGACGTTGCTGTACGCCAATTAAAAACATATTTAAAGTCGTTCCTCTGTACCTAGAGACTCCTACAACAACTGAGTTGATTCAGTGAAGAAGTCCAATGGGGGATGGGTGACGGGCTGATTACGGACAGGTGCTGAGGTGTTGGAGAGAGACTGAGAGAGGCAGAGAGAGCTGTACTTGTTCTTTATTCTTTATTCTTTAGAAAATACTCGCTCAGCACGTCAGTGACGTTGCTGTACGCCAATTAAAAACATATTTACAGCCGTTCCTCTGTACCTAGAGACTCTGTGACTAGAGAGAGAGAGGAAAAAGGGAAAATTGCAGAGGGAGCCAGACTGTCGGTGGGGGATGGATGACGGGCTGATTGCGGACAGGTGTCAGTGATGACGGGCTGATTACGGACAGGTGTCAGTGATCAGACTCGTTATCCTGCTGGTCTATTTAACCTGTGTGTGTTTGTTCCCCCGGGAGAGTGAAGGAGACGGGAAAACCTGCTGAGGTGTTGGAGAGAGACAGAGAGAGCTGTACTTGTTCTTTATTCTTTAGAAAATACTCGCTCAGCACGTCAGTGACGTTGCTGAGCCGTGCTGTACGCCAATTAAAAACATATTTACAGTTCCTCTGTGCCTAGAGACTCCTACAACAACTGAGTTGATTCAGTGAAGAAGTCCAATGGGGGATGGGTGACGGGCTGATTACGGACAGGTGCTGAGGTGTTGGAGAGAGACTGAGAGAGGCAGAGAGAGCTGTACTTGTTCTTTATTCTTTATTATTTAGAAAAGACTCGCTCAGCACGTCAGTGACGTTGCTGAGCCGTGCTGTACGCCAATTAAAAACATATTTACAGCCGTTCCTCTGTACCTAGAGACTCCTACAACAACTGAGTTGATTCAGTGAAGAAGTCCAATGCCAGTTGAGCATCATTGAACTTATAGTAACATGACATCAATTCTACTTCTGAGTAAAACCTGCCAAGAAAGATGGCTCATTAAAATGTTTGAGATTTCTTCTCAAGGCCACATGAGATTTGTTATTTTCTAAGCGAATGCTTCTGATACCTACCTAATTCAAATACGAAATAAACCTAATTCAAATACTCCACTGGCTACAATTTTGTCAACTTTATTGCTGAAAATCAGATCAATCAATCAATCAACACTTTGAGCTGTCCTTGAAATCAGGCCTAGTGGGTCTCAACTAACGATTGAGGTTCGGTTTAGGTTCCCACGAACATCTGAGATTGAATTAAACTAATTTAAGTTAAAATCACCAGTTATAATAAGCTCATCGCCTGTATATTGGGCAAGTAGATCCCCAAGTGCTTCAACAGAATCCTTTCCAGCAGATGGAGAACAAACAAGATAGCCTGATAAGGCAATATCAGTGTCAGATATACTGATTCTTTTGAGCCATGATTCACTCGAAACAAGAATATCTGGGTCGGTTTGTAGTACAAATATTTAAACCTGATCTAACTTTTGATATAAATGTCACAAGATGAAACGGGACCTAATAATAGGATGGGAAGTTCGCAGGCATGTTGATTAGACACAGCTGAAGTGGGTTAGCTGATGAGCGAACTAGTCATGGGATTGGCTGTTGTACCCTTTAAAAAAAACCTGGGTTTAGGTGAGAGAGTGAGAGGAGACAGGGGAAAAGGATTACGTGTGTTGATGTGAATGGACTGTTGGTGATGTTCTCTTGGCGTGACCTGTGAGTGAGTGGCTAGTATTAGTGCCACACTATTAACCAGTGTTACGACCCCATATGTGTTATAGGGGATACAGGGTGTAACAATTAAATAAAACCGGGGGGACAAGAATCAGAGGAGAAGGGAAATAAAATAAACAAGATTTATTGTACAAAGGTAACACAAACAGGTTTCCGTGAAACTCTTAACTGAAAACTACTCTATAAAAAAGGAGATTGAATGAATCTACACTATTATTTTTTTCGAGGTTTTATTTTGGCAACATTAAACGTTACTCTACTCCCCCAGAGCTTGTTCTTGTTGAAGCAAATTACCAACATTAACGATATTATCGAGAAAAATAGATAGCATAGTAGCTATATAACGTATAGAAACTCTTTGGATTCTTACCGTTGTTGGTTGAATTCTGTGGTTTATTCTCCATAAATATGAATTATTAAGAATAAACGGACAGAACAAGTATTAGAATAAACTAAAGTGGTACTCAAGAACATACCAATACAGGGACAGCTTTCTCAGCAGCTTTCTAAATGAAAGAAAATAATTGTGTCCAACGTCTGAAATCTTAGGCTCTGTGATTCTTTAGACATACACCATCTTCATCTGTGGCCTCAAAAACATGTTATCAGAATGATTTTTTTTTAAAGTCACTTCCTTTCAGTGGGTAAAAAAGTCAGCCCCAAAACAGACAGTGCCTGGTTGTATAGGTAGGTCCATTGTCAAACAGCCTTACGGTGGTACTCTGGGGGCGCTACTTCATAGTCACTCACACTGAAGAGAGATGTCGAGTTCTTCACAAGGTACCTCAAATTGACAAGAACAAACCAAACATGTCATTACATTTTCACCCAAGACCCAACAATGAATGGTCTCATGACTACTACATCTTGTCTGATAATATATATCGGGCAGATGCGGAGGTTGCAGCGGCTCTTCCTGAGGGAGGCCTGAGGCTGGCAGCGAGCCAGACGGTCGGGGTTTCATCAGACCAGATCTTAACAACATGAAGTCTACAAGATAATTAATAATTACGGTTAGGTCCCTAACCGAGGTGTTGACGGACAACCTCTGATATGATGTGTTTTCAGAAACTGTGGACTGACCAGAACTACGGTCATTTGAGATGTGGCGCCAAGCCAGAAAAAATCATCAGAAAGTGAAAAATGAAAAAATGAACGTCTGGTGGGGTGGGTACCTGAGGCGGTTCTTGAGGGTGTTGACCTCGCGGTTTAGCCTCTCTCTGGCCTCCGTGGCGTCGTCCAGCTCCCGCTGTTGCTTCCTGCGGGAGGCGTTGGCCCGGGTGGACTCCTCCTCCGCCTCCTCCAGCTCCCTCTTGAACTTCTTCATATTCTTCAACTGCTGCACTGTGCTTCGGACGATCTTATTGGCTGCCGCTTTGTCCCTGTGAAGTAGAGCAGTGGTTCCCAACCTTTTTTGTCTTGTGTACCCCTTGAGCTGTTTTGCCATGCCAGAAGTACCCCCTCACTCATGCGTGTTGATTATTTCCCCAAAAAATCAATTAAACTCTAACTTGCAAATATAACATTTATTACTGACACACAGAGAGCAAAACCTCTTCTCATGTCTCCAAAACTCTAAACACATTTTCTGCTTTACACACATTTTGCTATTCAAAATGGCACTTTTTAAATGCACTGAACACGGTTTTCTGCACACAACAATCTGACATAAAGTCACATGTTTGCCATTTCAAAACACTGCCATTCAAAATTAGACTACATGAGCTAATTGGCCAATACATGTGCCACCTGGCCACCTCAATGGTTAATTGTTACCACTTCAATCAGGAAAAAAAAACAGTGTACACCTACATGCCCACACACTCACTGAAAATAGAAAAATAAATACTAAATAATAATGAATTTGATTTGATATCTGTTTCTTTTCCCTTTCTCCTGCTCCTCTTTGGCTTCTGTCTGAGGTGCAGTGATGTCATCATTTTCTCATCCCAGAGTCTTGACTGATGGGGAGAGGAAACAGACAAGATGAGACAGGATAAAACTTATCACACACACACACACACACACACACACACACTTAAACTTCTTATCTAACTCTACTGATTATTAATGAAATCATTTGAACCACTCCCCTTTAATACATAGATATTTACACCATTGTGAAAAATAGACTCACCCAGTAGCAGTTGCAATTCTTTTTTTCATCAGTTGAGCTTTAATGAGACACTTGAGGTTGCTTCTCTTTTATAAGCTTTGACAGTTCTGGAGGCAGTGTGGCAACAGCAGTCACCAGGCTGCTCTCCACACTCAGTCTGTTCCTTGGCTTGGTTTTGATGTGGGTCAAAGCTGAGAAGGTCACTTCACACATATATGTAGATCCAAAAGGCAAAAGTTCATTCAATGCACACTTTCCCAGCACTGGATATTCCTTTTCAACATCACACCAAAACTCTGTCAATGACTTGTCAGCATGTGCCATCTTCAACCCACGATCAGAGGACATGTCCATCAGATTTTCCTGCAGGCTTGCAGGAAGGCTGCTGCTGCTCCTGTCATTCACTCTGAATGGGTTCCTCACCCAGTCCAGTTTTTCTGACTTTGTTTCAATGTCATGAAAGTACTGGTTGAAGTCAGTGTCAAGTTTGGACAGATGTGCTTTAACTATTTTCACCACAGGACCTCTGTCAGCATCAGTGGTGGCGAGATGGCCATCAAGCAGTGGGAAACAGCTCACATCTCCATCCTTACATTTCCTCTCCCATAATTTAACCTTCTTTATGAATCCATTCACTTTGTCATACATGTTAAGGATGTGTGAGTACTTGCCCTGAAGTGAAAGGTTGAGCTCATTCAGCTTAGTGAAGACATCAGCAAGATATGCCAGCTGCGCAACCCACACTGCATCCTCAAACAGGGCTGCAAGAGGGTGGTCGTTTTCTGTCAGGAAAGCAAACACCTCGATGCGCAATTCATAGAGCCGCAGCAGCGTTTTGCCACGAGACAGCCAGCGAACGTCTGTGTGAAGCAGTAGCTGCTCATGCTCTGACCCGCTGTCATGACAAAGAGTTTGAAACAGTCTGTGGTTCATTGGCCGGGACTGAATGAAGTTAATCACCTTAACTGCGTCATCCATAACTGCACTTAACTCGGGGCTCATCCTTTTGCTGGCGAGTGCCTCCCGGTGAATAATACAGTGCATCCACTTAATTTCGGGGTTCACCTTCATCACACGCCCAAGCAGCCCACGCACCTTACCCGTCATTGCTGCCGCTCCATCGGTACAGATGTGACTGCAGGATTTCCACTCCAGATCGTTGTCTTTGAAGAAGCTGTCAATAATCAGAAATATTTCCTCGCCAGTTGTCTTTCCTGGCAGCGTCTTGCAAAACAAGATATGCTCATTTATGTCCGACTCTTCTTTATAACGCACAAAAGCCAGCAGCTGAGCCTCCCCACTAACGTCGGTCATTTAATCTAATTGCAAAGCGAACTGACCTGCTTGCTTCATTTTATCCACCACTTGTCCGACAATATTTATGGACATATCATCAATCCGACGGGAGACGGTATTGTTAGATAATGGTACCAACTTGAGCGTGTCAGCTGCTTTCTTGTCCAGCATAGTTTGAGCCAAAATCATAGCGGCAGGCAAAATCAGATCTTCGGCGATTGAATGTGGGGTTTTTGACTTAGCCACTAGTAATGAAACAGCATAGGACGCCTCCAGTGCTTTGCTTGACACACTTGCCGCTTTTTTCAGTGTAGCCTGACTTGACTTGAACTCTGACAGTTTTCGCTTGAAAAAGTCGTCAGTTTTACCAACAGTTGCTAGGTGTTTGGTGCTCTGGTGTCGCTGTAAATGGGCTGGCTTCATTGAATTATTAGCCAGGACTTCGCCGCAGAAAAAGCACTGTGGCTGTGGTGGATCAGCCGATGTACATGTAAATCCCCACAAAACATATGTTTCCAAATAATAGCGGGGTCCTTTTTTTCTTTTTTTCTCTGATCTGACCGTCTGATCTTCCTCTGATCTGACCGTCTGATCTGCCTCTGATCTGACCGTTACTGTAGCTGGTCGTTTTAGCCATCTGTCCATCTTTGCGGTATACTGACAGGCCTAGCTGACGTGCGCGCGTAAATGAACGTAAATGAACGTGATTTAAATGTGACGTGACTACCGCTTGTGTTACAGTCATTACCTGTCGGGGAGGAACTTAAGTTGCAGCGTACCATTTTAACAACAGGTTTATGAAACGACTATATTTAATTATTTTTTGGGAAAGGGAAATAAATTATAATTCCAAATCTTTCCACGTACCCCCTGCAATCCCCTCACGTACCCCTAGGGGTCCGCGTACCCCCGGTTGGGAACCACTGAAGTAGAGGACGAGGGGGGGGGGGAATTAGAGCACTGGCTAGAGAGGCCAGGGGCTGTCCACCGCAGTAAATTAAGAGACTTGAAGTTTCTTGAGTTCTCTATATTAAGGAGCAAGTCAACATGTTTGGCAGGAGAATAATGATTTGCAATGTACAGCTGATACCTGTGTCAGCAGGAAGCCACAATATAAGAAGCTGTGTGCTGGAGTGGAACACTCACAATTGTCGCATGAGTAACTGAGTCGCTGATCAGCTGGAAATATACCGTCTCTTCAACTCTCTGTCTCTGAGCAGACCTTGGTGATTTCTATTGATTAATTCTGGGGTATTCAGTTTTTTGATAAAACAAAAGGGGAGAAAGCTTAGTCTCCAATAACTCCTTAAATAAGTAACAGTCAATAAACAACAAAACACAAGAGAAGGCTTAAATCTCCCCAAACTTCCATGCAGGCGAAGAACGATAAGGCCATGAAAGACGCACACAACCCACATGACATGCTGCAAACAACTGAAGCAGAGGGAAGACACAGGAACATAAATAGACAAAAGACTAAGCATTCACACCTGTGAACAATCACAGTCATTAGGACAGACAAAAATACATACATCCACCAAAGGGTCGCGCAACCAATAGAGCGAACCCCCAATCCTTACACCTACCCTTGAATTTGGATAAATGTGACTTATAAATAGCACACTGAGGTAATTACAACTGTTTCAGCTTTCCACACTCACCCTCGAAGGTGGTGAGGAACTTCCCGAGTCGTCCTGGCCCGTCGTTATCTTCTTCTTCTTCCACGCGCAGCGAGGAGCTCCGTCCTCTCTCTGCTTTCACCCTACGTCCAGCAGGGCCTCGTTCTGCACACGCTGCAGGCCGCCGCCCTGCTGCTTCTGGAGCCGTGCCAAGTGGGCCAGGATGTGGCCGAGCGGGGACGTCTCCGTGCCCGCGCCCCTCTACGCTCTCGCCGGGTCCTTGCCCCCCGTCAACGCACCGACTCTGTGCCCCTCGATTTGGCGCCACCGAACTGAAAGGTCTTGCACAGAGGGAGTCGTCGGCACAACGCGGAACGAGGGTTCGGGACACAGCCCCGTTTATTTCAAACACCTCTAACTTCTAAGCAAAACCTCAGTCGCACCACTTGGGTTGCGCTGGCGTAATCGTCCGAACAAATTATAATAATAATAATGGTCGTCGCTCGGCAGTGTCTCTGGCTTCCACAGCTGGTCACTAGGGATGTGTCGACGCTTCGTAGCGTGTGTCGCACATTTATTCTACTGGTCACCGTTCTCCTACTACCTGGCTTCTCCAGACATCGCCCCCGGCTCACTGCTCTCCAGAGGGAAACAAACACACCAGTGTCCATGTTGAACAACGTTGATGTGATATTGCTAAGTAAAATACATAAATAATTATGTTAACAACTGATTTAGGCCTACTCATATTATTTATTATTGTAGCCGGCATCTGCAGTATCATCATTTATGAATTAGCCTATTGGCCTATTCCATCATGGCAGGGTAAAAATGAGCTGAGAAACAACATTTCAACAGTTTATATACATAAAAAAAACATTATAATGCATAGTTTACACTAACTTCAGAATATGAATCAATGTAGCCTATACAGTGACCAAATACCAATACAATAACAAATTGAAAAAGAACTATACAATCATAAAAAGACCATTAAAATATTGCATTCCTGTAAGTAAAATAGTTGGGCATTGCTCCCCACACCAGTCTTCAACTGTCCGGTTTTGGTTAGCATCGCTAGCATCAGTTTTCTGTTCTTGGTTCTGACAGAAGTGGAACCTCACATAGCCTTCTGCTGTTGTAGTCTATCCGCCTCTTGGTGCGTTGTGCATTCTGAGATGCTTTTCTGCTCACCACATTTATACAGAGTGGTCATATGAGTTACCATAGCCGTTCTGTCAGCTCTGCTGGTGAGTTGTGCTGAGGTGTATCTTCTGGACATGGTTGGCCACGAACGTGTGGAATCGTCGGGCCCCGTTGTTAATGTACCCTAGAACGACCTTGGAATCGGTCCAGAAGTACTCCTCGATGTCAGCATATCCAAGCTCCTCCTTCAGCACATTGCTGGTTTTCACTGAGACGACTGCGGCTGTTACGACTGGTGGCATTGAGCTTTCGTGTTTTACTGGGGGTCACAGTGCCAAGGAACCTCCTTTGAGTTGGTGTTCTGACGGACGTTCCATAGAGCATATCCATTTCTGTCTGCTTGCTTTTCTTCAATTGTCTCTCCAGTTTCTCCTGCTCCTTCTCTACGCGGTGCGTCTCCCACTGCTCCTCCACACACTGCAGGAACTGCTGTCCGTTGACCAGGAAGTCCCGCCCCTGCTCCTGCTCCCACACGTCTATCTGGGCTTTCAGCTTCTTCTCAAGCTTGGGCAGGCTTTTGTGTTAAAAATCATAGACACTACAGGTAGCAGTAGCAACACACTAAACCCAACAGTAGCAGTAGCTTAAGCTAACTTAGTAGGCAACTCACAGTAGCACACTATTGCAGTAGCTTAAGCTAACTAGCAACAAACACACAGTAACAGACTATAGTAGAACACAGTAACAGACTATAGTAGAACACAGTAACAGACTATAGTAGATTCACATTTATAGTAAGTATATTTACATTGTAATCAATGAACTTGGCCTACATAACGTAAAGAAAATTAACAGTTATTGTTAGTGAGGTTATGGGAGACTGTATAAGGTGAATAGTTCAGTGAGAGTATGCTCCATTCGCCCCCGGGGCGTCGATCAGGACACACATGACAGGAGATTGACTTTGTGTTCAGGTTTCTTTAGTGGGTTCAGACAGGGTACAGTTCAGGCATGGGTAGGATGATTGCAAACACTACAATGGGTGTATGTGTGGTTCTTCAACCGTTTGACCATCTCATCGTTGCTGATCTTATCCGTGATCCCCTTCACCCCCGGCGGATAGGTGATCAGCTTCTGCTGCGGGAACTCCACGTCAGTGTTCTGGTCCACACGGTCCTCGACTGGCCTCGTAGTTCAGTGACGCACATTGACACTGTAATGCTGCTGCGGGAACTCCACGTCAGTGTTCTGGTCCACACGGTCCTCTACTGGCCTCGTAGTTCAGTGACGCTGATCTTATCCGTGATCCCCTTCACCCCCGGCGGATAGGTGATCAGCTTCTGCTGCAGGAACTCCACGTCAGTGTTCTGGTCCACACGGTCCTCTACTGGCCTCGTAGTTCAGTGACGCACATTGACACTGTAATGCTGCTGCGGGAACTCCACATCAGTGTTCTGGTCCACACGGTCCTCTACTGGCCTCGTAGTTCAGTGACGCACATTGACACTGTAATGCTGCTGCGGGAACTCCACGTCAGTGTTCTGGTCCACACGGTCCTCTACTGGCCTCGTAGTTCAGTGACGCTGATCTTATCCGTGATCCCCTTCACCCCCGGCGGATAGGTGATCAGCTTCTGCTGCGGGAACTCCACGTCAGTGTTCTGGTCCACACGGTCCTCTACTGGCCTCGTAGTTCAGTGACGCACATTGACACTGTAATGCTGCTGCGGGAACTCCACGTCAGTGTTCTGGTCCACACGGTCCTCTACTGGCCTCGTAGTTCAGTGACGCACATTGACACTGTAATGCTGCACAACGATGCTAACTGGTTGGAGTTGTAACATGAGAAACTTGTGACTTGTTCTCCGGTCTGAATCAATGCGGCCCAGATTCCCAGAATGCACTGCGCACTTAAGGTGGCAGGTGATATTACGCACAGCTTAGCTCTTAAGGTGGAAATGATAACCAAATATAATAATCGTGGACTTACATGTTCTAATCATATCACTATATTATGTACAAAAAGGTAGAAAGTATAAATACAACTTTAACATCTTAAACTTTAACAACTTTAACAACTTTAACATCTTAAACAACTTTAACATCTTAAACAACTTTAACATCTTTAAGTAAAATCACACTTGTGTTTCTTCAGAGTATCTGACCGGCTGAAGCTCCTCCCACACTGGGAGCAGTGAAAAGGCTTCTCTCCAGTGTGAATGCGCTGGTGTTGAGACAGGTGTGCTGCTTGACTGAAGCTCTTTACCTGTAACCTAAACCTGTAACCTAAACCTGTGGACTTAGAATATTGGAACCTTTCTAACAGTTATTTTACTCTTTACATTCTAATAATAAAATAAAAGAGGGTATTGTAGTTGTTGGTTTGAGGGATATGAAGAAAGACTAGGAGCACATGGTTAATGTGTAAACAAGAGCTGTGTTTATTGCACACTCTGCATTCACTTCCTCATTCACACTTCCTGGTCGCCTTAAATACACCTCATCACCCTGCTAAGGCACCTGGGTAATGTAGTGAATTCGCCCTGATCACTCAGTGGGTGTCTAGTCACCACACAGGTCCCCCCCAGAATTCACAAACACTGACTTCCCATAACGTGCCGGAGCTCGGAGGACTCGTCCAAAGCGATTACGGGACTCCGGAACTTGGGCTGGACGGAAATCTCTTGGCTGCTGACAGCCTGGCCCGGAACCACTGGGAGGTTTTTTTGTTGTGCTTGTAGGAGGGCGGCCACGACGTGGTGGACGGGCCACCTCCACAGCCCGTTCTCCATCTAGATGAGCTGTCTTCAGGCGGTCCACTGAGATATGCTCCATACTTCCCCCTATGTCAATGATAAAGGTCTTGTCGCCTGTCTCCACAACTCTGTAGGGGCCATCGTAAGGCGGCTGTAGAGGGTTCCTATGTGCGTCGTGGCGGATGAACACATATCTTGCTGATTGGAGATCCAGAGGGACATGGATACGTGGCAGGCTGTGATTTGAAGTAGGGGTCGGCATAAAGGCACTTGCCTTGTCCCATAGATTACGAAGTTGTTCTGGTGCAGACCAGGGAACGTTAACAGAGGGGAAAAAATCACCCGGTACTCTAAGGGCCTGGCCATAAACAAGCTCTGCCGAAGAAGAGAGGAGGTCCTCCTTAGGTACAGTACGAAGTCCCAGCATCACCCAGGGTAGCCTGTCGATCCAGCTATTGCCCTGGAGGTCCACTTTCAGGGCTGCTTTCATGGAACGGTGAAATCGCTCACACAGGCCATTGGCCTGGGGATGATATGCTGCAGTCCGATGGAGTGAAATACCCAACTGTTGGGTGATAGAGGTCCACAATTGTGAGGTGAATTGTGGTCCCCGGTCTGAGGAGAGGTCAGAGGGAACCCCGAACCGGGCGATCCAAGTACCAATGAATCCGCGGGCCACCTCAGCTGTCGTTGTTCCCGACAGTGGAACCACCTCTGGCCACCGTGTCGTTCTGTCCACCATTGTCAAGAGATGGGTGAACCCTCCAGAAGGAGGAAGAGGTCCAACTAAATCCACGTTGATGTGGTCAAAGCGCCTTTCTGGGACTGTGAACTGCTCCAATGGTGCCTTCACATGTCGATGGACTTTTGTGAGCTGGCATGCGATGCATGTTTTGACCCAGTCGCGAATGTCCTTCTTCATGCCATGCCAGACAAATTTTTCTGTCACCAGACGCTGTGATGGCTTCCGGCCTGGGTGTGACAAGCCATGTATGACATCGAAAACCTTCCGTCTCCACATCTTGGGTGCCAGAGGACGGGGCTGGCCAGTAGAGACATCGCATAGCAGTGTCGTACCCTTATCGTCAAAAGGGACATCCACCAACCGAAGCCCTGTAGTCGCCGTCCGAAAGGCCTGAATGTCAGGGTCTGCATCTTGGTCCACAGCCATGCGGGCATAATCGATGCCGAGGTGGACGGTGCTTGTGAAGGTGCGAGAAAGGCAGTCAGCCACGACGTTCTGCTTTCCTGCTACATGTTGTATGTCTGTAGTAAATTCAGAAACGTAGGAGAGATGACGCTGTTGCCTGGCTGACCATGGCTCCGACAGTTTAGACATGACAAAAGTTAAAGGCTTGTGGTCTACAAAAGCAGTGAATGGTCGAGCCTCTAGGAGGAAACAGAAATGTCTGACTGCCAGGTAAAGGGCTAGTAGCTCACGGTCGAACGTGCTGTATTTCTGCTCACTAGCACGGAGCTGCCGGCTAAAAAAAGCGAGAGGCTGCCAAACCCCGTCAATCTGCTGCTCTAAAACAGCACCAACTGCGCGGTCTGAGGCATCAGATGTCAAGGCAATGGGGGCATCTGGCACTGGATGTGCTAGCATGGTTGCATTTGCAAGAGCTTCCTTGGTGGCAGAGAATGATCCTGACATTTCACTGGACCAGTCAACAATGTGCTTGGGAGGCTTGCCCTTGAGGGCCCCATACAGGGGTCGCATGAGGCAGGCTGCTTGTGGAATAAAGCGATGATAAAAATTCACCATACCCAGGAACTCCTGTAGGGCCTTCACTGTTGTGGGGCGTGGGAACTGCAGCACCGCCTTCACCTTTAAGGGCAGTGGGGTTGCACCGGCAGAAGTGATGTGATGGCCGAGAAAATCAATGGAGGGCACCCCAAACTGGCATTTTGCTGGATTGACAATCAAGCCGTGCTGCTGCAATTGAGCAAAAAGGAGGCGGAGGTGTGACATGTGTTCTGCCTTGGATGTACTGGCCACCAGGATATCATCAAGGTAAACAAAAAGAAAAGGCAGATCACGCAACACTGAGTCCATCAACCGCTGAAAGGTTTGGGCGGCATTCTTCAGGCCGAAAGGCATTCGTAAATATTCAAAGAGGCCAAACGGTGTGATGACTGCCGTTTTGGTGATGTCTTGAGGATGGACTGGCACTTGGTGATATCCTCGAATGAGATCCACCTTTGAAAAAATAACTGCTCCTGCCAGGTGGGCTGAGAAATCCTGAATGTAGGGAACTGGATACCGGTCAGGCGTAGTGGCATCATTAAGCCGCCGGTAATCACCACACGGGCGCCAGCCTCCATTGGCCTTGGGAACCAGGTGCAAAGGCGAGGCCCAGGGACTGTCAGACCTACGAATGATGCCCAGTCTCTCCATGGAGCTGAACTCCTCCTTTGCTATCGCCAACTTTTGTGGGTCCAGCCGGCGGGCTCGAGCATGCACAGGCGGACCACTGGTAGGTATGAAGTGTGTCACATTGTGTTTTATGGAGCCAGCCAAAAACGTTGGCGTTGTGATGTCTGAAAACTCCAGCAGGAGTTGGGCGACATCATCAGCCGGTGAAAGGAGAGCGGCCAGTCTTGTCGATGTAGCGGTGGTGTGCTCACAAGCCAGTGAGCAGAAGGTCTCAGCGTTGACAAGCTGACGGTTACCCACATCCACCAGCAGCCCATTAGCACAAAGAAAATCAGCACCCAGGAGCGGGGTGGACACCTTCGCCAACACAAAGTCCCAAGAGAAACGTTGTCCAGCAAAGCACAGTGTTAAGGGGCGTGTGCCAAACGTGGGGATGGGGGTGCCATTAGCTGCTTCAAGGTTGGGGCCCAGTTTGGCTGCTCGGATATCCAAGGCTGACGCCGGCAGAATGCTGACCTGAGCTCCAGTGTCACAAAGAAATCTGCGGCCAGATATAGAGTCAGTAATGAACAGCAATCCGCTGGAAGGGCCGACACTCAGGGCTGCTAACGAGTGGCGGCCAACGCGTTTCCCGACCAGCTACAAGGTGGCAGGCACTTCTTTGCTTTGTTGCCGAACTTGCCGTGATAGAAGCAGAGACTTGACTTCTCACGGCGGGCCACAGCGCTGGCGGAGACAGAGTGTGTGTGCGGTTGATGCATGCATTCCTCCCAGGCAGTGCTGGTGTTGGTAAGGGGCGTGACTGAAACAGTCTTTCTCCCAGCTGAAAAAAAAACATCAGCTTCTTTAGCCAATTCACGAAGGTTTGCCTTTACAGAACTGGCTAAAGGCAAACGAATCTGGTCTGGGAGTTGCTGCAAAAAAAGCTCTTTAAAAAGGAAACATGGTTGATGATTGCCAAGCAGAGCCAGCATATGGTCCATTAACTCAGAGGGCTTTGAGTCTCCAAGCCCAGGGAGAGATAGGAGCTGCCGGGCTCTTTCTGGTTCTGACAATCCAAAAATTCCTTTCAGGTGCCCTTTAAGAGTGGTATATTTGTCCCTGGCTGGTGGGTTTTCTATCAGGTTTATCACCCGTGCGGCAGTTGAACCCTTCAGAGATGCCACCACATAGTAATACTTTGTGTCTTCTGCAGTTATATCCCTGATGGCAAACTGAGCTTCAGCTTGCACAAACCAAGCACTAACATTTTGCTCCCAAAACTCAGGCAATTTGAGAGCAACTGCATTAGCCATGTTCAAAAAAGTTTCAGAAAAACGTCCAAAAAACTCACTTGTCAGGGTCACCAATGTAGTTGTTGGTTTGAGGGATATGAAGAAAGACTAGGAGCACATGGTTAATGTGTAAACAAGAGCTGTGTTTATTGCACACTCTGCATTCACTTCCTCATTCACACTTCCTGGTCGCCTTAAATACACCTCATCACCCTGCTAAGGCACCTGGGTAATGTAGTGAATTCGCCCTGATCACTCAGTGGGTGTCTAGTCACCACAGTATTATGTTAATATTGTACACTTGAATAGACTAGACTACTGATGTGTATTTTGGTGGACTGAAAAACTCCAGCCAGCACATAGTAGTTTCATGTGCACGCACAACACTCCACTTGCTCTCTGAGAGTTAGCTACACAATATGTACATTGTACAGTATTAAGAGCGCCCGCTGCTTCTGTATGTGACTGTAAATAAATGCTGGCCAAAATAATGATTTACTAGGAAGGAATAAACATTAATTAACAGTAAGCTTAACCACGGTACTACAGAAAACAGTTTAGGTGTCCCTTTCCCCCCTCTTAAATGTTTTAGTTTTACAAACACTTCACATAAACTACAAAACATGTTCATATTTGGCACTTTCTTACCCTCCACCTGCTGGAGCCAGTCCCTCCAAAAGACTATGGTCCTGGTCTCACTCCTCCTCCTGTTGGACCCAGGCAGCGACAGTCTTGACGGGGTAAACGCCGCCACCACGTCTGCCGCAAGCAAGGATCTTTGGTCCTCCAGGAAAATGCCTGCGAAGGCTTGGCAATGGGCCTTCACCGCCTCCAAGGCACCAAATATGGACAGGCCCTCTCTGAATCTGTAAATGTAAGAAGTGAAAGACATGAATCTAAATGTGTCAGTTGCTCTGAAATAAGCACTGTAACAACCTACCGACTGCTTCCATTGTACAGTGTGTGAACATTATGAATATGTTGTGCAGATAAATATGATGAAATCTATTATACTTGAAAGTAAAGTATTTTTTAACTTAACTGTTTAAAAAACTTTTTTCTTTCTCATTTCCGGGAAGAGGTGATGAACCACAAATCTGTCGGTAGAGCCGCATGGAAAAGAAATTAGGAGAAACTCCGTCTTGCAGCAGGCAAACCATTATCATTTTTGAGTTACCATAGCCGTTCTGTCAGCTCTAACCAGTCTGGCTGTTCTCCGTTGACCTCCGTTGTCTCATCAACAAGGTATTTCCATCTGCAGAAACTGTCGCTCACTGGATATTTTTTCTACCATTTGCCAGTCAACTCTAGAGAATGTTGTGCATGAAAGTCCCAGGAGATCAGCAGTTCTAGAAATACTCATGGGGTGCTTAAGTGGTGAGGTTATTATTGAATACATCCATGAGTGAGGTAATGCTTTAGAGCAAGGTACACCCTTCTTACTTCCCGGCATACCGTTGCCTTTGCAAGACCTTCTGCGTCTCCAACCGTGTACAAGAATGCCCCACATGCAAAAAAAACGCAGGCCTATGCAGACAGACTGAGCTGTGGTCAATGCATGGCTGCGGTGTGTGTGCCTCCTAATTTGTGACTCCAGCGAACTACATAAATAAACTATGGTTGGCCTGCTGAACCTATACCTCTCCCACAGGTACTCATCAGGAAAGGCCAGTGGATTGGTTCTGTCCCTGAAGACTCTTGGAGCTGGTGCAGTAGCAACACACTAAACCCAACAGTAGCAGTAGCTTAAGCTAACTTAGTAGGCAACTCACAGTAGCACACTATTGCAGTAGCTTAAGCTAACTAGCAACAAACACACAGTAACAGACTATAGTAGAACACAGTAACAGACTATAGTAGAACACAGTAACAGACTATAGTAGATTCACATTTATAGTAAGTATATTTACATTGTAATCAATGGACTTGGCCTACATAACGTAAAGAAAATTAACAGTTATTGTTAGTGAGGTTATGGGAAAGGACTGTATAAGGTGAATAGTTCAGTGAGAGTATGCTCCATTCGCCCCCGGGGCGTCGATCAGGACACACATGACAGGAGATTGACTTTGTGTTCAGGTTTCTTTAGTGGGTTCAGACAGGGTACAGTTCAGGCATGGGTAGGATGATTGCAAACACTACAATGGGTGTATGTGTGGTTCTTCAACCGTTTGACCATCTCATCGTTGCTGATCTTATCCGTGATCCCCTTCACCCCCGGCGGATAGGTGATCAGCTTCTGCTGCTGCGGGAACTCCACGTCCGTGTTCTGGTCCACACGGTCCTCTACTGGCCTCGTAGTTCAGTGACGCACATTGACACTGTAATGCTGCTGCGGGAACTCCACGTCAGTGTTCTGGTCCACACAGTCCTCTACTGGCCTCGTAGTTCAGTGACGCACATTGACACTGTAATGCTGCTGCGGGAACTCCACGTCAGTGTTCTGGTCCACACGGTCCTCTACTGGCCTCGTAGTTCAGTGACGCACATTGACACTGTAATGCTGCACAACGATGCTAACTGGTTGGAGTTGTAACATGAGAAACTTGTGACTTGTTCTCCGGTCTGAATCAATGCGGCCCAGATTCCCAGAATGCACTGCGCACTTAAGGTGGCAGGTGATATTACGCACAGCTTAGCTCTTAAGGTGTAAATGATAACCAAATATAATAATCGTGGACTTACATGTTCTAATCATATCACTATATTATGTACAAAAAGGTAGAAAGTATAAATACAACTTTAACATCTTAAACTTTAACAACTTTAAACTTAAACAACTCTAACAACTTTAACATCTTAAACAACTTTAACATCTTTAAGTAAAATCACACTTGTGTTTCTTCAGAGTATCTGACCGGCTGAAGCTCCTCCCACACTGGGAGCAGTGAAAAGGCTTCTCTCCAGTGTGAATGCGCTGGTGTTGAGACAGGTGTGCTGCTTGACTGAAGCTCTTTACCTGTAACCTAAACCTGTAACCTAAACCTGTGGACTTAGAATATTGGAACCTTTCTAACAGTTATTTTACTCTTTACATTCTAATAATAAAATAAAAGAGGGTATTATGTTAATATTGTACACTTGAATAGACTAGACTACTGATGTGTATTTTGGTGGACTGAAAAACTCCAGCCAGCACATAGTAGTTTCATGTGCACGCACAACACTCCACTTGCTCTCTGAGAGTTAGCTACACAATATGTACATTGTACAGTATTAAGAGCGCCCTCTGCTTCTGTATGTGACTGTAAATAAATGCTGGCCAAAATAATGATTTACTAGGAAGGAATAAACATTAATTAACAGTAAGCTTAACCACGGTACTACAGAAAACAGTTTAGGTGTCCCTTTCCCCCCTCTTAAATGTTTTAGTTTTACAAACACTTCACATAAACTACAAAACATGTTCATATTTGGCACTTTCTTACCCTCCACCTGCTGGAGCCAGTCCCTCCAAAAGACTATGGTCCTGGTCTCACTCCTCCTCCTGTTGGACCCAGGCAGCGACAGTCTTGACGGGGTAAACGCCGCCACCACGTCTGCCGCAAGCAAGGATCTTTGGTCCTCCAGGAAAATGCCTGCGAAGGCTTGGCAATGGGCCTTCACCGCCTCCAAGGCACCAAATATGGACAGGCCCTCTCTGAATCTGTAAATGTAAGAAGTGAAAGACATGAATCTAAATGTGTCAGTTGCTCTGAAATAAGCACTGTAACAACCTACCGACTGCTTCCATTGTACAGTGTGTGAACATTATGAATATGTTGTGCAGATAAATATGATGAAATCTATTATACTTGAAAGTAAAGTATTTTTTAACTTAACTGTTTAAAAAACTTTTTTCTTTCTCATTTCCGGGAAGAGGTGATGAACCACAAATCTGTCGGTAGAGCCGCATGGAAAAGAAATTAGGAGAAACTCCGTCTTGCAGCAGGCAAACCATTATCATTTTTGAGTTACCATAGCCGTTCTGTCAGCTCTAACCAGTCTGGCTGTTCTCCGTTGACCTCCGTTGTCTCATCAACAAGGTATTTCCATCTGCAGAAACTGTCGCTCACTGGATATTTTTTCTACCATTTGCCAGTCAACTCTAGAGAATGTTGTGCATGAAAGTCCCAGGAGATCAGCAGTTCTAGAAATACTCATGGGGTGCTTAAGTGGTGAGGTTATTATTGAATACATCCATGAGTGAGGTAATGCTTTAGAGCAAGGTACACCCTTCTTACTTCCCGGCATACCGTTGCCTTTGCAAGACCTTCTGCGTCTCCAACCGTGTACAAGAATGCCCCACATGCAAAAAAAACGCAGGCCTATGCAGACAGACTGAGCTGTGGTCAATGCATGGCTGCGGTGTGTGTGCCTCCTAATTTGTGACTCCAGCGAACTACATAAATAAACTATGGTTGGCCTGCTGAACCTATACCTCTCCCACAGGTACTCATCAGGAAAGGCCAGTGGATTGGTTCTGTCCCTGAAGACTCTTGGAGCTGGTGCAGTAGCAACACACTAAACCCAACAGTAGCAGTAGCTTAAGCTAACTTAGTAGGCAACTCACAGTAGCACACTATTGCAGTAGCTTAAGCTAACTAGCAACAAACACACAGTAACAGACTATAGTAGAACACAGTAACAGACTATAGTAGAACACAGTAACAGACTATAGTAGATTCACATTTATAGTAAGTATATTTACATTGTAATCAATGAACTTGGCCTACATAACGTAAAGAAAATTAACAGTTATTGTTAGTGAGGTTATGGGAAAGGACTGTATAAGGTGAATAGTTCAGTGAGAGTATGCTCCATTCGCCCCCGGGGCGTCGATCAGGACACACATGACAGGAGATTGACTTTGTGTTCAGGTTTCTTTAGTGGGTTCAGACAGGGTACAGTTCAGGCATGGGTAGGATGATTGCAAACACTACAATGGGTGTATGTGTGGTTCTTCAACCGTTTGACCATCTCATCGTTGCTGATCTTATCCGTGATCCCCTTCACCCCCGGCGGATAGGTGATCAGCTTCTGCTGCGGGAACTCCACGTCAGTGTTCTGGTCCACACGGTCCTCTACTGGCCTCGTAGTTCAGTGACGCACATTGACACTGTAATGCTGCTGCGGGAACTCCACGTCAGTGTTCTGGTCCACACGGTCCTCTACTGGCCTCGTAGTTCAGTGACGCACATTGACACTGTAATGCTGCTGCGGGAACTCCACGTCAGTGTTCTGGTCCACACGGTCCTCTACTGGCCTCGTAGTTCAGTGACGCACATTGACACTGTAATGCTGCACAACGATGCTAACTGGTTGGAGTTGTAACATGAGAAACTTGTGACTTGTTCTCCGGTCTGAATCAATGCGGCCCAGATTCCCAGAATGCACTGCGCACTTAAGGTGGCAGGTGATATTACGCACAGCTTAGCTCTTAAGGTGGAAATGATAACCAAATATAATAATCGTGGACTTACATGTTCTAATCATATCACTATATTATGTACAAAAAGGTAGAAAGTATAAATACAACTTTAACATCTTAAACTTTAACAACTTTAACAACTTTAACATCTTAAACAACTTTAACATCTTAAACAACTTTAACATCTTTAAGTAAAATCACACTTGTGTTTCTTCAGAGTATCTGACCGGCTGAAGCTCCTCCCACACTGGGAGCAGTGAAAAGGCTTCTCTCCAGTGTGAATGCGCTGGTGTTGAGACAGGTGTGCTGCTTGACTGAAGCTCTTTACCTGTAACCTAAACCTGTAACCTAAACCTGTGGACTTAGAATATTGGAACCTTTCTAACAGTTATTTTACTCTTTACATTCTAATAATAAAATAAAAGAGGGTATTGTAGTTGTTGGTTTGAGGGATATGAAGAAAGACTAGGAGCACATGGTTAATGTGTAAACAAGAGCTGTGTTTATTGCACACTCTGCATTCACTTCCTCATTCACACTTCCTGGTCGCCTTAAATACACCTCATCACCCTGCTAAGGCACCTGGGTAATGTAGTGAATTCGCCCTGATCACTCAGTGGGTGTCTAGTCACCACACAGGTCCCCCCCAGAATTCACAAACACTGACTTCCCATAACGTGCCGGAGCTCGGAGGACTCGTCCAAAGCGATTACGGGACTCCGGAACTTGGGCTGGACGGAAATCTCTTGGCTGCTGACAGCCTGGCCCGGAACCACTGGGAGGTTTTTTTGTTGTGCTTGTAGGAGGGCGGCCACGACGTGGTGGACGGGCCACCTCCACAGCCCGTTCTCCATCTAGATGAGCTGTCTTCAGGCGGTCCACTGAGATATGCTCCATACTTCCCCCTATGTCAATGATAAAGGTCTTGTCGCCTGTCTCCACAACTCTGTAGGGGCCATCGTAAGGCGGCTGTAGAGGGTTCCTATGTGCGTCGTGGCGGATGAACACATATCTTGCTGATTGGAGATCCAGAGGGACATGGATACGTGGCAGGCTGTGATTTGAAGTAGGGGTCGGCATAAAGGCACTTGCCTTGTCCCATAGATTACGAAGTTGTTCTGGTGCAGACCAGGGAACGTTAACAGAGGGGAAAAAATCACCCGGTACTCTAAGGGCCTGGCCATAAACAAGCTCTGCCGAAGAAGAGAGGAGGTCCTCCTTAGGTACAGTACGAAGTCCCAGCATCACCCAGGGTAGCCTGTCGATCCAGCTATTGCCCTGGAGGTCCACTTTCAGGGCTGCTTTCATGGAACGGTGAAATCGCTCACACAGGCCATTGGCCTGGGGATGATATGCTGCAGTCCGATGGAGTGAAATACCCAACTGTTGGGTGATAGAGGTCCACAATTGTGAGGTGAATTGTGGTCCCCGGTCTGAGGAGAGGTCAGAGGGAACCCCGAACCGGGCGATCCAAGTACCAATGAATCCGCGGGCCACCTCAGCTGTCGTTGTTCCCGACAGTGGAACCACCTCTGGCCACCGTGTCGTTCTGTCCACCATTGTCAAGAGATGGGTGAACCCTCCAGAAGGAGGAAGAGGTCCAACTAAATCCACGTTGATGTGGTCAAAGCGCCTTTCTGGGACTGTGAACTGCTCCAATGGTGCCTTCACATGTCGATGGACTTTTGTGAGCTGGCATGCGATGCATGTTTTGACCCAGTCGCGAATGTCCTTCTTCATGCCATGCCAGACAAATTTTTCTGTCACCAGACGCTGTGATGGCTTCCGGCCTGGGTGTGACAAGCCATGTATGACATCGAAAACCTTCCGTCTCCACATCTTGGGTGCCAGAGGACGGGGCTGGCCAGTAGAGACATCGCATAGCAGTGTCGTACCCTTATCGTCAAAAGGGACATCCACCAACCGAAGCCCTGTAGTCGCCGTCCGAAAGGCCTGAATGTCAGGGTCTGCATCTTGGTCCACAGCCATGCGGGCATAATCGATGCCGAGGTGGACGGTGCTTGTGAAGGTGCGAGAAAGGCAGTCAGCCACGACGTTCTGCTTTCCTGCTACATGTTGTATGTCTGTAGTAAATTCAGAAACGTAGGAGAGATGACGCTGTTGCCTGGCTGACCATGGCTCCGACAGTTTAGACATGACAAAAGTTAAAGGCTTGTGGTCTACAAAAGCAGTGAATGGTCGAGCCTCTAGGAGGAAACAGAAATGTCTGACTGCCAGGTAAAGGGCTAGTAGCTCACGGTCGAACGTGCTGTATTTCTGCTCACTAGCACGGAGCTGCCGGCTAAAAAAAGCGAGAGGCTGCCAAACCCCGTCAATCTGCTGCTCTAAAACAGCACCAACTGCGCGGTCTGAGGCATCAGATGTCAAGGCAATGGGGGCATCTGGCACTGGATGTGCTAGCATGGTTGCATTTGCAAGAGCTTCCTTGGTGGCAGAGAATGATCCTGACATTTCACTGGACCAGTCAACAATGTGCTTGGGAGGCTTGCCCTTGAGGGCCCCATACAGGGGTCGCATGAGGCAGGCTGCTTGTGGAATAAAGCGATGATAAAAATTCACCATACCCAGGAACTCCTGTAGGGCCTTCACTGTTGTGGGGCGTGGGAACTGCAGCACCGCCTTCACCTTTAAGGGCAGTGGGGTTGCACCGGCAGAAGTGATGTGATGGCCGAGAAAATCAATGGAGGGCACCCCAAACTGGCATTTTGCTGGATTGACAATCAAGCCGTGCTGCTGCAATTGAGCAAAAAGGAGGCGGAGGTGTGACATGTGTTCTGCCTTGGATGTACTGGCCACCAGGATATCATCAAGGTAAACAAAAAGAAAAGGCAGATCACGCAACACTGAGTCCATCAACCGCTGAAAGGTTTGGGCGGCATTCTTCAGGCCGAAAGGCATTCGTAAATATTCAAAGAGGCCAAACGGTGTGATGACTGCCGTTTTGGTGATGTCTTGAGGATGGACTGGCACTTGGTGATATCCTCGAATGAGATCCACCTTTGAAAAAATAACTGCTCCTGCCAGGTGGGCTGAGAAATCCTGAATGTAGGGAACTGGATACCGGTCAGGCGTAGTGGCATCATTAAGCCGCCGGTAATCACCACACGGGCGCCAGCCTCCATTGGCCTTGGGAACCAGGTGCAAAGGCGAGGCCCAGGGACTGTCAGACCTACGAATGATGCCCAGTCTCTCCATGGAGCTGAACTCCTCCTTTGCTATCGCCAACTTTTGTGGGTCCAGCCGGCGGGCTCGAGCATGCACAGGCGGACCACTGGTAGGTATGAAGTGTGTCACATTGTGTTTTATGGAGCCAGCCAAAAACGTTGGCGTTGTGATGTCTGAAAACTCCAGCAGGAGTTGGGCGACATCATCAGCCGGTGAAAGGAGAGCGGCCAGTCTTGTCGATGTAGCGGTGGTGTGCTCACAAGCCAGTGAGCAGAAGGTCTCAGCGTTGACAAGCTGACGGTTACCCACATCCACCAGCAGCCCATTAGCACAAAGAAAATCAGCACCCAGGAGCGGGGTGGACACCTTCGCCAACACAAAGTCCCAAGAGAAACGTTGTCCAGCAAAGCACAGTGTTAAGGGGCGTGTGCCAAACGTGGGGATGGGGGTGCCATTAGCTGCTTCAAGGTTGGGGCCCAGTTTGGCTGCTCGGATATCCAAGGCTGACGCCGGCAGAATGCTGACCTGAGCTCCAGTGTCACAAAGAAATCTGCGGCCAGATATAGAGTCAGTAATGAACAGCAATCCGCTGGAAGGGCCGACACTCAGGGCTGCTAACGAGTGGCGGCCAACGCGTTTCCCGACCAGCTACAAGGTGGCAGGCACTTCTTTGCTTTGTTGCCGAACTTGCCGTGATAGAAGCAGAGACTTGACTTCTCACGGCGGGCCACAGCGCTGGCGGAGACAGAGTGTGTGTGCGGTTGATGCATGCATTCCTCCCAGGCAGTGCTGGTGTTGGTAAGGGGCGTGACTGAAACAGTCTTTCTCCCAGCTGAAAAAAAAACATCAGCTTCTTTAGCCAATTCACGAAGGTTTGCCTTTACAGAACTGGCTAAAGGCAAACGAATCTGGTCTGGGAGTTGCTGCAAAAAAAGCTCTTTAAAAAGGAAACATGGTTGATGATTGCCAAGCAGAGCCAGCATATGGTCCATTAACTCAGAGGGCTTTGAGTCTCCAAGCCCAGGGAGAGATAGGAGCTGCCGGGCTCTTTCTGGTTCTGACAATCCAAAAATTCCTTTCAGGTGCCCTTTAAGAGTGGTATATTTGTCCCTGGCTGGTGGGTTTTCTATCAGGTTTATCACCCGTGCGGCAGTTGAACCCTTCAGAGATGCCACCACATAGTAATACTTTGTGTCTTCTGCAGTTATATCCCTGATGGCAAACTGAGCTTCAGCTTGCACAAACCAAGCACTAACATTTTGCTCCCAAAACTCAGGCAATTTGAGAGCAACTGCATTAGCCATGTTCAAAAAAGTTTCAGAAAAACGTCCAAAAAACTCACTTGTCAGGGTCACCAATGTAGTTGTTGGTTTGAGGGATATGAAGAAAGACTAGGAGCACATGGTTAATGTGTAAACAAGAGCTGTGTTTATTGCACACTCTGCATTCACTTCCTCATTCACACTTCCTGGTCGCCTTAAATACACCTCATCACCCTGCTAAGGCACCTGGGTAATGTAGTGAATTCGCCCTGATCACTCAGTGGGTGTCTAGTCACCACAGTATTATGTTAATATTGTACACTTGAATAGACTAGACTACTGATGTGTATTTTGGTGGACTGAAAAACTACAGCCAGCACATAGTAGTTTCATGTGCACGCACAACACTCCACTTGCTCTCTGAGAGTTAGCTACACAATATGTACATTGTACAGTATTAAGAGCGCCCGCTGCTTCTGTATGTGACTGTAAATAAATGCTGGCCAAAATAATGATTTACTAGGAAGGAATAAACATTAATTAACAGTAAGCTTAACCACGGTACTACAGAAAACAGTTTAGGTGTCCCTTTCCCCCCTCTTAAATGTTTTAGTTTTACAAACACTTCACATAAACTACAAAACATGTTCATATTTGGCACTTTCTTACCCTCCACCTGCTGGAGCCAGTCCCTCCAAAAGACTATGGTCCTGGTCTCACTCCTCCTCCTGTTGGACCCAGGCAGCGACAGTCTTGACGGGGTAAACGCCGCCACCACGTCTGCCGCAAGCAAGGATCTTTGGTCCTCCAGGAAAATGCCTGCGAAGGCTTGGCAATGGGCCTTCACCGCCTCCAAGGCACCAAATATGGACAGGCCCTCTCTGAATCTGTAAATGTAAGAAGTGAAAGACATGAATCTAAATGTGTCAGTTGCTCTGAAATAAGCACTGTAACAACCTACCGACTGCTTCCATTGTACAGTGTGTGAACATTATGAATATGTTGTGCAGATAAATATGATGAAATCTATTATACTTGAAAGTAAAGTATTTTTTAACTTAACTGTTTAAAAAACTTTTTTCTTTCTCATTTCCGGGAAGAGGTGATGAACCACAAATCTGTCGGTAGAGCCGCATGGAAAAGAAATTAGGAGAAACTCCGTCTTGCAGCAGGCAAACCATTATCATTTTTGAGTTACCATAGCCGTTCTGTCAGCTCTAACCAGTCTGGCTGTTCTCCGTTGACCTCCGTTGTCTCATCAACAAGGTATTTCCATCTGCAGAAACTGTCGCTCACTGGATATTTTTTCTACCATTTGCCAGTCAACTCTAGAGAATGTTGTGCATGAAAGTCCCAGGAGATCAGCAGTTCTAGAAATACTCATGGGGTGCTTAAGTGGTGAGGTTATTATTGAATACATCCATGAGTGAGGTAATGCTTTAGAGCAAGGTACACCCTTCTTACTTCCCGGCATACCGTTGCCTTTGCAAGACCTTCTGCGTCTCCAACCGTGTACAAGAATGCCCCACATGCAAAAAAAACGCAGGCCTATGCAGACAGACTGAGCTGTGGTCAATGCATGGCTGCGGTGTGTGTGCCTCCTAATTTGTGACTCCAGCGAACTACATAAATAAACTATGGTTGGCCTGCTGAACCTATACCTCTCCCACAGGTACTCATCAGGAAAGGCCAGTGGATTGGTTCTGTCCCTGAAGACTCTTGGAGCTGGTGCAGTAGCAACACACTAAACCCAACAGTAGCAGTAGCTTAAGCTAACTTAGTAGGCAACTCACAGTAGCACACTATTGCAGTAGCTTAAGCTAACTAGCAACAAACACACAGTAACAGACTATAGTAGAACACAGTAACAGACTATAGTAGAACACAGTAACAGACTATAGTAGATTCACATTTATAGTAAGTATATTTACATTGTAATCAATGGACTTGGCCTACATAACGTAAAGAAAATTAACAGTTATTGTTAGTGAGGTTATGGGAAAGGACTGTATAAGGTGAATAGTTCAGTGAGAGTATGCTCCATTCGCCCCCGGGGCGTCGATCAGGACACACATGACAGGAGATTGACTTTGTGTTCAGGTTTCTTTAGTGGGTTCAGACAGGGTACAGTTCAGGCATGGGTAGGATGATTGCAAACACTACAATGGGTGTATGTGTGGTTCTTCAACCGTTTGACCATCTCATCGTTGCTGATCTTATCCGTGATCCCCTTCACCCCCGGCGGATAGGTGATCAGCTTCTGCTGCTGCGGGAACTCCACGTCCGTGTTCTGGTCCACACGGTCCTCTACTGGCCTCGTAGTTCAGTGACGCACATTGACACTGTAATGCTGCTGCGGGAACTCCACGTCAGTGTTCTGGTCCACACAGTCCTCTACTGGCCTCGTAGTTCAGTGACGCACATTGACACTGTAATGCTGCTGCGGGAACTCCACGTCAGTGTTCTGGTCCACACGGTCCTCTACTGGCCTCGTAGTTCAGTGACGCACATTGACACTGTAATGCTGCACAACGATGCTAACTGGTTGGAGTTGTAACATGAGAAACTTGTGACTTGTTCTCCGGTCTGAATCAATGCGGCCCAGATTCCCAGAATGCACTGCGCACTTAAGGTGGCAGGTGATATTACGCACAGCTTAGCTCTTAAGGTGTAAATGATAACCAAATATAATAATCGTGGACTTACATGTTCTAATCATATCACTATATTATGTACAAAAAGGTAGAAAGTATAAATACAACTTTAACATCTTAAACTTTAACAACTTTAAACTTAAACAACTCTAACAACTTTAACATCTTAAACAACTTTAACATCTTTAAGTAAAATCACACTTGTGTTTCTTCAGAGTATCTGACCGGCTGAAGCTCCTCCCACACTGGGAGCAGTGAAAAGGCTTCTCTCCAGTGTGAATGCGCTGGTGTTGAGACAGGTGTGCTGCTTGACTGAAGCTCTTTACCTGTAACCTAAACCTGTAACCTAAACCTGTGGACTTAGAATATTGGAACCTTTCTAACAGTTATTTTACTCTTTACATTCTAATAATAAAATAAAAGAGGGTATTATGTTAATATTGTACACTTGAATAGACTAGACTACTGATGTGTATTTTGGTGGACTGAAAAACTCCAGCCAGCACATAGTAGTTTCATGTGCACGCACAACACTCCACTTGCTCTCTGAGAGTTAGCTACACAATATGTACATTGTACAGTATTAAGAGCGCCCTCTGCTTCTGTATGTGACTGTAAATAAATGCTGGCCAAAATAATGATTTACTAGGAAGGAATAAACATTAATTAACAGTAAGCTTAACCACGGTACTACAGAAAACAGTTTAGGTGTCCCTTTCCCCCCTCTTAAATGTTTTAGTTTTACAAACACTTCACATAAACTACAAAACATGTTCATATTTGGCACTTTCTTACCCTCCACCTGCTGGAGCCAGTCCCTCCAAAAGACTATGGTCCTGGTCTCACTCCTCCTCCTGTTGGACCCAGGCAGCGACAGTCTTGACGGGGTAAACGCCGCCACCACGTCTGCCGCAAGCAAGGATCTTTGGTCCTCCAGGAAAATGCCTGCGAAGGCTTGGCAATGGGCCTTCACCGCCTCCAAGGCACCAAATATGGACAGGCCCTCTCTGAATCTGTAAATGTAAGAAGTGAAAGACATGAATCTAAATGTGTCAGTTGCTCTGAAATAAGCACTGTAACAACCTACCGACTGCTTCCATTGTACAGTGTGTGAACATTATGAATATGTTGTGCAGATAAATATGATGAAATCTATTATACTTGAAAGTAAAGTATTTTTTAACTTAACTGTTTAAAAAACTTTTTTCTTTCTCATTTCCGGGAAGAGGTGATGAACCACAAATCTGTCGGTAGAGCCGCATGGAAAAGAAATTAGGAGAAACTCCGTCTTGCAGCAGGCAAACCATTATCATTTTTGAGTTACCATAGCCGTTCTGTCAGCTCTAACCAGTCTGGCTGTTCTCCGTTGACCTCCGTTGTCTCATCAACAAGGTATTTCCATCTGCAGAAACTGTCGCTCACTGGATATTTTTTCTACCATTTGCCAGTCAACTCTAGAGAATGTTGTGCATGAAAGTCCCAGGAGATCAGCAGTTCTAGAAATACTCATGGGGTGCTTAAGTGGTGAGGTTATTATTGAATACATCCATGAGTGAGGTAATGCTTTAGAGCAAGGTACACCCTTCTTACTTCCCGGCATACCGTTGCCTTTGCAAGACCTTCTGCGTCTCCAACCGTGTACAAGAATGCCCCACATGCAAAAAAAACGCAGGCCTATGCAGACAGACTGAGCTGTGGTCAATGCATGGCTGCGGTGTGTGTGCCTCCTAATTTGTGACTCCAGCGAACTACATAAATAAACTATGGTTGGCCTGCTGAACCTATACCTCTCCCACAGGTACTCATCAGGAAAGGCCAGTGGATTGGTTCTGTCCCTGAAGACTCTTGGAGCTGGTGCAGTAGCAACACACTAAACCCAACAGTAGCAGTAGCTTAAGCTAACTTAGTAGGCAACTCACAGTAGCACACTATTGCAGTAGCTTAAGCTAACTAGCAACAAACACACAGTAACAGACTATAGTAGAACACAGTAACAGACTATAGTAGAACACAGTAACAGACTATAGTAGATTCACATTTATAGTAAGTATATTTACATTGTAATCAATGAACTTGGCCTACATAACGTAAAGAAAATTAACAGTTATTGTTAGTGAGGTTATGGGAAAGGACTGTATAAGGTGAATAGTTCAGTGAGAGTATGCTCCATTCGCCCCCGGGGCGTCGATCAGGACACACATGACAGGAGATTGACTTTGTGTTCAGGTTTCTTTAGTGGGTTCAGACAGGGTACAGTTCAGGCATGGGTAGGATGATTGCAAACACTACAATGGGTGTATGTGTGGTTCTTCAACCGTTTGACCATCTCATCGTTGCTGATCTTATCCGTGATCCCCTTCACCCCCGGCGGATAGGTGATCAGCTTCTGCTGCGGGAACTCCACGTCAGTGTTCTGGTCCACACGGTCCTCTACTGGCCTCGTAGTTCAGTGACGCACATTGACACTGTAATGCTGCTGCGGGAACTCCACGTCAGTGTTCTGGTCCACACGGTCCTCTACTGGCCTCGTAGTTCAGTGACGCACATTGACACTGTAATGCTGCTGCGGGAACTCCACGTCAGTGTTCTGGTCCACACGGTCCTCTACTGGCCTCGTAGTTCAGTGACGCACATTGACACTGTAATGCTGCACAACGATGCTAACTGGTTGGAGTTGTAACATGAGAAACTTGTGACTTGTTCTCCGGTCTGAATCAATGCGGCCCAGATTCCCAGAATGCACTGCGCACTTAAGGTGGCAGGTGATATTACGCACAGCTTAGCTCTTAAGGTGGAAATGATAACCAAATATAATAATCGTGGACTTACATGTTCTAATCATATCACTATATTATGTACAAAAAGGTAGAAAGTATAAATACAACTTTAACATCTTAAACTTTAACAACTTTAAACTTAAACAACTCTAACAACTTTAACAACTTTAACATCTTAAACAACTTTAACATCTTAAACAACTTTAACATCTTTAAGTAAAATCACACTTGTGTTTCTTCAGAGTATCTGACCGGCTGAAGCTCCTCCCACACTGGGAGCAGTGAAAAGGCTTCTCTCCAGTGTGAATGCGCTGGTGTTGAGACAGGTGTGCTGCTTGACTGAAGCTCTTTACCTGTAACCTAAACCTGTAACCTAAACCTGTGGACTTAGAATATTGGAACCTTTCTAACAGTTATTTTACTCTTTACATTCTAATAATAAAATAAAAGAGGGTATTATGTTAATATTGTACACTTGAATAGACTAGACTACTGATGTGTATTTTGGTGGACTGAAAAACTCCAGCCAGCACATAGTAGTTTCATGTGCACGCACAACACTCCACTTGCTCTCTGAGAGTTAGCTACACAATATGTACATTGTACAGTATTAAGAGCGCCCTCTGCTTCTGTATGTGACTGTAAATAAATGCTGGCCAAAATAATGATTTACTAGGAAGGAATAAACATTAATTAACAGTAAGCTTAACCACGGTACTACAGAAAACAGTTTAGGTGTCCCTTTCCCCCCTCTTAAATGTTTTAGTTTTACAAACACTTCACATAAACTACAAAACATGTTCATATTTGGCACTTTCTTACCCTCCACCTGCTGGAGCCAGTCCCTCCAAAAGACTATGGTCCTGGTCTCACTCCTCCTCCTGTTGGACCCAGGCAGCGACAGTCTTGACGGGGTAAACGCCGCCACCACGTCTGCCGCAAGCAAGGATCTTTGGTCCTCCAGGAAAATGCCTGCGAAGGCTTGGCAATGGGCCTTCACCGCCTCCAAGGCACCAAATATGGACAGGCTGAATCTCTGAATCTGTAAATGTAAGAAGTGAAAGACATGAATCTAAATGTGTCAGTTGCTCTGAAATAAGCACTGTAACAACCTACCGACTGCTTCCATTGTACAGTGTGTGAACATTATGAATATGTTGTGCAGATAAATATGATGAAATCTATTATACTTGAAAGTAAAGTATTTTTTAACTTAACTGTTTAAAAAACTTTTTTCTTTCTCATTTCCGGGAAGAGGTGATGAACCACAAATCTGTCGGTAGAGCCGCATGGAAAAGAAATTAGGAGAAACTCCGTCTTGCAGCAGGCAAACCATTATCATTTTTGAGTTACCATAGCCGTTCTGTCAGCTCTAACCAGTCTGGCTGTTCTCCGTTGACCTCCGTTGTCTCATCAACAAGGTATTTCCATCTGCAGAAACTGTCGCTCACTGGATATTTTTTCTACCATTTGCGAGTCAACTCTAGAGAATGTTGTGCATGAAAGTCCCAGGAGATCAGCAGTTCTAGAAATACTCATGGGGTGCTTAAGTGGTGAGGTTATTATTGAATACATCCATGAGTGAGGTAATGCTTTAGAGCAAGGTACACCCTTCTTACTTCCCGGCATACCGTTGCCTTTGCAAGACCTTCTGCGTCTCCAACCGTGTACAAGAATGCCCCACATGCAAAAAAAACGCAGGCCTATGCAGACAGACTGAGCTGTGGTCAATGCATGGCTGCGGTGTGTGTGCCTCCTAATTTGTGACTCCAGCGAACTACATAAATAAACTATGGTTGGCCTGCTGAACCTATACCTCTCCCACAGGTACTCATCAGGAAAGGCCAGTGGATTGGTTCTGTCCCTGAAGACTCTTGGAGCTGGTGCAGTAGCAACACACTAAACCCAACAGTAGCAGTAGCTTAAGCTAACTTAGTAGGCAACTCACAGTAGCACACTATTGCAGTAGCTTAAGCTAACTAGCAACAAACACACAGTAACAGACTATAGTAGAACACAGTAACAGACTATAGTAGAACACAGTAACAGACTATAGTAGATTCACATTTATAGTAAGTATATTTACATTGTAATCAATGAACTTGGCCTACATAACGTAAAGAAAATTAACAGTTATTGTTAGTGAGGTTATGGGAAAGGACTGTATAAGGTGAATAGTTCAGTGAGAGTATGCTCCATTCGCCCCCGGGGCGTCGATCAGGACACACATGACAGGAGATTGACTTTGTGTTCAGGTTTCTTTAGTGGGTTCAGACAGGGTACAGTTCAGGCATGGGTAGGATGATTGCAAACACTACAATGGGTGTATGTGTGGTTCTTCAACCGTTTGACCATCTCATCGTTGCTGATCTTATCCGTGATCCCCTTCACCCCCGGCGGATAGGTGATCAGCTTCTGCTGCGGGAACTCCACGTCAGTGTTCTGGTCCACACGGTCCTCTACTGGCCTCGTAGTTCAGTGACGCACATTGACACTGTAATGCTGCTGCGGGAACTCCACGTCAGTGTTCTGGTCCACACGGTCCTCTACTGGCCTCGTAGTTCAGTGACGCACATTGACACTGTAATGCTGCTGCGGGAACTCCACGTCAGTGTTCTGGTCCACACGGTCCTCTACTGGCCTCGTAGTTCAGTGACGCACATTGACACTGTAATGCTGCACAACGATGCTAACTGGTTGGAGTTGTAACATGAGAAACTTGTGACTTGTTCTCCGGTCTGAATCAATGCGGCCCAGATTCCCAGAATGCACTGCGCACTTAAGGTGGCAGGTGATATTACGCACAGCTTAGCTCTTAAGGTGGAAATGATAACCAAATATAATAATCGTGGACTTACATGTTCTAATCATATCACTATATTATGTACAAAAAGGTAGAAAGTATAAATACAACTTTAACATCTTAAACTTTAACAACTTTAAACTTAAACAACTCTAACAACTTTAACAACTTTAACATCTTAAACAACTTTAACATCTTAAACAACTTTAACATCTTTAAGTAAAATCACACTTGTGTTTCTTCAGAGTATCTGACCGGCTGAAGCTCCTCCCACACTGGGAGCAGTGAAAAGGCTTCTCTCCAGTGTGAATGCGCTGGTGTTGAGACAGGTGTGCTGCTTGACTGAAGCTCTTTACCTGTAACCTAAACCTGTAACCTAAACCTGTGGACTTAGAATATTGGAACCTTTCTAACAGTTATTTTACTCTTTACATTCTAATAATAAAATAAAAGAGGGTATTATGTTAATATTGTACACTTGAATAGACTAGACTACTGATGTGTATTTTGGTGGACTGAAAAACTCCAGCCAGCACATAGTAGTTTCATGTGCACGCACAACACTCCACTTGCTCTCTGAGAGTTAGCTACACAATATGTACATTGTACAGTATTAAGAGCGCCCTCTGCTTCTGTATGTGACTGTAAATAAATGCTGGCCAAAATAATGATTTACTAGGAAGGAATAAACATTAATTAACAGTAAGCTTAACCACGGTACTACAGAAAACAGTTTAGGTGTCCCTTTCCCCCCTCTTAAATGTTTTAGTTTTACAAACACTTCACATAAACTACAAAACATGTTCATATTTGGCACTTTCTTACCCTCCACCTGCTGGAGCCAGTCCCTCCAAAAGACTATGGTCCTGGTCTCACTCCTCCTCCTGTTGGACCCAGGCAGCGACAGTCTTGACGGGGTAAACGCCGCCACCACGTCTGCCGCAAGCAAGGATCTTTGGTCCTCCAGGAAAATGCCTGCGAAGGCTTGGCAATGGGCCTTCACCGCCTCCAAGGCACCAAATATGGACAGGCTGAATCTCTGAATCTGTAAATGTAAGAAGTGAAAGACATGAATCTAAATGTGTCAGTTGCTCTGAAATAAGCACTGTAACAACCTACCGACTGCTTCCATTGTACAGTGTGTGAACATTATGAATATGTTGTGCAGATAAATATGATGAAATCTATTATACTTGAAAGTAAAGTATTTTTTAACTTAACTGTTTAAAAAACTTTTTTCTTTCTCATTTCCGGGAAGAGGTGATGAACCACAAATCTGTCGGTAGAGCCGCATGGAAAAGAAATTAGGAGAAACTCCGTCTTGCAGCAGGCAAACCATTATCATTTTTGAGTTACCATAGCCGTTCTGTCAGCTCTAACCAGTCTGGCTGTTCTCCGTTGACCTCCGTTGTCTCATCAACAAGGTATTTCCATCTGCAGAAACTGTCGCTCACTGGATATTTTTTCTACCATTTGCGAGTCAACTCTAGAGAATGTTGTGCATGAAAGTCCCAGGAGATCAGCAGTTCTAGAAATACTCATGGGGTGCTTAAGTGGTGAGGTTATTATTGAATACATCCATGAGTGAGGTAATGCTTTAGAGCAAGGTACACCCTTCTTACTTCCCGGCATACCGTTGCCTTTGCAAGACCTTCTGCGTCTCCAACCGTGTACAAGAATGCCCCACATGCAAAAAAAACGCAGGCCTATGCAGACAGACTGAGCTGTGGTCAATGCATGGCTGCGGTGTGTGTGCCTCCTAATTTGTGACTCCAGCGAACTACATAAATAAACTATGGTTGGCCTGCTGAACCTATACCTCTCCCACAGGTACTCATCAGGAAAGGCCAGTGGATTGGTTCTGTCCCTGAAGACTCTTGGAGCTGGTGCAGTAGCAACACACTAAACCCAACAGTAGCAGTAGCTTAAGCTAACTTAGTAGGCAACTCACAGTAGCACACTATTGCAGTAGCTTAAGCTAACTAGCAACAAACACACAGTAACAGACTATAGTAGAACACAGTAACAGACTATAGTAGATTCACATTTATAGTAAGTATATTTACATTGTAATCAATGAACTTGGCCTACATAACGTAAAGAAAATTAACAGTTATTGTTAGTGAGGTTATGGGAAAGGACTGTATAAGGTGAATAGTTCAGTGAGAGTATGCTCCATTCGCCCCCGGGGCGTCGATCAGGACACACATGACAGGAGATTGACTTTGTGTTCAGGTTTCTTTAGTGGGTTCAGACAGGGTACAGTTCAGGCATGGGTAGGATGATTGCAAACACTACAATGGGTGTATGTGTGGTTCTTCAACCGTTTGACCATCTCATCGTTGCTGATCTTATCCGTGATCCCCTTCACCCCCGGCGGATAGGTGATCAGCTTCTGCTGCGGGAACTCCACGTCAGTGTTCTGGTCCACACGGTCCTCTACTGGCCTCGTAGTTCAGTGACGCACATTGACACTGTAATGCTGCTGCGGGAACTCCACGTCAGTGTTCTGGTCCACACGGTCCTCTACTGGCCTCGTAGTTCAGTGACGCACATTGACACTGTAATGCTGCTGCGGGAACTCCACGTCAGTGTTCTGGTCCACACGGTCCTCTACTGGCCTCGTAGTTCAGTGACGCACATTGACACTGTAATGCTGCACAACGATGCTAACTGGTTGGAGTTGTAACATGAGAAACTTGTGACTTGTTCTCCGGTCTGAATCAATGCGGCCCAGATTCCCAGAATGCACTGCGCACTTAAGGTGGCAGGTGATATTACGCACAGCTTAGCTCTTAAGGTGGAAATGATAACCAAATATAATAATCGTGGACTTACATGTTCTAATCATATCACTATATTATGTACAAAAAGGTAGAAAGTATAAATACAACTTTAACATCTTAAACTTTAACAACTTTAAACTTAAACAACTCTAACAACTTTAACAACTTTAACATCTTAAACAACTTTAACATCTTTAAGTAAAATCACACTTGTGTTTCTTCAGAGTATCTGACCGGCTGAAGCTCCTCCCACACTGGGAGCAGTGAAAAGGCTTCTCTCCAGTGTGAATGCGCTGGTGTTGAGACAGGTGTGCTGCTTGACTGAAGCTCTTTACCTGTAACCTAAACCTGTAACCTAAACCTGTGGACTTAGAATATTGGAACCTTTCTAACAGTTATTTTACTCTTTACATTCTAATAATAAAATAAAAGAGGGTATTATGTTAATATTGTACACTTGAATAGACTAGACTACTGATGTGTATTTTGGTGGACTGAAAAACTCCAGCCAGCACATAGTAGTTTCATGTGCACGCACAACACTCCACTTGCTCTCTGAGAGTTAGCTACACAATATGTACATTGTACAGTATTAAGAGCGCCCTCTGCTTCTGTATGTGACTGTAAATAAATGCTGGCCAAAATAATGATTTACTAGGAAGGAATAAACATTAATTAACAGTAAGCTTAACCACGGTACTACAGAAAACAGTTTAGGTGTCCCTTTCCCCCCTCTTAAATGTTTTAGTTTTACAAACACTTCACATAAACTACAAAACATGTTCATATTTGGCACTTTCTTACCCTCCACCTGCTGGAGCCAGTCCCTCCAAAAGACTATGGTCCTGGTCTCACTCCTCCTCCTGTTGGACCCAGGCAGCGACAGTCTTGACGGGGTAAACGCCGCCACCACGTCTGCCGCAAGCAAGGATCTTTGGTCCTCCAGGAAAATGCCTGCGAAGGCTTGGCAATGGGCCTTCACCGCCTCCAAGGCACCAAATATGGACAGGCTGAATCTCTGAATCTGTAAATGTAAGAAGTGAAAGACATGAATCTAAATGTGTCAGTTGCTCTGAAATAAGCACTGTAACAACCTACCGACTGCTTCCATTGTACAGTGTGTGAACATTATGAATATGTTGTGCAGATAAATATGTTGAAATATATTATACTTAACTGTTTAAAAAACGTTTTTCTTTCATTTCCAGGAAGAGGTGATGAACCACAAATCTGTCGGTAGAGCCGCATGGAAAAGAAATTAGGAGAAACTCCCCCTTGCAGCAGGCAAACCATTATCATGGTAGCCGTTCTGCCGTTCTGTCAGCTCTAACCAGTCTGGCTGTTCTCCGTTGACCTCCGTTGTCTCATCAACAAGGTATTTCCATCTGCAGAAACTGTCGCTCACTGGATATTTTTTCTACCATTTGCGAGTCAACTCTAGAGACTGTTGTGCATGAAAGTCCCAGGAGATCAGCAGTTCTAGAAATACTCAGGGGGTGCTTAAGTGGTGAGGTTATTATTGAATACATCCATGAGTGAGGTAATGCTTTAGAGCAAGGTACACCCTTCTTACTTCCCGGCATACCGTTGCCTTTGCAAGACCTTCTGCGTCTCCAACCGTGTACAAGAATGCCCCACATGCAAAAAAAACGCAGGCCTATGCAGACAGACTGAGCTGTGGTCAAGTGCCGAGCCATCCTCCGCAAAGGGCCTGCATTTTCGGAAATGTCCCCGTCAGAATCCTTGAAATCTTGGGTAAGCAAATCAGACAGAGGGACAGAGAAAGAACATCAGTGATAAGTGGCACATGACTAAGGCCATGTCTTGTGGTGACTGCATGTCATGCTGAGACAAACTACTGGGCTTGATAACTGTACCTCTGTGTGGTTGCTGTCTTCAATAATGGACACTGTCCGTCTTCCCAGTCCCGCTTGCAGAAGTACAAGCTCCTCTGTTGGCAAAGGTGTCCTTGTAGTGTTTTTTGCCAGCAAATAAAAATTCAAAGGTATTTTATTTTCTGGCTTGGCTACGGTGTGTGTGCCTCCTGATGTGTGGCTCCGGCAGACTACATAGATAAACTATGCTGCGCCTGCTGAACCTGTAGCTCTCCCACAGGTACTCATCAGGAAAGGCCAGTGGGTTACTTCTGTCCCTGAAGACTCTTGGAGCTGGTGGAAAGAATTCTCTTCTGATGATCTGCGCCTCTACATTAACAGGGTTGTTCAGAAATGGACATGCCATAGTTGATTTTAACTAGCCTATAGGTATATGAGCAGGCTCTGCGTATATAGCATAGGCCCATGTCAATTAATTAATTAACTAATTAAGCTATTATAGTTTTTTACGGTCGCTAAGTCACAGTGTTCAATACTGAAGCCACAGATTCACAACTCTTCATACAGTCTGCATTAGTAACACTCATGTTGGCCAATCACTTCATTCATGTCTTAAAAGAAGCTCGTTCAACCACACACTGGCAACAACGTTCACTCAGAAACATACACAGTCATTCATAACATTCTGACTTACAAAACACTAACAACAGGGAGCATTACATAGTTTTAATGATTTTCACAAGAATGAATATTTCATTATAAAAATGGTTTGATTTATAGTATTCATAGACAGAATAGTTGACTGTAAAACTGTAAAGTATTAGGCAACAAGAATGAATCAGAAACGCCACAATTTGCTTCTATCCTTTAGTGTTTTTATTTTTTCAGTATCTTTGCAGAAAGTAAGTTACAGTAAGTAAGTCACTTACAAGTTACAGTTTACTTGTGTAAAATGAAAAGTGAAAAATAAAAAGTTCAAACACACAACAAAAAATATATTCCAGGGCAATACAATACAACAATACTATACAATAGAAATTACAAAATGTCTCACTCCTGAGGGTTCTGGTCCACCCTCTGGTCTGCATCTGGCCACAGATTCTCATCGACATCACATCTAATGTGTTCCCTGGCAATACATATTGGGAAGTATCTCCTGGAATGTCGGATCCAACCCTGGCAGTCTTGAGGAGACGTCTCCATGCCCGCGCCCCTCAACGCTTTCGCCGGGTCCTTGCCCCCGTCAACGCACCGACTCCTCTGTGCCCCTCGATTGGCGCCACTGAACTGAAAGTTTCTTGCACAGAGGGAGAACTCGGCACAACACGGAACGAGGGTTCAGGACCCCTTCAGCCTCAATATTAGAAAAAAAAATGGTGGCTGGCAATGAATAAAAATATATATAAAATAAATTACAAAATGTCCTGGTCCAGCTCGATCAAAATGTCCTGCTCCATCAAAATGTCCTGCTCGATCTCCTCAACATCAAACAGATGTCGCCGGAGTAGTTTGGCTGGAATCTTGTGTATGACAAGCATGGGTTCCTGCATCGGCCTCTTCTTTTTTAGCGTTGGGGACAAGTAGATGTGGTCCTCATTCTGAATAAAAAAATATATAATAATTAAGGGCATAAAGATTTGATGAGTGTCTTTGGAATAATTCCATTGACAATGGACAAAAATGATGCTTTCAGCTGTGTAGTTGTCATAACCGTTTAATAATCATATTAATGGTGATTACCACTGATTTCATCAGGTTGTAGCCACATAATACTTACGGCAGGAACAGTTGGCGCAAGATTTGATGGACCTGCAGACTCAGAGTCTGACTGTGGATTACAAAAAGGTGTTTTGTTTATTTAGCATTCAGGATATCACTTACTTGAACTTAAATACATTTGTCCATGATTGGGTAGCAATGAAACTCATTGTAGGTCTATCTATTGTATGCATTTAACTGAACAAAATAGTGCTACAATACTTGCAAAAATATAATGCTCACATCCTGCTCTGTTTCCTCCCTCTCTTCGTCCTCATCCTCTTCCTGTTCCTCCTCATAAACCTCCTCCTCTTCAGAATCTTGATCATCCTCTCTTTCCCCCTCTTCCTCCTCCTCTTCTTCAGAATCTTGATCATCAGAATCATCAGAATCTTGATCATCCTCGCTTCGAAGGAACTTCCCCTTCCCCTTCGTCTGGTTCTGGTGGTCTACCGCCATCACGCAAAGGTTCAGGGGTGCAAACTGGCGATGGTCCAAAAAGGTGACACTTTTTTGTTGCCTGTAGATGGTTAGCTCTATCATTAACAGTGGTCTAACAATGACCTTAACATCCTCATAATTAATGTAAGCAACCTGTTCTCAAAATAATTATGCGGGTTCCTGCAGGTTTCAACAAGTTACATTTAAGACCTTTATAAGACCACTTTTAATAGATTTTAAGACCTATTGAGCAAGTATTGGTATTAGACTCACATTCGTTGATTATTTTCATTAGCAATGCTGGGTGATCTGTTCTGTTGCATATAGAACAATGATAATGTAAGTTAGCCTACTCTATCAATTTCTTGATTAATTTCCATTGCTTCTCAACACATTAGATATAATAGCATAAATAACAGAATAAACTCACACACTTACTCACACTCACTTACACTGCATAGCCTACATACTGAGATATGGCGCACACACACACACACACCTCTCACAGGAGGTCCACACACACACACACACACACACTATATTTACTAAACCACACATACCGTTGCTACCACTGCAAGTTTGAAGAAATTCGAACTTCACATGCCTACAGTCGAATCGCCTCCTACGGCGATTATCGTATCGAGGCCTCTTGTCTTATCATTTCACGTGGCCAATTATTGAGACCAATTCTGCTTTATCGGTTCGATTCTTTATCGTTTTCTGATCAACTTTGGCCTACACAGCCTAGTCTAGGCCTACACAGGTGTTCAGCGTCAACGCAGCTGTTTTACGACACAGAGTCTTTGAACACATATCTGAGCATAATGTTTGAACATAGGCTAGCCTACATAAAAATACAAATACAAATAATGGGAAACACCAGCATTAACAACGGTGATAGTAGGCCTCTATCTGTATAGAGGCCTAGGCCCAGGCCTACTAATGTTCATCTATTATCAATAACTTACTTTTCTCTGCGAGGAGAAGTCCAGTCAAACTTTCGGAGGTAAACATGATAATCCGGAAGAATTGACAAGCTGTTGTAACTGTATAACTTCCATACAGCGAGATGGAGGACTAGTCTCGTGTCAGGTGTCAGACGTCTCTAAAATCCAACTGCGTGTTCCTACAAAATTATTTCCCAGCTGTCTGATCAAGGCAACACGTGACTGATCAAGGCAACACGTGACTGATCAAGGCAACACGTGACTGATCAAGGCAACACGTGACTGATCAAGGCAACACGTGACTGATCAAGGCAACACGTGTCTGATCAAGGCAACACGTGATGTGCACCCTAGAACGTAACCGTGAGGAGGGGTGCGCCGTAGAGACATCATCCACCACTTTACAAGGAGATAAATAATACACTAAATACTACACTACTGAAGAAATACGCTCCTCGATGAGCCGGACAGCATAACAAGCGAAATACTGCCACCTAGTGGACGGCGGTATACCCTTCAACTACTGTAATTACTTACTTACTTACACTATCTTTAAACACAAAAAAAGGCAGAGCATTATAATAATTGTAAAAAGCGCCAACATGCAATCACTCAATATCACCCTTGCACATACATATGCCTAACTTAACATTGCCGTATTCACATAGAATTAGAAAAGATCTATCTTGTGTCTTAAAAGAGCGGACATTTTCTTGATCACAATTAAGACCAAACGTAGAGGGTAGGATGATTAATTGAACATACAGCTCCATAGTCTAGAGATGTACAAACATACGTAGCAGACAGGCACCTATCATAGATGGATACACATCAGGCAGAGGGAATTATCTTGGAGACAAACGAACACAAATCTAAAAGGCAATTATGATTATTCTACCTCCATCTATCATGAGATTCATCTCATCTGAGACAATTGGTTGGATGCAAACAAACACGCCATTCAAAACTGAGAAGAGGGTGCACCAAAATGGCGACGGACCACGATGCCCACAGTTTATTAGCGGATTTCTGCGAGAGCTGACAAGACGGTACCTGTGGGGAAACTAGGGTTATGGTTAGGTGCTACGTCGACTTGGTACATGCTGGCATGTCTAACCCCAACCCTAACCCTACCCACAACCTTAACCCTAGCACCTAACCCTAACCCTAGTTTTCCCACATGGTGAAAATGGGCCCCCACCAAAATCCACCACTTCACGAGGAGATCATACTAATTCTCTTTTTAACACAAAAAAAGGCAGACAATTCTAATAGCATAAAACAATGCAAACACTCAAACTCACCATAGCATAAGATGTTATCGAGACCAATTCTGCTTTATCGGTTCGATTCTTTATCGTTTTCTGATCAACTTTGGCCTCCACAGCCTAGTCTAGGCCTACACAGGTGTTCAGCGTCAACGCAGCTGTTTTACGACACGGAGTCTTTGAACACATATCTGAGCATAACGTTTGAACATAGGCTAGCCTACATCAAAATACAAAATACAAATAAAATAATGGGAAACACCAGCATTAACAACGGGCCGACAGTGTGGTTGTATCAGAGGCCGAGGTCTGTATAGAGGCCTAGGCCCAGGCCTACTACTGTTCATCTATTAGCAATTAATGATATATTAACAACTTACGTGGTCTGCGAGGAGAAGTCCAGTCAAACTTTCGGAGGTAAACATGATAATCCGGAAGAATTGACAAGCTGCTGTAACTGTATAACTTCCATACAGCGAGATGGAGGACTAGTCTGGTGTCAGATGTCAGACGCCTCTAAAATCCAACTGCGTGTTCCTACGAAATTATTTCCCAGCTGTCTGATCAAGGCAACACGTGACTGATCAAGGCAACACGTGACTGATCAAGGCAACACGTGACTGATCAAGGCAACACGTGCTGTGCACCCTAGAACGTAACCTTCCTACTACAAACAACGTGACTACAACATTCGTCAGAAGCATAATTAATTTTGTCTCCAAAAATATTGTTCAGCTGTTGAGTGGACAAGACAGGCATGTAAAATGATACATATTTTCTTATAATGAAAAAGGCTTTGATCTTTGGTTGTGGTTGAGTAGAACTTGTACAAAGTTCAAAGTTCAAAGTTAATTTTATTTGTCACGTGTATATCGTACAGGTACAATGTACAGTGAAATGTTACTAACGGCTCCTAAGTGCACACACACACACACACACACACACTACTGTTATAGAACACACACACACACACACTACTGTTATAGAACACACACACACCCACACACCCACACACACTCACACACACACTCACACACTCACACACACACACACACACACACACACACACTCACACACAGTCTGAACCCCCACATCTCTAAAGAGGAGGTCACCTCCGTACGTACACACACACACACACACACACATACACACACACAACTGTTATAGAACACAAACACACACACACACACGCAGTTGCACAAGCGCTTATAGCTAATTTATATTATGGTACATTTCTATCGTCTTCTGTATGTCCCCAATAACACAACGTGATGGAAGTGCACCGGAAAGAGGAAAGGCATAATGGGACAACAAGGGTTGACATTCAGTTTATTATGCATTCATAACGTGTGATGGTTGGTTTCCTCAGCGGATTTTACAATATAATCACAGGCATTTAAAGACATTTATGATATAGCCTACAACTCTGGCCCAGGTATATTGATGTAATGTTAATTAATGTATGCATGTGTCATAGTACCATCATCTGCATGTTTGTAATAGCTGTATATTAATTTATGCACTACTATCACTAATTTCTACAAAACAACACTTGACTCTCCTTTTTGATTGATTTAAATTATGGTGATTGAGCATGATGATAACTCTTAATGATCATCTTCATAATTGCCTTAGTCCCTCCCAAGTCTTTGGCTTCAGTGTGTGACATCAAAGGAAGCTCCTCTCCAGATCTCGTGCAGATATGGTCCTGAAATGGTAGGATGAGAGGAAGAGAGGAGGGTAGGGCCCCACGGAGGGAGGAGGGGACAAGCAGGGGGGCGCTGTGATCACAGAGGGGGTATCATCCTCAGCTCTCTTCCACATTTCTCTCTCTCTATCAAACGCTCCTACAGAGCCGTAGAAGGCAACGGTCGGGGGTTCCGGGAGATCGAGGATTAATTCTAGAGAAACAGACAGACAGACAGAAACAGAGGGAAAAACTACAAGTGAGAAATAACAGTACTTACTGGTTCCAGTGTCACGGCCAGGCTCATGACCATGACAAAAGACGGGAGACACACACACGATCTTAAAGTAATGAAAATAAATGTTTTATTATAAACTAAATGAGGCTAATAACAATAATAAGATGAGGTGCGGTAGTCAGTAAATCAGTGGTGTAATGTGAGTGTAGTGGAAAGTGGTGAGGTGAGTGTTGCATGGTGTGAAACAAGGAACAAACAAATAAGATAGAAAATAATGGTGCCTAGAAGGGGGCCTCCATCTTGAGGCCTGCATGGGTCTCTTATGCCCTGGATCCTGGAACCAGGTGGGGCACAATCAGCTGTCCACCAGCTGACCTGCATTCTACTGATTAGTAACCCTGTCCAGCAGGAGGCCTCTCTTAAAATTAAGTTAAACTAGTACGGTAGTTGACCTACATGCAGTGGAACTACTCCCAAACACTTTTTTTTTTTTTTTTTTATCTGTTAGACACTTGGCCCTCAGCATAAAATGCACATTTCAACCAAGAGCTCTCTCCTCTAAAAATAAAGGAAACGCTTCTATAAGACACAAATCACACAATAGAATACAGTATACCCGCTCTTCCATTGAATCCACTAATATGGAAATATATTTCTGAAACAGCTAGTCACTAGTTATCATCATCTATTTCTATGGTGATGTGCTTTTTCTGTAATTTTTACCTGGTATTGTAATCGGATCCTATTCCCTCTCTTTGTGCCAGGTGTATTCACTCTTCTTTCACTCTCTTAACTGTAATCCCTTCATCTCTTCCTCTTGTTAGCATCTCCTGTGGTGTCCCAGGGTGATTGACTGGAGCCTGTATCCAAGACGACCACCATCCCCAGACACTTAAATATCCAAACAAAGCAGAGAATCTTTGCCACTTGTCGTGGAAATCTAAGTGCAGACTAGTTGGTCCTTGGTGAGACTTCGGCAAAGATGCACATACACAATACTTGTTCTTTTAAGTCTTTAATAAATGGTTGCAAGCATAGCCACTTCTAGCAAACAGAGGGCCCAGAATACAGTTAGAACATACAGTTTTCATACCTTTCCAAACCCCCTCTCCAGGGCGGGGTTTTCACACGTTAGTATCTATGGTGGTAGACTCGACCGAATGAGGTGATCTCTGAACAAACAATGATTCCTTTGCAAGGAACCACACACTCTTATCTCTTGGAACAGTTGGAACTTTAGGTGCTTACTCAGCTCTGCCTCTTTCGTCCTTTCAGGGTCATCCACATACCAAGGCCCAATCTCATTTCACCCCTTGGTCCTCCATTTTAGCGTGTTCACGTGTAGGCTAGGGGTGTCCTAATTCTTGTTTTCATGTAGGGGTAGGGCCAAGTGGTAGGGCTACATAGCCTTCCAAACTGAGGTTTTGAAGGACCAGACTCCGAAGAGAGCCACAACACTCCATAGTGTTTGTAACATTATTAAGGACAGGTGGTAAATACAATGGCACACTATGCCGTCCCCTGAGAGACAAACACATGTTTCTTCTTTAAGGCAAGGAAATCATACACAAGGGAAATAGTCCAAACTTCCCCGACCAGAAGGTAGCCCCTTCCAAGTACTGTAGAGCAAGGAGTGACATGCTGGTTACCGGTTGCTCTAGTACACATGGTTAATACTTCATATCTAGGGGTTAGCCTACATGGTAATCAACAACTACATAAATGTTTAATAATCAATAACATTAGAGTCATTAAAGCATGTTAACAGGCAGTATTAGATGTTGATAAACTATTAGTATTACATACACATATTTTGCCATTACACACTTGACACACAGGCCAGTGAAGTCCAAGTCAGGTTCATTTGTGACATGGCTTGCTCATCTTTTGTGGATGAATAAGCAGACAATTTTTCCCGACATCACGACCTGTTTAGTAATTCGACTGGTTTGCTAAATTAAGAGTCTGTCTGTGTTGTCGATCAATCTATTGAGTGTACTGCTCACTGCCAATAACACCCTAATGAAGTAAATCCTGTGAAGAAAGATAATGTCACCTAGATAGAAGTGTGTCAGGCTGACACCACTCCTAATATAAAAGCACAGACAATTGTTCAAGGTTTTGCAATTAAATGTATTTGTACAACAAGCTGCACAGATGTTTTCACTGTACATTCAAAAAAATAAATTTTCATTTGATCCTTTAACTCCAATGTGAGAATACTTAAAAAATAACAAATACTTACAAAAGGACATCATCATCTGTTTAAAAAAACAGAGGCTAAAAAGCGATCAAATAAAATCAGCAACATGCGTTTTCTATTGATTTCACCATGTTGATCATTTCAAACACAGCCAAGGTAAGAGACAAAAAATACACAAACATAATTCTAGCCAGTTCACATATTTTTGTAATTATACATTGAAATTGCTTCTCTAAAGTTTTAGAAAGACGGGAGAAATATATTAGACGTAGCATTATATTACATGTTCTCAACAAAAATACCATCTATACAAAAGTGCATCCGAAAACACATAATATGGCTCTTCTGTGTTCGTAAAAACGTACAATAATGTTAAAACATATTTAAAAACCATGTTGAAACCAATGACCAATTGTGTTCATCACTGGATCATCCGCAACCAACAGTATACTATACAGCATGGAGGACCTAGGCACTTTACATCTGTAGCCTAGCCAAAACAATTTCAACAGGTTACAGTTCAATAATAACCATTTTCTTAAATAAATAACCACAGGTTATATTATTCTATTGGGCTAGTTGACACTGGAGAGTTCTGACTAAAAGATAAGAATGTACCTGGCTTCCACATTTGCAATAGTATTGCCAACAAAATGTCATAAATTTGGCACGGTACAGAGACTTCATTCATCTTTTGGAATTATGCTAATAAATGGCTAATGAACAATTACTTCAACATATCAATGCTTTGATCCACAAGTGCATGAACTTGAATATTGTTCTTAACGTATCACTGAAGGAAAAGATCATGTACTCAGCAGGCTATACTCTCAGTAATATTTGCCTTTTTCTTTCCTTTTTGGAAAATATGTATCATATGCACCAAGTTACCTTGTAACACCTAAGATAGGATTACAGAAGTGAAACGTATAACAAAGGGGAGGCTGGTGGAGGTAGAAATCAGAAGGTGGGGGCATTACATATCATTAGAATGCAAAATTGATGAAATGTTGAAAAAAAAAGTCATCATCATGACAATCATTTAAATCCATGCATCACAACGAGCATGTACTCCCGATCTCTACCTCCACTAAAACAGTCCGTCTTTTACTTACAAAGTCATACAATCAGAGGGACAATACCCATCCGCATCCAACCAGTAGTAGAAGGAGTTCTTCAGATGGCACCTTTAAGGAATTCCATACCACTCCAGGACAGTACATGTACGGTGGGAGAAATAAGTATTGAACACATCAACATTTTGTCTGGATAGTTTGAGTTAATACCGAAGTCTGGTGCAAATGTCACTTGAATAGGCTCATTGGAAATACATTAACTGGACAAAATGTTGATGTGTTCAATACTTATTTCCCCCACTGTATGACGTCATCAAACACAAGAGTGGAGAGAAGCACCTGAAGTCAATTGTAATGTTTGAACTTGTCTTGGCAACACCCAACTCCTCTCTTGTTATGACTGTGAGGCCATCTCACAACAGAGTCTTTTATAACTAATCATTTCATTTTTTTCAACAACACATTTTTGTTCCATGTATACATTCAGCTGTATAACAGCTGTATGCATTCCTCCTGGGTCCCACTGTGTGAAGTCTCATGGCAGCCCAACTGTTGAGTTTGAGTTCACCATCTCACCTTCACACATTCTAGTCTGTACTTGCTCGCTCCCTCGCTCTCCCTCCCTCACAAACCTGTCGAGTCCTCCTCCTCCTCCTCCACCCCTACCGTTGGTGAGAGTAGTCTACAGCTCTCTTCAGCCAGTGGCATGGGAGAATTCTGTGTGGTCCTTCCCTTGTGTTCCTCCAATAGGGCGGCGATAGGGGTGTCACACTCCACGGTCCTGCACTTGGTGTACCTGCCTGTCTCCCCGTCCAGGCCACTGCCGATGGAGTTCTGTCTCGCCCTGGCCTTCAGGCTGGCGTGGAGGTAGCCGAGGGGGACGTGCAACGTGGCAAAGATGATCAGAAGACCCATGACAGCCAGGGCCCAGTCTGGGTAGTCCAATTTCATCTCTGATGCCTGGGCGGAAAGTGGGGGGGGGCAGACATACAGCGGGGGAGAGGGTTAAATACAAGTACTCACTGTTGTGTTAAGAGTGCTGTGCTAAGGGTGTCATTTTGTAATGAGTATTTTAGACAGACAGGCAGAGGCAAGCTAGAGGGGAGGGCTTACTGCTATAGAGTTCAAGTCTCTATAGCATCCTTATCAAATACAATTAGGGATGTCCCGATCCGATACTGATATCGGATATCGACCCGATATTGGTCCTGAATGCTGGATCGGGGATCGCACCAGAAGAAAAAAAAGGCTCCGATCCGATCCTACTGTCATCCGCAGTCAAACTTATGTGTATAAGCGATGAGGGAATAAAAACAGTGAACAGAAACACGTGTCGCAGAAATGCTTCACGCGAGTCCTATATGCGCTTAAAATGCGCATAGCGCTTCACGCGAGTCCTATATGCGCTTAAAATGCGCATAGCGCTGCGCTGTGTGCTTCCGGTTTCATTACAAAGAGGTTAACCCTATATGTGCCTGACGTCTAACAACATTCAAATGACTCTAACTTCATATTTTTTCGGATTTCAATGTATGACACATCATTTGAAAGCTTATGATCCGTAGTTCCAATCCACAACACGTCGCATTTGTTGCTTTAATAAAGGCTGGCAGTCTTTAATTTAACTGTTGTTGGTGTGGACTATACTGGGGAGGTATTTGTTATTATTCAGGGGTCAAAAAATGTATACAAATATCGGACCCGAAGCCCAGGTATCGGTATCGGTATCGGTAGTGAAAAAGTGGGATCGGGACATCCCTAAATACAATGTTGTTTTTTGGAGGCAAATACTAACAACATCCTCATATTCCGTGAAGCCACCATGAAGCTATCATGAAGCCACCATGAAGCTATCATGAAGCCACCATGAAGCTATCATGAGGCCACCATGAAGCTATCATGAAGCCACCATGAAACTATCATGAAGCTATCATGAGGCCACCATGAAGCTATCATGAGGCCACCATGAAGCTATCATGAAGCCACCATGAAGCTATCATGAGGCCACCATGAAGCTATCATGAAGCTATCATGAGGCCACCATGAAGCTATCATGAAGCTATCATAAAGCTATCATGCCCTGGAGGACACAGGTGGAGCAGCCTGGGGAGAGCCCGTACCGTAGCTTGGTTCCAGGCGGTGTAGGTCGGCCGTTCTAAAACCATCCTGAGCAGACTAGCACCCAGCAGCCCCAGCATGGCCAGGAGACACACATACTTCCACAGGTACTTATAGACCACCGGGGGGCGCCAGCATCTTCTCTGTCATCTAGGAACCTGGAATTCAGACACAACAAGACATTGATTGACATTGAAATCAGTGCTTCCTTGCAGAAGTCCCACTCCAGACATTCCCCCCGGGGAGAGTAGGAAGGAGCAAACTGTCTGCGTCGTCAGAAACTTGTCTCCCGGCAAGTTTCACCCTCAAACCGACTTGACTACTAAGAAACAATTCATCTGTCAATAATTGTTGATGTTTTTCCTCCAGCAAATTTCTTAGTAACATGACTTTGAAACTGGAAAAGCAGTTGTGTGGTTGAATGCGAGGCATTTATTTAGTTTGGAAATGTGGACTGAAGTTGTGAATCATTGGTTTAGTTCCACATTTAGGACAACATGCTCACTTAACCCTGAATAATCAATTCTAATAGGGTTAGACTCAATTCCTTAAATCATTTTCTTCATCCATGACAGATCATGGAGATCAACCCAAATTTCGTTGTATGGTACCTGTACTATATCAATGACAATAAAGACCATTGTCACTATCGATGGACCAGGGTCTGAGCCAGGGGTCAGATGAGGTCGGGGGTCGTGTGAGGTCACACCTCCAGGATGCTGACGTCCTCGTCGTGTTCGTCGGGGACCAGGACGGGGCTGCTGGGGTTCAGAGTCACCGGCTCCTCATCTGAGTCATCTGATATGGTGATGATGAGCTGCCGCTCCCGCCGAGCCCTGCGGCCTACACACTAACCAGTTGCCTTTCAGGAAGTAGTGGAGATCGTGCACCTAGCCTATAGGATACTTACCAAAAATGCTCATGAATGACGCTTTGCAGACCGGGAGTTTTCCAGTCTCATTCTGAATGTAGTACTTGACCGTCAGATCCCTTGTTTTGTGTTTTGCTGGATTATCCACTTTAGGTCTTCGCCGTTTCACTGGCACTATATCCATGTAAGACAACAGAGTGGCATCCTGTTTTACTTTATCTGTTGTGGAATAAAGCACTAGGTTTATCTTGGCTAACTCCTTGTTTGACAGTGCAGATGCCTGACAGGCATTTTCTGAGTTATGATTACATGCAATGCAGGGAGCTTTTCCCAGAATATGAATATACATTCATATATGACTGATCAGATATTCTACTGCTGTGGTGGATCTGATGATAATAGTTAAGGGTACATACATAACCTATTTTATCGGTCACAGAGCTATAAGTTGTCGTGGCCTACCTAGAGCACGTTAGTCTGGTTCATTAGAACGTGCACATCCAATCATATCGCCAAATGCTTTAGTGGTGTCCAATCATGTCGCCCAATGCTTAGTGGTTGCTTTAGTGCAGCCAATCAATGCTTTAGAATGCTTTAGTGGTGGTGGCCAATCATGTCGCCCAAATGCTTTAGTGGTGGTGCACGTCATCATATGCAAACAACTCATGAAATTTCGAACTGTCAGTCCATCAGTTTTGTCACCTTCAGCTTCACTGCATCCGTTTATGGTAAGTCCAGATACTGAGCTTGGCTTTATAAATTGTTTTTATCAACGGAATTGTTAATATAAATTAATTCGGTGTTGTCAGTTCATAGCAACACTTTGCACCTCTCGTTTTTGACTACGGACAGACACGGCTAGTTCTATGTTGAACACTCACGTTCGCAGAAAAATGTATCCATCAATTATATTGAATATTATATATGTAATACATATCCTGCTGAATTAATGCTGTGTTGTTTAATACATTCATAGCAACACACTCAACGTTCGCTGTGTATGAGACCGATACGAGCGAGTGCAAGGTAAACTCGCTTTTCGATCACTAAGAATGTGTCACTAAAGTCACTAAAAACAACTTGAATAGCTACATAGCTTATTGAATCAAGAATGAATAAGTTGAATAAGACCCCTGATATGTGGTTGATGTGTGGTTGTCGTTACTGGCGAAATGTTGATGAATGTGCTCTGTCATTCATTATACCATTAAGTGAAGGGAGTGACCCGTTGCAGATAGATTGATTTAACTCATGACCATGTTTTACTGACAATGGTATGCTGAACTATTATGGAGTGTATGGTGAACTATTATGGAGTGTATGGTGAACTATTATGGAGTGTATGGTGAACTATTATGGAGTGTATGGTGAACTATTATGGAGTGTATGGTGAACTATTATGGAGTGTATGGTGAACTATTATGGAGTGTATGGTGAACTATTATGGAGTGTATGGTGAACTATTATGGAGTGTATGGTGAACTATTATGGAGTGTATGGTGAACTATTATGGAGTGTATGGTGAACTATTATGGAGTGTATGGTGAACTATTATGGAGTGTATGGTGAACTATTATGGAGTGTATGGTGAACTATTATGGAGTGTATGGTGAACTATTATGGAGTGTATGGTGAACTATTATGGAGTGTATGGTGAACTATTATGGAGTGTATGGTGAACTATTATGGAGTGTATGGTGAACTATTATGGAGTGTATGGTGAACATTTTTTTTTTACTGACAATGGAGTCACCACTATGGAGTCACCACTATGGACTATGGAGTCACCACTATGGAGTCACCACTATGGACTATGGAGTCACCACTATGGACTATGGAGTCACCACTATGGTCACCACTATGGTGAAAGATTATGATTGATGACAGGTAAGACAGATTTCATTTATAAAATATTGCTACTGCAGACTCGACAGTTAGATTGACATTCTTCCTCTTTTTGGCCTCAGATGGCGACCAAGAAGCACAGGGCCATGGGGTCCAGTGAGTGGCTGTCTCGCCTAAAGGCATTTGCCACCACTGGGGTATGGCCCTCTAATGTAGGGAACAAGCCAGCCCCCAGACAAAAGAGGTGGTATACCCTCTACCAGAAGGTAATGTTTGTCTGTACACCAACTTCAGAGTGAACACATAGGCTAGATTGTATATGCAAGGAAATTGAGCATTCCATTTGGTTACAGATTGAGAAATGTCCAGTGCAGGCACATGGCCAGACATTGCTGTTTGGTGGGCCACGGCGTTGCGTCTGTGGATTTCACTCCCAGAAGGTAATGAAATGTAACTATTTGTCATGCTGAAAAATGATCCCATTATCAGTCTCTCTTATTCTGGTAATTGATACTTGTTGTTTCTGTGTGTCTTCAGCAGTCATCCAGTGTTCCATCGGCACCCACGTCTGCCTCTGTGACTGCTGCTACTACGGTGCAGGGTCCAGCTCCACCTCCTGCCATGGCCCCTGCTGCTGCCACAGCCTCAGTCCCTGCCATGCCTGTGCAGAGTCCTCTCCGGCCTGGGCCTGCATTGACTGTCTCAATGGTGAATATGTCCATACAATGTTATTCATTCATTTGATCCAAGCACTGTTTTGTCAATTTTATTCTGCTGACCAATTAAATTTGCCATTCTTCTCTTCAGTTTAAACGTTTGCACAACCGATGCCCACCCCCTTTACCCCATCTTCATGTCCCGTCTGTCTGTATGCATCTTCGAGTGGGACCCCACGGATGTGGCTCTGTTGCGTCGGGCCAAGAGGGAGCAGCTGCGGCAGGAGGGTCTGCCAACTATCACAGACGCTATAGTAGACAGGCAAATCACCAAGGCTGACCTGGGGGCGTACTGCAGGCGGAGGACCCGTGGGGAGGAGGCCACCATCCGTATGTTGGACCACCTGCTGCAGGAGCTGATGGGAGACAAAGGGAGGGACCTTCTTGGTGTTCCTCTGCTTGACCGGGTGCGAATGGAACACATCTGGAGAGTCCAGAAGAGGCACGTGAAGTGCATACAGGACCTGCCAGGCGTGCCTCTCTACACAGAGAAGGGAAACACAACTAAGGGGGGCATCGTGCTTACTAAGTACCGATGTGCACGAGGTTCCAACTCCCTGGAGTCCTTCCACCTCCACCTGAACAGGTTCATTCCAGGTGAGTTCAATTACATCATTGTTATTTTGAAATGTTCATATTGATTGCTTCTTTATTAGTGCTTTTGAAGAGACTGTGTGCAAATTAAAATAATAAGTTTATGCTATAATTCATTCATGCATTCTCTTTTATTTTCAGGGACCCAGGCCAACAGCCTCAACTTCCAGCTGTACTTGCTGGAAGGCCTGAACAGGTGGAATCAGGACCGGGCTGCTGCAGCTGTGACAGAGAAGCCGTCAGCTCTCCTCAGCTACTCTGGAAAGCTGGTGCATTGTGTAAACACACACAGCACAAAGGTGTTTGGTCGGAAGTACGCCCCCTCCTTCCGTCCCCCCGCACAGTACACTGGTAAATTTAATTATTTAGAAATACATATATTTACTTAGAACTCACAATACTGGTGCATTGTATTTTGAACTGTACATATCTGTGCTTCTTTGTATGTTCATAACAGTTCATAACATGTTCGTTAACAGGAGAGCTTATTGGCATGGACTACTTATACAGGCAGACAGGGCAAGCCATGCAGGACATAGACCCTGAGGCAGATGAGACAGACCAGCTGCTGGAGGACCTGGCCATAGTAGAGGAACTGGAGGATGAAGGCTTCCAAGGGGATGCCATTGACCCCACAGTGGCTAGCCTTGACGACCTCACCGCCAGTGGTGCCCTCTTCACCCCACCGCCCATCCTGCTTTCTGAATCATCTGAATCTGCTCCACCTCCACCTCCATCAGCTGCCCAAGCCTCCTCCAGTGGCCTCCAGCATGCTCCACCACCTACCCAGTCCTCTGCCAGTGGTGCCCTTTTCACCCCACCGCCCACCCTGCTCTCTGAATGTGGTGCCTGGTCCCCTGCTCCACCTCGACCTCCATCAGCTGCCCAAGCCTCCACCAGTGGTCTCCAGCATGCTCCACCACATACCCAGTCCTCTGCTCTCACCACCCCCACCCCACAGTTGCCTGCAGAGCAGTTGGTAAGTAATTCTTCTTTTTTTTTCTCATTCTCTTTCTCCCTGTAAATCCACTGTTCTCCAAAAATGTTTCTGTTAATCTCCTATGTGTGTCTAACTCATGTTATTGGTATTATTTTTCAGGCAGTGGATGAGAACAACGTGGGGGGAATGGACCACGTGGACAGCATGGCACAGTATCTGGTGGGCCTGAGGACCCAGACCAGCCTAGTCCTCAGTAACCAGGCTGTCAGCACCATCCTCGGCTTGTGGCAGGCCCTGCCGGAATACGACAAGAGGCGGGTAGTATTTTTGAAGACGGGGAGGTTCAGGTCCCCCAAAAAGAACATACATATAAGCCAGCGCGCACGTCAATTGGACTTAACAAACATAGTGAAGGACTTCGCACAGACCAATGCCAGGAGGAGAGGACGTTTTGGTCATTGTTAAAGGTAAGAATATTATTTGATATGTCCAACAAAGGATTTGACTAACCCTGGCCAATTTTGCGCAACAAGTAGACTCTGATGCAGCGGAGACAGGGTTGCCAGATTGGCTGGTTTTTGGTGGATTTAGAAGTTTTTAGATTGGTTAGGTTGGAAATTCTCAATCCCATCTGGCAACCCTTAGCGGAGAGTCTACAGATATGTTTACAGATATCACACTGCTGTGCACACCACACTTTGTTAAAAGAAATAAAGCTTGTACTATTCTACTTATAATACATTCTACTGATGTAGTGTAGTCTACCATTTGGTTTTAGTTATAGGCTATTGCTCTCACTTGTTTGTACCTTTTGCTAAGTCAAGCATTTAGAATGTAGAGTGCATATTGCGAAATTTCGCAACGTCAATAACGCATCGGCCTCTAAAAAACGAATTTTTTTTTTTTTTTCTTTTTTTTTTTTACTCCGTTGCGAAAGGGCCCCCGCCGCCACCTTGCGGGGGGGCCCCGGGATTTTGCGCTACGCCACTGGTTAACATGACATTAGGATAGGTACAATCTGCTGCTGCATCAATCAATTCTTAAGCCTTTTCCTGAAGTGTGCAGCTTGGTACTGTATTCTCCCACTTTAAAGGTAGGATTGCACTGGCTGGAGAGAGTTACTTTCCACTATATCTTACAGACAATTACTTGGAGTGGTGAATTAGGACATTTGAGCTATGGTAGCACCAGAGCCAGCTTATAATAATAATAATAATAATAATAATAATAATAATAATAATAATAATAATACATGTATCCAGTTGAGTGCATTACAAACAGACACAGGACAGGAATAACAACAGAAAACACTACAGGAAGGCCTGTTCTAAAGAGGTGAGTTTGAGAGTGTCTGGGTCCTCTGGAAGCTCACCTCTCCTTGGCCGACAGAGACGGCCTACCGCTGGCTTCTGTTTTCTTTTGTACACCTACAAGGGTCAAAGTTCAACATGTTGAAATGACAATGTCTCTATTTACAATGTCAAAGCTTAAGACTGTTTTGTTTATTCTTCAACAGATCACAGAGTCTGCATTATCTGCAGAACGTACTGTACAGTAGCCTAATAATAATAAGCCTACATTTATTAAGCGTAAAATCAATAGAAAATAGAAAATCACTCCCTCACCTTCTAAACATCTTTAATAATTTTAGCCGAATTTCAGGTTACAAAATTAACTGGGGAAAATCAGCTCTATTGCCACTGAATGCCTCAGCTAGACAGTTAGATATCTCACTGAACATCCCAGTGGTTCAGAATATTAAATATCTAGGTATCACTATCTACCCCTCAATTTCAAACACAGTATCAATTAATTATAAGAATGTGCTGAAGGAGGTAGATTCTGATCTACAAAGGTGGAAAACTTCACCCCTCACATTTCATTCCCGTATCTCAGTTATTAAAATGAATATTCTTCCACGAATAAACTTTTTTAGTTCCATGCTCTCTCTAGCCCCACCAAGTGGTTATTGGAAGAAACTACACTCTATCTCTTCTCATTTTATATGGAGGGGGAAGAAGCCCAGACTCAAATTCTCAACCCTCCAGAGGCTAAAAAATGAAGGGGGATTGGGGCTACCAAACTTCGAATGGTATTATTGGTCCTTTGTGCTGCGTCCTCTCTCCACATGGTTTGATCCGGCTGCTCGTGTTTCTTGGCGCCCCTTAGAGGAAAACATTGTCCATCCTCATAGGTTACAAGATGTAATATACTGTAACATTTCTATTAAACAGTCCAAATTGAATCGGCTCCATCATCACTGAATTAATCTCAGTTTGGCGATGCGCAGAAAAGCTCTGCAAAATCTCAACCAAATGGTACCTCCATTCGCCTATATTTAAAAATTCAATTCTCCAGTTGGGAGGCCGTCCAATCTCATTTCCCCAGTGGAGTGACAAGGGAGTTCACACATTCTCAGACTTATTTGGGGCTGAGGGTCTCCGCTCATTCCAAGACATTCAGAGAAACTTTAATTTACCGGATACGTCCTTTTTTTTCTACCTTCAATTACGTACAGCTATGCGCACATACGGGGTACCCTGGAATAGCTCATTAGACATACATCCATTTCACATAGCATTCACCAGACCCAGGGGTCAGGTCTCAGCTCTTTACTCTATCCTGGTTAAGGCTTCTTTAAAACCATTACACATTGACAGAGTGTGGAAAGATACTTTATCACACAATAACTTAAATTGGCAATTAATTTGGCAAAACATATCCCTTTCCTCCAGAAATCCCAACCACCAGGTTATCCATTTCAATTTTACTCATAGGACATACTTCACTCCATATCTGCTACATAAAATAAAGACCATACCTTCACCTAACTGTACTCTTTGCACCCGAAATACAGTTGGCACCTTTTTTCATATGGTATGGGAATGCCCGGGAGTGGCTGATTTCTGGAGGACAGTTTGTGATGCATTGTCCCTGATCCTGTCCAAACACATTCCACACTCACCATTAGTCCTATTGTTAAATGACAGTTCAAACCTGGATCTAAACATCAAACAAAGACGCATCTGGCTGGCCGGCCTTACAGCAGCCAAAAGGCTTATAGCTTGCAGGTGGAAGTCACCCCATTTCTTGACTACGCAGAGATGGATATTAGACTTCATTGACATAGCCAGCATGGAACACTGGATAGCCAACAGGCATCATGCAATTTCGGACAATGTCTCATGCTGGGACCAAACTATAACCATCCTCAAGACACTATTATAGGCTAATCGATTTGCTCCTTCCATAGGGTCCTGTAGGGGGGGGGGGGGGGGCGGGGGGCTGTGATTGGGTGGGGGGTGGTGGGCGGGGGGCTGTGATAGGGGGGGGTGGGTGGCGGGGGTGTTGTGACTGGGCGGGTGGGTGGGAGGTATCTGGCGGGAGGGACATTTGTGGGAGGAGGGGTAGGTGGGGAATTATTGGGGTAAAGGGAGATTGGGAAGGGAAGGGGAGGGGGGGGGGGTTGAAAGGTTTATGCGCATTTTGTATTTATACTGGTAAACCGTATTTGTGTTATTCTATTTTCTCCTTTGTTTATTTGGATGTTACCACTCCCCTTGTTTTACTCCCTGAAATAATAATAAAAAATTGATCACAAAAAAAAAGAAAATAGAAAATCAATCTGATCTGCACACAAATATGAACAATCATAACCAATTCAACTGCTTTTCCTTAAGGAATTGTCTGATGTGGTGTGGTCCAGTGTTTCCTCTAACATTGAATAGGCGGGGCAGCCCCACCACCAAGCCCCCCCGCCCCCCCTCCCCGTTGTTGTTGTTGTGAGCTCAGGTGTATCACTCACCCATACCAGAGCAGCAGGAGATCCAGCACAGGCAGGTTAGTGGAAGACACATAGGCGTCTTGTTGGAAGCAGACAAAGATGACGATGACCGAGGTCGCAGGGATGATGTAGTTACACTGTGGAAACAGAACCCGATGCATCCCTCAGTAAATCGTACTGTACCGTTTAAAACACATTCTTTAAAGTTAAATTGAGCCACCGGGCCACTCACAACAAACACACATCACTCTTTCTTTCACACAGTAATTTTGAAAGCAGACGCCAGCAAATAAAAAGAAGAAAAGCGCAACAAGATCAGTAGCATGGACATTTAAAATTTCAATTTCAAAACAATTCCCTCGATGCCTAGCCACTAGGTGAAATACAATCTGAAAACCTACACAAACCTCTGCCTTGTCTATAAAACTATCCACAATTTAGCCCCACCACCACTTAACACCTTCATCTCACGACCAGGAAGTACAGCACGCACCACAAGGGGTGTCACCAGAGGGGACTGCACCATCCCATTTAGGAGGAGTGCCTTTAGTCAGTCTGCCTGGTCAGTAGAGGGCCACGTGAATGGAACCTGATTCCAGGGCACCTTAAAGAATTAGGCACCTTTAGAAAGCACCTAAAACAGTGGATGATCAACACACACACCTGCCAACATTGAAATGTCCTGTCCTATACCTGTATGTCATGTGTACCGCCTGTCTGTGTACCGCCTAACATGTCTTACCTGTACAGTCTGTGTGCTTGTTTTTAGTCTGCTTACCGTGCGTATATGTTGCTTGCTTTTAGTCTGCTTACCGAATATGTACCCTCCCTTTAACCGCCTATGATTAATGTATGCTCTTTTAACCCTCTGCTTATATGTACCCTCCTTTTAACCTTTTAACCGCCTTTAACCACCTATGATTAATGTATGCTCTTTTAACCCCCTATGTTATGCCCTTAAGCTAAATGCTTGTCCTGTCTACTTTTTTGTGCCTAGGTCTACCTATATTTTATCTTTCAAATGTACTTTTTTCCTCCAGGGAGCCGTATACAACATCATGGCATAGGGACTGCGGATGAAAACTAGCTTTCGGGCTAACTCTGGCGTATTTACAATTTATTTTAGTTTTATTAATATGCACTGTCCCTTGAATAAATAAATGAATCTGAATCTGAATCATGATACATCATAGCTATAGTACCCTCTCTTCCTGGTTAACCCTTGTGTGGTGTTCGGGTCAACCGGACCCGTTTTACATTTTTACTTGGTGAGAAATGGTACAAGAATACATTTGATCAATATGAAACTCCATGGCCTTGGCTTATTTTCTATGAAAAACATGTAAAAGTGAAGATTTTTTTTTTTTTACACATCCTACAATACCCCAACACATTTATGTCCTTCATAAGATCTTCGGGTCATTTAGGCCCGGATGCACAGAGACACACAGAAACATACACACACTCACACTGACACTCACTCACTCACTCACACACCTCTGCTCTAGCTTTCCCGTGCCAAGAAGCCGTCTGCTCTCACACTTTTTACCCTTTGAAGTGCAACATTGTAAACATTTTTACATTTTCTTGCACTGTACAGAACGTATGCAGCAACTGCAAAAAGTACATTTGAGGTACACACACTGTCACATTCTGTGCTTCATGTGTTGTGTAGACAGGCATACCCATGCACACACAATTGTAGCCAGTGGTATTTCAGAATTATTTGGGATTTTTCAGACATAATACTGTATTTCGACAGTGACAGTGAAAACAGTGTACATTCCGTTCGTGTTTTGTGATTCAGCATTTGCAGACATTTTGAGAGATGTATTTCATAGCTATTGGCAAAAACAATCTTAGTTTGGTTCTTTCATTTCTATTCTTGTTCATCACCTGTATTTTCTTTACAGCTTTGATTATAATTAGATAAATGTGAAATTCAATTGAGAATATAAATTCAAAATAATAAACAGCAATGAAAACATTTTTTCATTAAAATTTTTCCTAGATAAGTATGATTTATGACACCCAGGTCTTTATTATAGTGGATTTTGCATTTTCAAAGTTAGGGGCATCATGTTCGTAAAAATGCTTCTACTCATCATGCTGTCGTTCGGCCCCACCTATTCCCAGGGGTCTGACACTTTGTGGGTTGTTACTAAGCATCCTCTGCTCCATCCTCTCCAAAGGGCAGCCCCCTAGATCCACTAGAACAAAAGATATGCACTTTTGAATGTGTACACAGTACCTATTGTGCATTATTGGGTACAGTACCTGTTTGTGCCCACAGGAGGCGCCCTTTAATATTATGGGCTATTTTGGGGATTTCTTGCGCCCTGAGTATACCCCCTTGTATGGGTCACCCTTGGGACTAGGAGCACCGTGTCAAGACAAGTGCTTTTAAAACCCCAATGATGTCCCGGGTCAACTGGACCCGAACACTACGAAAGGGTCCAAAAAGTGAACATCACACAAGGGTTAATTATCAACAAGAACCATACAGTTACACAACTTTTACTGCTCAGTATCAAACCTCACACCACACAACACAACACTGTTGGCCACTGGGGGCGGCTGTGGCGCTGGAGGTAGAGCCAGCGTCTAATGATCACAAGGTCGGCGGTTTGAACCCCGGCTGACCACATGTGGAGGTGTCCTTGGGCAAGACACTGAACCCCAAATTGCTCCCAATGAGCTGGCCGGCGCCTTGCATGGTAGCTTGTCACCATTGGTGTGTGAATGTGTGTGTAAATGGATGAATGAGAGGCCATTGTAAAGCGCTTTGGAATAAGGCGCTATATAAGTATATATATAAGTGTAATACGTATACTTGTATCTGTAGACCTAGTTTTATAGTATTATCTGTAGTCCTAGTTTAATCTGTAGTCTTAGTTGTATCAATAGACTTTGTTTTATCTGTCGTCCTAGTTTTATAATTGTGAATGAATGAATGAATGAATGGATGAATGGTCTTTATTGTCATTGCTACAGTACAGGTACCAAACAACGACATTTAGGAGGGGTGGCTCCCCTGGTGTTAGGAAAGAAAAAAAAACTTTAAAAAAAACTTTAAAAAAACACAAGAAGGGAAGGAGCTGGTTTACATAAATAAAGGCTATGTACACTATCCACTATACTATACTGTACAGATAGACGACTAGGGTTGTCATATTGCACATAGTGTTATTGCACATTTATTTAAAGTGTCGCAGTTTGCAGGCTTGAAATGTACATATTTGTGCCTCAGCACTACACCTGATTTTTTCAGTCCAGCAGCTGCCATCAATCCGTCCAGACTGTCCAGGGCCCAGAACCTAGGTCTTTGCTGTGTTCAGGGCCTGGACGGCCCTGGGGTAGAAGCTGTTCTTCAGTCTGTTTGTCCTTGCGGCCATGGTCCTGAACCGCCTTTTCGAGGGCAGCCGGGTAAAGTGTTCGTACCCAGGGTGGGTTGGGTCCCTGGAGATCTTGGAGGCCTTCCTGAGACAGCGTGTGTTGTACAGCTCTTCCAGAGAGGGGAGGGGGGCGCCGGTGATCTTCTGGGCTGTTCTCACGACTCTCTGTAGCGCATTTCTCTCCGCGGTTGTGCAGCTGGAGAACCAGTTGCAGATGCCGTAGGTGAGGATGCTCTCCACTGCGCCGCGGTAGAAGGTCACCAGTATCTCCTGCTTGCTGTGTTCCTTCCTGAGGACTCTCAGGATGTATAGCCGCTGTTGTGCCTTCTTGATGGTGGCTTTTGTGTTGTCCTTCCAGGTCAGGTCATCCTGCATGTGCACCCCCAGGAATCGGAGGGTTGAGACTCTCTCCACGCTCTCTCCGTCGATGAGCAGGGGCTGGATCTCAGACTTTTTCCTCCTGAAGTCTACGATGATTTCCTGGGTCTTTGACTTGTTCAGCAGTAGGTTGTTAACCTTGCACAGCTTGCTGTATTATGTAGTGCTAGTTTAAGCTGGAGTCCTAGTTTTATAATTGTATTATGAAGTGCTAGTTTAATCTGTAGTCCTGGTTTAATCTGTAGTTCTACTTTTATGGTTGTATCTGCAATCCTCGTTGTTGTTGAAACCCAGCTCTCATTGTTCCCATTAGCCTTCACTCAGTCACCAATGTAGGCGGTAGGAGGTGGAGCCCCCTGTTGGCTCGGAGGAGGTTTGGCCTCTGTTCTGGCAGTTGGTTCTGATCAGTAATGTGACACAGTCATGAGTAGACAGACACTTGGTCCAGACATGGCAGAGGGTCTTTACTAACTGAGACCAACATGATGAAATCTAGCACATCCCCATTCAGGAACCATTGGAGCTCCTTCATCCTTAGCTCAGTGCTCAGGGTCGTGTCTCCAACACAGAGTGATGGAAAAACACTGCATCAATAGTTCAGTTAAAATCAAGCTTTCAACAGAGCTGTTTACTGATAAAAAGGAAATGTTTCAAGATTCACTTGTCCTCCATGCCCTGACCTTCATACAGAGAGGGTGGTAGATAGATAGATAGATAGATAGATAGATAGATAGATAGATAGATACACAGTGACACAGACACACACACAGTGCTGCAAGGCCCAGCAGCTGCCTCAGGTCCCCCTCATGCTGCTTCACACAGGGGACCACACCCCTCATGCAGCTCCATGCTGGGGACCACACCCCTCATGCAGCTCCATGCTGGGGACCACACCCCTCATGCAGCTCCACGCTGGGGACCACACCCCTCATGCAGCTCCACGCTGGGGACCACACCCACTACAAAGGTTCCCAGCACAGCAACAGAATTGCTAGAATGGACTAGGTTCTGCATTGAAGCTTGGTTCTACATCTGAGCATGTCCTTTCTACTCCTTCCTACTCTGAGTAGGTGTGTACGCCATATCGACTAGGATAGATTCTCTGAGCTCTAGCGCTTGTTAGAAGTGTCTGCAGTAGACACAACCATAGACACACTACTCTGCAAACGTGACTTCATAGTGAAGACATTCCATACTGCAGATATATTACCAGGTGTAACCAGGGCTTCTGGGTTTCCATCCATCTTCCTCATCGTAGATGTTTCATGTCAAGTTGTTCAAGGTCTATTTCTATGATTACTGTTCTACTGTAAAACTCCAGCTCCATGCTGGTTCTAGCCTGTCTGTCTGAAGGCTCCACTGCCTGCAGCTGTGTGATTGCTGAGTGGTTTCAGGTGGGCTGATCAGGAGCTGTCCATGGTCCTGCACAGGGCTGCGTTCAGGTAGAAATACAAGACATGCCTCTCTGACATGTGTAGAATCATCATGAGGTCACACAGTTCTTTGTTTCACAAACACTTTATTGATATTGATGCAGTCGTCATCATCATCATCATCATCATCATCATCATCATAATATTAAAATGAAGGAACGTGACTATAGGGCTAGTTCAGGCTAGTAGACTAGTGCTGCCACTATGGCGCCTCTGTCAGAATGAGAAGGAGGAGGCAGAAGGTGATAACGTTATTGTAATAATTACAACTAAAACACAGAGGCACCATCCTCTCTGACCACCAGCCCCAGATCTCTCTGACCACCAGCCCCAGATCTCTCTGACCACCTGCCCCAAATCTCTCTGTCTGTCCATTTGGACTTGCAAGGTTTCACAAGAGCTACACTGACACACAAGAAAATATATGGATATAGAAATATATGCAAAATATGTACATTGGATAGATAGGCAGGCACAGAAATACATGGAAAGTGAATTCCAGAACATGTACATGTTGTATTGACAGAGGAGGAGAGCTGTCTTCACATCCACTCCCTGCTATCTTACACACAGCTCCATAATACAGCATCTGAACTCAAACACACAACTTTACCAACTCTTATACACATCCACTCTCTCTCCTCAGGGTCAGAGACTCTGGGTCTCAGAGTTCATCACCAGTCTGATTGATAATATAATAATTCATCTGGATTATTTCACAATCAGTTGCATTTCCAGAAATAAAATAATAATAATAAAAGGTGATAAAATAATATACAGAAAAATGTCACGCCTCTGTTTTGTCAGCCTATTGCACTTTTTCACATATTTCACAATGAGCAAATAATCAACTGGTTTTCATCAACTGCTGCAGATAGGATCTGAGGCAGGAGTATAAACCTACACTGACACAATCCTGAAGACTTTCCAGTCAGAGACTCCTCCATCTCACAGGACCTGTACTGCTGCCCTCTAGTGGTCTGAGTGGGACTGACACTACACACTACACCCTAAACACTACACACTATACCCTCACATAACACCCTACACACTGCACACAGAGGCACACAGTTTGAGTGTATGAAGCTTGATGTGTGTAAAACTACATCATGACATCATGTTATGATCCAACATCTTTGAGCCTTAGGTGTTCAGTGTGATCTCCCTTAGACTAGTTTACACAGGGTCACTGAAGATCCATCCTTCCAAAACCCAAACCCTGGGTAGAGGGGCTCAGTGAATGTGGAGTGGAATGTGTGCAGGAGGGTCAGTGTGTCAGAGGAGACCCTGTAGAAGGACAGAGTGCCGGCCGGCCAGTCCAGATACACTCCTACTCTGTGGGAGCCAGAGGAGGGCACAGGTATGTGAGTTGTCTTACTATTGTGCCTGGCATAGTAACTGTCAGAGCTGTCAGAGCACCACAGACTCCAGGACTTGTCATTGTCTCCCAACCCACAGTCATCACCCCCTCCTCTCCTGCTGATTCCTTTATATGTCACTGCTATATAAGGCCCACACCCCCTCCACTCTACCTCCCAGTAACAGCACCCAGTCAGACCCTCTCTACACAGCACCTGTCCCAAGTCCTTAAATCTCTCTGGGTGATCAGGATACGACTGCTCCTCTCTCCCCCATGTCGCCTTCCTGTTCTCCTCAGACAGAGAGAGTGTGCTGTGTGCTGTGTTTGGGTCCAGTGTGAGCTCACAGGCATCTGAATGAGAGGGCCAAAATAATCATCAAATCAATACAATTGGATAAATTACAATATTCACATTGTGATCTTGTTAAGCCCAGTTCACATCTATGCAACGCAACGTGACGGGTCAGTTTTAGAACGTTTAGACCGTCGTTAGAAAAAACTCGGCAACTACTTGAGACCGACGGGTGGTGAGACAGATGAGACAGATGGGAGGTGAGACAGATGGGTGGTGAGACAGGTGAGACAGATGGGTGGTGAGACAGATGGGTGGTGAGACAGATGGGGGGTGAGACAGATGAGACAGATGGATGGTGAGACAGATGGATGGTGAGACAGATGGGTGGTGAGATAGATGAGACAGATGGGTGGTGAGACAGATGGGTGGTGAGACAGATGGGGGGTGAGACAGATGAGACAGATGGATGGTGAGACAGATGGATGGTGAGACAGATGGGTGGTGAGATAGATGAGACAGATGGGTGGTGAGACAGATGAGACAGATGGGTGGTGAGATAGATGAGACAGATGAGACAGATGGATGGTGAGACAGATGAGACAGATGGGTGATGAGATAGATGAGACAGATGGGTGGTGAGACAGATGAGACAGATGGGTGGTGAGACAGGTGAGACAGATGGATGGTGAGACAGATGGGTGGTGTGACAGGTGAGACAGATGGGTGGTGAGACAGGTGAGACAGATGGGTGGTGAGACAGATGGGTGATGAGACAGGTGAGACAGATGATTGGTGAGACAGGTGAGACAGATGGGTGGTGAGACAGATGGGTGGTGAGACAGATGGGTGTTGAGACAGATGGGTGGTGAGACAGGTGAGACAGATGGGTGTTGAGACAGATGGGTGGTGAGACAGATTGGTGGTGAGACAGATGAGTGATGAGACGCAACGAGACACAAACGCAACCGTTTCCATAACAACGACTTGTGTTTACCCTGCAAGATGGCTGACAGCAACAGTGACATGCTGGCAGTAGCACTGATCAATAAACGGCGAAGACGCTGAGCTAGGAAATATGGAGCCGTTGTTGACTTGAGTATCTAGGCTATCTAGCTAGCTAACTTGCCTCCCATTTGCAACACAAATCCATTAGCTGTCAAGGCTAACGCGCACATACACACACTCTAGACAAAAACATAAAAACACACCGCTGCACTCATAATATTCAGATCCCATTGTCATGACAGACCTAAAAGTTGAGTAAAGCCAGCTCCCTATACAGTATAACAACAACAAAGGATTATCTATTGGCTACGGAGGGGTCAGTTTCATGTCACTCACAAAGATGTACTCCTTTCTAGGTGAGAGTTTCAAGAGTCTTGTCTACCTGTCTACAAATGTCTAGCTAACTTTTCATCTTTCTCAGCAAAAGCATGTAATAGCTCAACATAGCTACCATGATTAGAAGAGTTTGCACTCTCATCGTTACCACGAAATGTTAATTCCTGTTTGGCTCAGAAACAGGTCGTATTAATAAGGTCCACTCCACTTCTTGGCAACAGATGACGCTGGTCTGTGCTATTTTCTGATTGGCTGAAGAGAAATATCAGACGTTCCATAAAATCTGGACGTTCTGCTGAGACTTGACGTGTCAAATCACTGGCGATTCCTTGCGACTGCGAGTTCTGTCGCGTTCCGTTGCATAGATGTGAACTGGGCTTTATATGGTAGCATTCATTTTTTTCACAAAATATTACTCATTAATTTAAAATGTTTTACTAGGGATACAACTAATTCATATTTACTAATATTTTAGATTTACATATGAATACAATACTGGTGCTCTTTTTGAACTCTGCTGTACCCTGATTCTTGAGTAATATCACAGTCCTGTTCTCTACAGTGTTGGAGACTTACATTTGATCAGCCCAGGTTTGAACCAACACCCTTCACCAGGGTCCACACTATATCAACCACAGAAGAACATACAGTGGTTGGATGACACTCACACAATCATGTGGGAAATAGATACTGTGCATTAATGTCATTAATGCGTCCAGCCACATATTCAGCTTTACCTGAGTGTCTGTAGTTTACAGAGTGGATCTTTCTGTAGAGCAGTGAGCAGCGCCAGTCCTGAGTCTCCAGGGTGATTGTAGCTGAGGTCCAGCTCTCTCAGGTGGGAGGGGTTAGACCTCAGAGCTGAAGCCAGAGAAGCACAGCCTTCCTCTGGGACTCCACAGAATGACAACCTGGGGAAATAGTGTCACTCCATCTGATATCAAGAATCTGATTGTTCCTCTCTAATGTACATCTTTACAGCTTTAAATCCTCTTAATTAAGCAGTTAAGAGGCTAGACACATTGTATTTAAGTGAAGAACATTCAAACTAGTACATTATAATGGCCCTACATACAATGCTTCTACACCCCAAAAGACCTCACCTCAGTGTCTGTAGTTTACAGTGTGGACTCCCCAGTCCAGCAGAGAGCAGCTTCACCCCCAGGCCACGTAGATCATTATGACTGAGGTCCAGCTCTCTCAGGTGGCAGGAGTCTGAGCTGAGAGCTGAGGCCAACGCTTCACAGCATCTCTCTGTGAGTTGACATCCATTCAGCCTGAATGAGGAATGAATACAAGTCATTGAGAAAAAACACCGCACCTCATTAGGATAAAATGACATTTTCCTCAAAAACCCTTATATGGGCTGTTTTATAGGATTTTAACATTTCACTAGACCAATATGTTTTCTAGTCATTTCACTTAGTTTTAAAGCTAAAATCATAATGTTTACATACGTTTCATGCCTTAAAAGATGGATTGAGCTTTCAGTTTGAGATGAGTGGCCTGCTCCTTCCAGCTGCACCAACTGTAAACTCACTGGCCAGCTAACTTCTCATCTCTACACTTTAGATAAAATAAAGCTGACAAACTCATTAGCTGAACTGTGAACACAGCTAACCAGCTAGCTATGTTTTATTTAATGTCAGACAAAAAGTCACCATTTGATCTGCGGTGTGATTATCCGGGGTACCGCGACTGGAATGCAATTTCTTCTGTTTAATCCGTAAATAATAATAAGTGATCAGCATAAAGTCACTTTGCCTCTTGCATGAATTAGTATTGTTTGCTTTGTGTACAATTATATAAATAATACATTTTTGTGTGTCAACTAAGTATGAATGAAAAGGAGGCAATCAAGGAATGTGTTGTTACTTTTGCTTGTGATGAAGAGGTTTTCTTTGTATTTTCATCAAGCAGCCTACTCACTAATTACTATTCTACAATGCATTTTCATAAGCCTGATCGTCTTAATTTACGTTTAATTAGAGTAATTTTGTCCATCTACTTACAGTGCCGTCTTAGAGGCTGTGAGCACTGGCAGCAGCCTCAGAAGACCCTCCTCTGATCTGGAGTATTTCTTCAGGTCAAACACATCCAGCTCCTCTTCTGAAGTCAGCAACACAAAGACCAGAGCTGACCACTGTGCAGGTGAGAGTTGGGCTTCTGAGAGATGTCCTGAGCTCAGGTAGCTTTGGATCTCCTCCACTAGAGAATGGTCATTCATCTCATTCAGACAGTGGAACAGATTGATGCACCTCTCTGGAGAGGGATTCTCCCTGATCTTCTTCTTGATGTACTTGACTGTTTCCTTATTGGTCTGTGAGCTGCTTCCTGTCTGTGTCAGAAGGCCTCGTAGGAGATTCTGATTGGACTCCAGTGAGAGGCCCAGGAGGAAGCGCAGGAACAAGTCCAGGTGTCCATTCTCACTCTGTAAGGCCATGTCCACTGCACTCTTGTGTAAGTCGACTAGAGGCTTGCGTGTAAGTGATGACCATAGCTTCCAGTGTGAGGATTTCTGTTTGACCAGTGGATTCTCATTGCTGTTGTTGAATGTGAGGAACACATATAAAGCAGCTAGAAACTCCTGGATGCTCAGATGCACAAAGCTGAACACGTTGTGCAGCCCACACTCCTCTCTGAAGATCTGAGTGCACACTCCCGAGTACACTGAGGCTTCTCTGACGTCAATGCCACACTCTCTCAGGTCTTCCTCATAGAAAATCAGATTGCCCTTTTCCAGCTGTTTGAAGGCCAGTTTTCCCAGTGACAGAATTAGCTCTTTATCCCAGTGTGGATCTCTGTCATGGACTCCAAGGTACTTCACATTCCTCTGTTTGGTCTGAAACACCAGGAAGTGTGTGTACATCTGTGTCAGAGTCTTGGGCATCTCTCCTCTCTCTGATCCACCCAACAGTCTCTCCAGAACATCAGCTGAGAGCCAACAGAACACTGGTATGTGGCACATGATGTGGAGGCTCCTTGATGACTTCATGTGTGTGTTGATTCTGCTGGCCAGGTTCTCATCACTGATTCTCTTCCTGAAGTACTCCTCCTTCTGTGGGTCGTTGAACCCTCGTACCTCCGTCACCCGGTCAACACACTCAGGAGGGATCTGATTGGCTGCTGCAGGACGGGAGGTTATCCAGATGAGAGCAGAGGGAAGCAGATTCCCCTTGATGAGGTTTGTCAGCAGCACGTCCACTGAGGTTGACTCTGTGGCATCACAACATGTCTCGTTGTTCTGGAAGTCTAGAGGAAGTCGACACTCATCCAGACCATCAAAGATGAACAGAACTTTATACTTGTCAAAGTTGGTGATTCCTGATTCTTTTATTTCAATGAAGAAATGACCAAGAAGTTCATTCAAACTGCGTTTCTTCTCTTTCATTAAATTCAGCTCACGAAAAGGAAGTGGAAATATGAACTGGACATCCTGATTGGTTTCTCCTTCAGCCCATCCCGTAATGACCTTCTGAGTAGAGACTGTTTTTCCAATACCAGCGACTCCCTTTGTCAGCACACTTCTGTTTGGTTTGTCTTGTCCAGGTAAAGGCTTGAAGATGTCGGTGCATTTGATTGGTGTCTCCTGCATTGCTGGTCTCCTGGATGCTGTCTCAATCTGTCTGACCTCATGTTCATTATTGACCTCTCCACTTCCTCCCTCTGTGATGTAGACCTCTGTGTAGACCTTATCGAGAAGTATTGGCTTGCCTTGCTCAGCTATTCCCTCAAACACACACTGAAACTTCTTCTTCAGGGTGGACTTGAGTTCATGTTGGCACACCACAGCGAGCTCATCTGAATGACAAAACAATTAACAAAATATTTGTGGCACACTTTACATTAAGTTTTACCAATACCTGCAGTAACTGTTATTACATTGTTTTAATACATTGTTTTTTATAAACAAGTTGTTATGTAGTAATTATTTACATAGTATGTAGTGTAGTTGAATGATATAGGAAACTGTCCAACCCCGTAACTATGCAATTATACACAAACACTTTTGTTACTGCTGTAATTACAGAGATACTAAGTTATAGAGGCAACACAATATAAAGAGTGACCAAATAGGGATATACAGTACATAGTAATTACAGTTAGTGGTGTTTATATTTCCAATAATATTTCAGCCCAGTGAAAACTTCTCTGTGAAAACATATGAGGTCTCTTACATTTCTCCAGTGTGTCAGCGAGCTCCTTCTGGTTCATGTTCCTCAGGACGTGCAGTGTGATCTTCAGAGCCCCCTCTCTGGCACTGCTCTCCTGCTTCTCCTCTTCTACATCTTCCTCTTCCTCCCCCTGACTCTCAAAGCACTCTGGGTAGTCTTGAGAAATAAGCGTCTTGAACCTCTTCAGCTGATTTCTTACTAAGGTGATGACATTGTCTTCAAGCACCTGAAACATTTAGATAAAAAATATGTGAGAGAGTTAATAATAGGTAAAACTTTACACCCAGTAGAGAGACAAAATTAATCACATCACTTGACTTTGGCATGCAATTGAAACAAGAAAAAAAAAACTTTTATATGGGGATTACTTCCCATGTCATACTTTCTCTTTAGCTCACCTTGAATATGGAGGCCAGTTCACTTTGACCCATTTTCCCCATAGAAAGGTCACTCTTCATGGACAAACAGCTGGGTACAGGTGAGGCTGGTCTCTCCTGCTGGACCCTGTCAAAACCACGACATCAGATCATCATGATTACTTCCATAGTCACTCTGTAGATATGAAAAGCCTTTTGGACAGTCATTAAAGGGGCATGATTCAGATTAATGTATACTGACTGAGATATGATTAAAAACCCATTGTTGTTTTAGGCCATTGTAACTAGTCTAGAGGTTTGAGTGGCCGGCCAGCAATCAGAAGTTTGCTGGTTCGATCCCCACCTCAGGAGGGAGCTTGCATGTGTCCTTGAGCAAGGCACTTAACCCTTAATTGCTTCAGGGGTGCTGAATATGGCCGACCCTGTGCCTAGAGCAAATAATACCAAATTCTAACAATTGACTGACAAGCTGATTGCATGGCAATAAATCAGTAAAATATATATATATTAGCTAACATTTGAAATTCTGCCTTTAATGATAAATATTTGCTGAGCTCCTAGAGCTGAAGATGATGTGATTATAAGCTGTACAATAAATGATTGTTGCATTGTGGGCCTTACTCCTATGCTCCCTCCTTGATAGTAGAACCTGAGTTCATTATAGTTACCTGAGGACCTCATGAAACAAACAGGTGGCCTAGTCTCACAGTTAGTTCATCACATCCCCATGTTACACCTACCCTTGTTTAGTAGTGACGGTCCCTTGTCTGAAGTCTATTGGATGTCCCATAGACCCGTCACTCTTCATGGACACGCAGCTGGGTACAGGTGAGGCTGGTCTCTTCTGCTGGACCCTGTCAAACACAAAGACACCAACATTCCCACATGTTTAACAGAAGATAATGAATGTCATGTGTTCATATGAGTGTGTGTCTGTGTGTCGTCAGGATATTAACAACAAGGAATAAACATCAAATTAACCTTTGACCAGAATGAGGAAGTCTTTCTCTGAAGTCTATTGGATGTCCCATAGAGTCATCACTCTTCATGGACACACAGCTGGGTACAGGTGAGGCTGGTCTCTCCTGCTGGACTCTGTCAAAACCACAACATCAGATCATCATGATTACTTCTGTAGCCACTCTGTAGATATGAAAAGCTTTTTGGACAGTCATTAAAGGGGTATTGACAAGTTTCAGACTGTATACTGACTGAGATATGATTAAAAACTGATTGTTGTTTTAGGCCATTGTAACTAGTCTAGAGGTTTGAGTGGCCGGCTAGCAATCAGAAGTTCGCTGGTTTGATCCCCACCTCAGGAGGGAGCTTGCATGTGTCCTTGAGCAAGGCACTTAACCCCTAATTGCTTCAGGGGTGCTGAATATGGCCGACCATGTGCCTAGAGCAAATAATACCAAATTCTAACAATTGAATGACAAGTTGATTGCATGGCAATAAATCAGTAAAAAAATAATATATATATACTGTACTGTATATTAGCTAACATTTGAAATTCTGCCTTTAATGATAAATATTTGCTGAGCTCCTAGAGCTGAAGATGATGTGATTATAAGCTGTACAATAAATGATTGTTGCATTGTGGGCCTTACTCCCATGCTCCCTCCTTGATAGTAGAACCTGAGTTCATTATAGTTACCTGAGGACCTCATGAAACAAACAGGTGGCCTAGTCTCACAGTTAGTTCATCACATCCCCATGTTACACCTACCCTTGTTTAGTAGTGACGGTCCCTTGTCTGAAGTCTATTGGATGTCCCATAGACCCGTCACTCTTCATGGACACGCAGCTGGGTACAGGTGAGGCTGGTCTCTTCTGCTGGACCCTGTCAAACACAAAGACACCAACATTCCCACATGTTTAACAGAAGATAATGAATGTCATGTGTTCATATGAGTGTGTGTCTGTGTGTCGTCAGGATATTAACAACAAGGAATAAACATCAAATTAACCTTTGACCAGAATGAGGAAGTCTTTCTCTGAAGTCTATTGGATGTCCCATAGAGTGGTCACTCTTCATGGACACACAGCTGGGTACAGGTGAGGCTGGTCTCTCCTGCTGGACTCTGTCAAAACCACAACATCAGATCATCATGATTACTTCTGTAGCCACTCTGTAGATATGAGAAGCCTTTTGCACAGTCATTAAAGGGACACGTTTCAGACTGTATACTGACTGAGATATGATTAAAAACCCATTGTTGTTTTAGGCCATTGTAACTAGTCTAGAGATTTGAGTGAACAGCTAACAATCAGACAGTCGCTGGTTCGATCACCTCCTCAGGAGGGAGCTTGCATGTGTCCTTGAGCAAGGCACTTAACCCCTAATTGCTCCAAGGGCACCGAATATGGCCGACCCTGTGCCTCGTGCAAAAAATACAAAATTCTAACAATTGACTGACAAGTTGATTGCATGGCAATAAATCAGTAAAACACATTTTTTAAAGTTAAACATAGTTCCTGGGTCAGATGAATATATATTTTTTATTACTTTGATGTAGATGATGAATATATCTGTAGTATAAGTAGCTTTTAGGTTTTTAGTGGCCATCTCCCTCCAGGATCCACTCTCCTCCTCTGTGGACAAGCCTTCTAGTGAGAGTTGCAACACTGTCTGTTGCTACAGTACGCATTGAACTACAGTATATCTACATTACTAAGTCTGACATTAATCTGGTTATGAATGAAGTATCTATCTATCATCATCATCATCATCATCATCAATGCCCTCCAGAGACTCTTCTCTTACCCCATGGCTTCAACATCCCCAGAGAGACTAATTTTAGAGGCAGTGGTCCCCTCCTCTCTCTCCCCAGAGAGACTAATTTTAGAGGCAGTGGTCCCCTCCTCTCTCTCCCCAGAGAGACTAATTTTAGAGGCAGTGGTCCCCTCCTCTCTCTCCCCAGAGAGACTCATTCTAGCAGCAGTGGTCCCCTCCTCTCTCTCCCCAGAGAGACTCATTCTAGCAGCAGTGGTCCCCGCATCTCTCTTCTCTCCTCAAATGACCTCTTGCTATAAACAAAGGAGACAAAAGTTAAAAACAGTGAAGTGAGAAACCACAGTATGGGGCTTAACAGAGGGAGGAAAGGGACATGAATGCTGCTGACACTGTATACAGTATCTCTCTCTCTCCTGAAGCTAACAAGGGATACTTACAATGTCTCTGTCTGTCTGTCTGCCTGTCTGTCTGACGCTCTTCTTCTTTGTATGAACCTGTTTGTCTACTGATGCACCTCCTACTTCTGTCAAGCATCTGTGCAGTTCAGACACTCTCTTTCCTGACGAACCAATTTCTCTCTCTCTCTCTCTCTCTCTCTCTCTCTCTCTCTCTCTCTCTCTCTCTCTCTCTCTCTCTCTCTCTCTCTCTCTCTCTCTCTCCCTCTCTCTCCCTCTCCCCCTCTCCCTCCCTCTCTCTCTCTCTCTCTCTCTCTCTCTCTCTCTCTCTCTCTCTCTCTCTCTCTCTCTCTCTCTCTCTCTCTCTCTCTCTCTAAGAAGCCAGATTGTATCACCCACATCAGTGTAGCATTGCTGTGTCCAACACTGTTCTGAGAAGAAGGCTCTACTAAAATGTGGTGATTGTAAAATAGTAAAAAAAAAAGTTGGATCTTCACTTACAGATTGAATAAATGTTAAATTAAATCAAAGATAAAAGTCATTAACTTTCATTACACAACCCAATCTTTGTAACTGTTGGTTATTCAGCCCTGTTCTGTTTTCATGAAAAATGGCCATGACTTCCTCAAATATTGGTAACTTTTGCTTTTTGGCAGGCACCTGGAGGACCCCAGTCAACACCAATTCTGGAGCCAAAATTCCAGAAGGGGGCGCTAGAGCCGCACGTTGAATTCTTCAACATTGTGAGGCTGTAAGTTTTGAACGGTTTGTCCGAGAGACGCTGACCTGCCTCCTCAAGACAAACATAAAACGCTGTAAAACTGAAAAGACACGTCCTAAAAAAAAAAAATCTGCTATTTTGGATTTTGTGAAAAGCACAAACAAATCTTCTTCAAATATACCGTAATTCCAATCGACATGAAACTTTGTATCTACCAAGTATGTCAGAAAATTACCACGCTACATGGTAAATAATCAGCACCTTAATTCAGGAAAATTGAAAATGAATGTGAAACTTGGTGAGCGTCAAGACAGCAGTATGACAGATGTGTACCACATTCCAACATGATCGGATGAAAAACATGACACTCAACATTCTGCATTTACAGCCATTTTGAAATTATAACATCTTTAACATTTAACTTTTTTTTTCATGAAACGCAAATATGACTGGAAAAAAACCCTGAATTTGTTACATAGTATGCTTGTACCAGTCCCTGCAAAGGTTGCGGACAAGTTCATACTTGATAATACAAAATACACAGCATCATGTAAATTAATATGTACCATAAATAATGACATATGCAAATAGGGCTGTGTCAGTCATTGTTAGTCTAATCAATCTCAGTGTGCTTTGAGACAGTGCCATGTGTAGCAAATGTGAGGATAACCCTTACGCCCTTAATTGCTTGAGGCTATATTTCTTATCTATTATTATGTAGGGCCTCATGTAGTTGAACCTACTAGATCACAGTCATATGGACAAAACCAGGTTGAGGCTTCATTCACAAGCTGGTCACAGAATGCTGGCTAGCGTAATATGTTTGGGCTACATCATTCTGTGAGATGACACAAAGACATGTGAGTTCATCCTAATCTTACTGGACAGTGAAAAACAATGAAAGACAGCAACTTACGGTTGTGGTCTGTCTCCCACCTCAGTGCTCAGCTCTGCTCTCTGTCTCTGTCTTCCTCACTGATGCAGCTCTTCCCTGTATGAACTAGTTAGTCCACATTGTATCACCTCATCACCTGGGGCACTGATGCACCTCCCACTATCAACTTCTCTACAGTTGGTATTTGTTGATGACAATCAAACATATTTCAGACACTCTCCTTCCCTGTATGAACCTGTTTGTCCACATTGGACAAACAGGTTGCACCTCCCACTATCAACTTCTCTACAGTTGGTATTTGTTGATGACAATCAAACATATTTCAGACACTCTCCTTCCCTGTATGAACCTGTTTGTCCACATTGTATCACCTTATGATGCACATACAGTATAGGGCACTGATTCACCAGTCTCTGGGGGAGTGATGTTATACTGAATATCAGCACGGCTGTGACTCGGTCGTAGGTACGAGGTACGAGGCCGCACAGAACAGAAAAATAAATATTCACCAACAGTTCTAACAGTTCATGTAACTGACTTGGTCAAGGCCTCCCATTGGCTGTACAACGTGAAGTAGAGAGCTGCGTGTATAGAGGGAGGCCACACCTCCCTCTCCTCTTTCCCCTGTGATGGGCCGAGCTTGTTCTTCCTACTCTGAGTATGTGCGTACGCCATATCAGCTAGGATAGATTCTCTGAGCTCTTGTGCTTGTTAGCAGTGTCTTCAAACGTGCTTACAAGGCTAGTCCGCTAGCTCATCTAGGCATGTCTGACCATGTGTCAATCCTCCTGATTCCTGCATACACTACAATGGGGAAAAGTGCTCCCACCACCACTAAGACTGTCAGAACCTGGCCAGAAGGGTCCGCTCCACTGCAGATCTGCCTAAATGACACCCTATGGCAGGAATATGAGCATGAGGACCTGGAACAGTACACGTCGTCGGTTCTGAACCACATAGTGAACTGCACCAACTCAGTCACCGTGGACAAACGGGTCCGGGTCTACCCCAACACGAAGCCATGGATGACTGGGAAGGTCCAAAAACTGATAAATGAGAGGGACAACGCCTTCTTCGCAGGGAAGCGCACACCGCTGTACAGCTCCACCAGGGCCAACCTAAAGCGCGGCATCAAAGCGGCCAAGGCAGAGCACAGAGAGAAGATTGAGGAATGCCTCCTGAGCAACGACTCCAGGCGGATGTGGCAGGGGGTTCAGCAGATGACAAACTTCAGAGCCAACAGGCTCACAGCCGCAGAGGACGACCCCCTGCTGGCGGGAAAGCTGAACACCTTCTACGCCCGGTTCGACTAGGGGCGAACGGAGGTAACCACAACACAAACACCACTCTCTCCAGCTCTCAGCAGCCTCACCCTCACAGAGCACGAGGTGAGACGCGTACTGAAGGCGGTGGACCCCAGGAAAGCCTCGGGGCCGGATGGCGTCCTGGGACGGGTGCTGAGAGACTGCGCCGACCAGCTGGCCGGGGTTTTCACCAACATCTTTAACCAGTCCCTGTCCCAGGCCACCGTCCCACCCTGCCTGAAAACCTCAACTATCATCCCAGTCCCGAAGAAAAGCACGGTGAGCTGCCTAAACGACTACCGCCCGGTGGCACTCACACCAATCATCATGAAGTGCTTCGAGAAACTAGTCCGGGCCCACATACTCACACGCCTCCCGCCCAACCTGGATCCATACCAGTTCGCCTACAGAGCCCACAGGTCCACAGAGGACGCCATAGCGACGACTCTCCACGCCACTCTATCCCACCTGGAGAGGGGAAACAGCTACGCGAGACTGCTCTTCGTGGACTTCAGCTCCGCCTTCAACACCATCCTTCCAGACAGGCTAGTGACCAAACTACTAGACCTGGGTCTATCACACTCTATATGTGCGTGGATCAAGGACTTCCTGACCGACCGCCCCCAGAGGGTGCGGGTGGGCCCCCACACCTCCACAGCCCTCAGCCTCAGCACTGGGTCACCCCAGGGCTGCGTGCTAAGCCCCATCCTCTACAACCTCTACACCCACGACTTCACCCCCGTCCACCCCAGCAACTACATCGTAAAGTTTGCAGACGACACCACCGTGGTGGGATGTATCTCGGGGGGGGACGAGGCGGCGTACAGGGATGAGGTAGAGCAACTGAGCAAGCTGTGCAAGGTTAACAACCTGCTGCTAAACAAGTCAAAGACCCAGGAATTCATCGTAGACTTCAGGAGGAAAAAGTCCGAGATCCAGCCCCTGCTCATCGACGGAGAGAGCGTGGAGAGAGTCTCAACCCTCCGATTCCTGGGACACAACATGCGGGATGACCTGGCCTGGAAGGACAACACTAAAGGCACCATCAAGAGGGCACAACAGCGGCTATACACCCTGAGATGCCTCAGGAAACAACACAACAAGCAGGAGATACTGGTGGCCTTCTACCACGGCACAGTGGAGAGCATCCTCACCTTCGGCATCTCCAACTGGTTCCACAGCTGCACAACAGCGGAGAGAAACGAGCTACAGAGAGTCGTGAGAACAGCACAGAAGATCACCGGCGCCCCCCTCCCCTCTCTGGAGGAGCTGTACAACACACGCTGTCTCAGGAGGGCCTCCAAGACCCACCCTGGGCACGTACACTTTGTCAAGCTGCCCTCGAACAGGAGGTACAGGACCCCGGCCGCTAAGACAAACAGACTGAAGGACTGCTTCTACCACAGGGCCGTCAAGGCCCTGAACACAGAAAAGGCCTAAGTTCTGGGCCCAGGACAGTCCGGACGGATTGTATGGCAGCTAGTGCTGAGGCACAAACATGTACATTTTCAAGCCTGCAAACTGTGACACTTTAAAATAATGTGAAAAAATACTTTTTGTGCAATATGACAACCCTAGTTGACTATCTGTGCAGTATAGTACAGTGGATTGTGTACATAGCCTTTATTGATGTAAACCAGCTCCTTACCTTCTTGTGATTTTATGCATCTATGCTTTTTCTAAAATGTGTTTTCTTTTTTCTTTCCTAACACCAGGGTAGCCACCCCTCCTAAATGTTGTTGTTTGGTACCTGTACTGTAGCAATGACAAATAAAGTCCATTCCATTCCATTCCATTCAGTAGACACAACCATAGACACACTACTCTGCACGTGTGACATCATAGTGAAGACATTCCATACTGCAGATATTTTCATATCTGACACACATCAATCAGGATACCTACCACATGTAACCAGGGCTTCTGGGTCTCCATCCATTTTCCTCATCGTAGATGTCAAGTTGTTCAAGGTCTATTTCTATGATAACTGTTCTACTGTAAAACTCCAGCTCCATGCTGGTTCTAGCCTGTCTGTCTGAAGGCTCCACTGCCTGCAACTCAAACACACAACTTTACCAACTCACACATCCACTCTGTCTCCTCAGGGTCAGAGACTCTGGGTCTCAGAGTTCATCACCAGTCTGACTGATAATATAATGATTCATCTGGATTGTTTCACAATCAGTTGCATTTCCAGAAATAAAATAAAAAGGTAATAAAAGAATATGCAGAAAAATTCCACGCTTTTGTTTCGTCAGTCTATTGCACATATTTCACAATGAGCAAATAACCAACTGGTTGTCATCAACTTCTGCAGACAGGATCTGAGGCAGGACTATAAACCTACACTGACACAGTCCTGAAGACTTTACAGTCAGAGACTCCTCCATCTCACAGGACCTGCACTGCTGCCCTCTAGTGGTCAGAGTGGGACTGACACTACACACAGAGGACACATAGCTACGTAATACAGCATCATAGCTCAAATACCCAATGTGACTAACTCTTATGTACATACACTGCTGCCCTCTAGTGGTCAGAGTGGGACTGATGTAACCAGCAGGGCTCAAACTGGGGACCTCTCCCCTGGATGACCCAAGATTCTGCCATTAACCCAAGAGGACGACCTTGTGGTCCCAGGAAGACATTTGGGCTGACAGGTCTCAGGCAGGGCTACTCATCACAAGAGCTACACTGACACTACACCCTACACGCTACACCCTACACCCTATACACTGCACACTACACACTACACCCTAAGCACTGCACATAACACCCTACACACTGCACACTAGACAAAGGGGAGAGGGATCATCTGTACACCCAACATCTCAGGTAAAAAAAAACGCACCACTGTCCAACTGCATGTGTCTAGGCTTAATCTTAGTGGGAAATCACAACCTTTGAGTTTGAGTGTATGAAGCTTGATGTGTGTAAAACTACATCATGACATCATGTTATCATCCATCATGTTTGAGCCTGAGGTGTTCAGTGTGATCTCCTTAGACTAGTTTACACAGGGTCGCTGAAGATCCATAGTCCCTAACCCAAAACCCTGGGTAGAGGGGCTCAGTGAATGTGGAGTGGAATGTGTGCAGGAGGGTCAGTGTGTCAGAGGAGACCCTGTAGAAAGACAGAGTGCCGGCCGGCCAGTCCAGATACATTCCTACTCTGTGGGAGCCAGAGGAGGGCACAGGTATGTGAGTTGTCTTATTATTGTGCCAGGCATAGTAACTGTCAGAGTTGTCAGAGCAGGACAGACTCCAGGACTTGTCATTGTATCCCAACACACAGTCATCACCCATCCCTCTCCTGCTGATTCCTTTATATGTCACTCCTATAGAAGGCCCACACCCCCTCCACTCTACCTCCCAGTAGCAACACCCAGTCAGACCCTCTCTACACAGCACCTGTGCACAGTACTCAAATCTCTCTGGGTTATCAGGATACGGCTGCTCCTCTCTCCCCCATTTCACCTCTCTGTTCTCCTCAGACAGAGGCTTCTGTATGCTGTGTTTGGGTCCAGTGTGAGCTCACAGGCATCTGATTGAGAGGGCCAAAATAATCATCAAATCAATACAATTGGATAAATTACAATATTCACATTGTAATCTTGTTAAGCCCAGTTCACATCTATGCAACGCAACGTGACGGGTCAGTTTTAGAACGTTTAGACCGTCGTTAGAAAAAACTCGGCAACTACTTGAGACCGACGGGTGGTGAGACAGATGAGACAGATGGGTGGTGAGACAGATGGGTGGTGAGACTGGTGAGACAGATGGGTGGTGAGACAGATGGGTGGTGAGACAGATGGGTGGTGAGACAGATGGGTGGTGTAACAGGTGAGACAGATGGGTGGTGAGATAGATGAGACAGACAGGTGGTGAGACAGATGGGTGGTGAGACAGGTGAGACAGATGGGTGGTCAGACAGATGGGTGGTGTGACAGGTGAGACAGATGGGTGATGAGACAGGTGAGACAGATGGTTGGTGAGACAGGTGAGACAGATGGGTGGTGAGACAGATGGGTGGTGAGACAGATGGGTGTTGAGACAGATGGGTGGTGAGACAGGTGAGACAGATGAGTGGTGAGACAGGTGAGACAGATGGGTGTTGAGACAGATGGGTGGCGAGACAGATGGGTGATGAGACGCAACGAGACACAGACGACCGTTTCCATAACAACGACTTGTGTTTACCCTGCAAGATGGCTGACAGCGACAGTGACATGCTGGCAGTAGCACTGATCAATAAACGGCGAAGACGCCGAGCTAGGAAATATGGAGCCGTTGTTGACTTGAGTATCTAGGCGATCTATCTAGCTAGCTAACTTGCCTCCCATTTGCAACACAAATGCATTAGCTGTCAAGGCTAACGCGCACACACACACACTAGACGAAAACATAAAAACACACCGCTGCACTCATAATATTCAGATCCCATTGTCATGACAGACCTAAAAGTTGAGTAAAGCCAGCTCCCTATATAACAACAACAAGGGACTATCTATTGGCTACGGAGGGGTCAGTTTCATGTCACTCACAAAGATGTACTCCTTTCTAGGTGAGAGTTTCAAGAGTCTTGTCTACCTGTCTACAAATGTCTAGCTAACTTTTCATCTTTCTCAGCAAAAGCATGTAATAGCTCAACATAGTTGCCATGATTAGATGAGTTTGCACTCTCATCGTTACCACGAAATGTTAATTCCTGTTTGGCTCAGAAACGGGTCGTATTAATAAGGTCCACTCCACTTCTTGGCAGCAGATGACGCTGGTCTGTGCTATTTCCTGATTGGCTGAAGAGAAATATCAGACGTTCCATAAAATCTGGACGTTCTGCTGAGACTTGACGTGTCAAATCACTGGCGATTCCTTGCGACTGCGAGTTCTGTCGCGTTCCGTTGCATAGATGTGAACTGGGCTTTATATGGTAGCATTCATTTTTTTCACAAAATATTACTCATTAATTTAAAATGTTTTACTAGGGATACAACTAATTCATATTTACTAATATTTTAGATTTACATATGAATACAATACTGGTGCTCTTTTTGAACTCTGCTGTACCCTGATTCTTGAGTAATATCACAGTCCTGTTCTCTACAGTGTTGGAGACTTACATTTGATCAGCCCAGGTTTGAACCAGCACCCTTCACCAGGGTCCACACTATATCAACCACAGAAGAACATACAGTGGTTGGATGACACTCACACAATCATGTGGGAAATAGATACTGTGCATTAATGTCATTAATGCGTCCAGCCACATATTCAGCTTTACCTGAGTGTCTGTAGTTTACAGAGTGGATCTTTCTGTACAGCAGAGAGCAGCGCCAGTCCTGAGTCTCCAGGGTGATTGTAGCTGAGGTCCAGCTCTCTCAGGTGGGAGGGGTTAGACCTCAGAGCTGAAGCCAGAGAAGCACAGCCTTCCTCTGGGACTCCACAGAATGACAACCTGGGGAAATAGTGTCACATCATCTGATATCAAGAATCTGATTGTTCCTCTCTAATGTGCATCTTTACAGCTTTAAACCCTCTTAATTCAGCAGTTGAAAGGCTATACACATTGCATTATAGTGAACAGAACAACTAGTGCATCATAATGACCCAACATACTCATGCTTCTACACCCCAAAATACCTCACCTCAGTGTCTGTAGTTTACAGTGTGGACTCCCCAGTCCAGCAGAGAGCAGCTTCACCCCCCCGTCATGTAGATCATTATGACTGAGGTCCAGCTCTCTCAGGTGGCAGGAGTCTGAGCTGAGAGCTGAGGCCAACGCTTCACAGCATCTCTTTGTGAGGTCACATCCATTCAGCCTGAATGAGGAATAAATACAAGTTAAGTCATTTTGAGTCTGAGAAAAATTATGTGATGTGTTATCCATCATTTCCAGTTGCATGTCACCGCACCTAATTAGGATATAATGACATTCTCATCAAAAACCCTTACATGGGCTGTTTTAGGATTTTAACATTTCACTAGACCAATATGTTTTCTAGTAATTTCACTTCGTTTTAAATGCGAAATCACATCCATTCAGCCTGAATGAGGAATACAACTAAATACATGCAGCCAAACGATCACTGTGGTGCAAGAATTCATGAGTGAGAGTTATAGTTGCTCTCAACAGTGGAGCAAGCAACCATGGATACATGTAGTCACTGGATTTCTACGTCTGGTACAATGTATTTGGTAGCTATTGGGTTAGTTGTTTTAACCAAAACGAGCAGAATATATCATATAACTCCTATTTTAGCGACTCTACACTGGCTTCCTGTTAAGTTCAGAATAGATTTCAAGATCCTTTTGCTTCCTTATAAAGCTCTCACTGGCACAGCACCAGAATATCTGAAAGACCTTTTGCTAGCATATCAGCCTAATAGAGCTCTCAGGTCTTCTGGTGCTTGCTTTCTCTGTGTACCACATGTACAAAAGAAGAGATTTGGTGAGGCTGCATTCTCATTTTATGCACCCAAATTGTGGAATGCACTGCCAGTTTACATTAGGGATGCAACCTCAGCAAATATTCAAGTCAAGACTAAAAACCCATCTTTTTAATATTGCTTTTAAATGACTAAATAATAAAATGTATGAAATGATGATACATAATGATTAAAGCACTTTGAGCTGCAATGTTTGCAGGAAAAGTGCTATACAAATAAAGGTTATTATTATTATTATTATTATTATTATTATTATTATTATTATTATTATTATTATTAGTCCAGTATTGTGTAGCCCCAGGAGCTGATCTAAGGACAGGTGGGTCAGGATTTGAGGAGGGCAAACATATTCAGAGAGTGAGACAGAGCAGCCCCCTCTGCCTCCGCACGCACGCACGCACGCACGCACGCACGCACGCACGCACGCACGCACACACACACACACACACACACACACACACACACACACACACACACACACACACACACACACACACACACACACACACACACACAATATAGTAATTGAATGGAAGATAATGTATTTTCTGTCTCAATCATACAGCCTTTGTCTACAAGTATCATTAATTCTATAGCATGATAATGTAACAGACATTTAGGAATGGCAACAAGAATAGTCTATAGCCCTGTCCGGACGGCATATAAATTACCTGAGGACCTCGGTAATATATGTTTTACCTGGGGTCATTCGGTAATTTTTATCCCGTCCGGACCGACCATGTCAGTGATTTACTCCAGGGACCCCAGTAATTATTCCGGCTGGAATTACCTACTGTGTTTCAGCAAACCCTGAGGTCCTCAGGTAATTTTATTACCGTTCGGATCGACATGTCAGTATTGCATGATTTCGTGCGCGATATTAACACTAGCATTTCCGGTTTTGACGCTGCACATCATTACGGCTCTGCCTGCTTCACGTCGATCGTGACCTGGTACTAATTAGTTAGATCCCTACTAAAATATGGATGTGGTTTGGGACATTATTAATGACTCCCTTGAATCTTCACTATCTACGCCTGTCATCCCCTCATGGCGACCAATAAGAAGAAGAAGAGTGATCAAATCGATCAGAAGAGCCAGGTCTTGCAAGCTGCAGAGATGGGCCACACTTATGACGGTTGCCGGTAAGCTCGTTGATGAACTGCTAATAATAGCTAGCTAGCCAAATAATGTTAGCCAACACAGCCCCACTGTTCTCTACTACAGTGCTACTGAAATAGTCACATGTTGCTCAAATCGGAGGGGAGGGGAATCCTTACCCGTTTCCTTACGTCGTATCTCAAATATGAACGTTATCCATGGGTACCCCCATCAGTAGCACTGCAACTGTGGGACAGTTCGGACAGCCCAGCCGTGACTCTGGGCTTATATGTAATAAACCAGTTGCGGCTTGGGCTAGTCTTAACCCAACCCAACACATCTTACCCTACATTTAAAACATCCTTGATCTTACCCCCTGTATTATTAATGTTTTGCTCAATGCACCCACATTGGAATAAAGCTAAATTCACCTTTCTCTGCCTTCTATATTACAGTGAGCAGTTGGTGTCCCACCCCCAGCGCACCAAGGGAGCGGAGAAGTCTGTTTTGGGAATGTGACGTCCTGCAAAACTTTGATGACACTGAGTGGTACCGTAACTTCCGAATGCCACAAACAACATTCCTCAACCTCTGTGACCAGCTTCGCCAGTATGTCAACCCCAAAACCACGGTGATGAAAGGCCCAGTCTCCCTGGAAAAAAGAGTGGCGGTCACTCTGTACAAGCTTGCAAGCAATGTTGAATTCCACGACCTGGGCAACCTGTTTGGAATTGGAAAAAGCACTGCATGCGACATCTTTTGGGAGGTGTGTCAGGCACTCTGCAAATTGAAGAGAGTGTATGTTAGAAGACCTACAACTGTACCTGAAGTGAAAGCCATCACTGGAGGATTTGAGAGGAAAACTGGATTCCCAATGTGTGCTGGAGCCCTGGATGGTACAAACATACCGATTGTAGCACCATCTGCCTACCATACCGACTACCACAACAGAAAAGGCTGGTACAGTGTCCAATTGCAGGGGCTGGTTGACCATGAGTACAAGTTCATGGACTTTGACGTTGGCTGGCCAGGAAAGTGCCATGATTCTTTTGTTTTTGAAAACTCTCGTCTTTGCCAAAAACTTGATAATGGCACATTCTTCCCCCCCTTTACCAAGAACATACAAGGTGTTGACATACCAGTGCTAATTCTTGCTGACTCCGCCTACAGCCTCACAACAAACATCATGAAGCCATACCCAGACGGCACAGCAAGGGGACCTCAAAAACAGTTCAACGAATGCTTGAGCAGTGCTCGCATTCATGTTGAGCATGCTTTTGGGCGCTTAAAAGGACGGTGGCGTTCCATTATGAAGAGGAATGACTCACAAACAGAACATGTGAAATACATAGTAGCAGCCTGCATTGTTTTGCACAACTTTTGTGAGATACAGAAGCTCGACTACACACCAACGCTCCCAGGAGAGGACAACCCACCCGAGCAGCCTGCAGATGACCACACACCTGCCCAGCCTGAGGAAGAAGACCCTGCAGAGGGGATCCTCCCTGCACTTACCACTGCAGATAGGATCCGTGAAGCTCTAGTCGCACACATTGCAGGCAGACAGGCAGTAGGATGAATTGTGTATCAAAAACGTATCTTTATTTAAAGATTTTCTTTTGGTTGCTGACAGGTGAAAAGCACTACAGTTGTGAAGCATGGATCTTCTCCACAAACAAAGTTAACAACTTCAACGAAAAGTAGTGTTCAGTTAAAATAAAAGTATAAATGTAAAAGTAAAAATATGTACAGTGTACAATTGTCAGCACCTGAGAAATTAAGTGCCCCCCAAGATGGGTTGTTTTTTTAACAGTCTGGAAACAAATAAAATAAAAATGTAACATACCCACAGTATTTAACACTTATTTTCACTTCCTATGCCTAAACATGAACAACATTGGCTAGGACAGGGCTGTAGTTCTGTACCAGTCCAGAGCTACTCTAAACTTAGTAACACACGACTAGTCACTTCGCTTTGCTCCTTCCCAAGTCGTACTCATACCCCATGTTTTTACCCCTAATTTTTTGTGGGAACATTGTATTACTCATGAAAAAGTATGGCTAGTTTTAATACAATGTTCCCACAAAAAATTAGGGGTACGAGCATGACTAGGAAGGAGCAAAGCAAAGTGACTAGTCGTGTGTTATGGCTACCCTAAACTACAGGCTTCTAAGGAGAGTCTGGCTGGTAAATTGGTGTAGCCATTGGAGCTGGTGGCATAGGAGCTCCATATGGAAATGTGGTTGTGTCAGCCAAAGAACCTGGATACATAGGAGGATACATACAAGTGGGTGGTGGTGTAGGCATCATACGCTGCATAAACTGCATCATCATTAGTCGATTATCATGAGCGCCTCTCTTCAGCCTCCATTTTTTTTATATCAAAGTCGAGGCGTGACCTCTCGAGATCCAACCGCCTGCTTTCCACCTCCCGCTCCCATGCGAATCTCTCCTTTTCATGGCTGAGAGAATCACTTTCCTTGTCGTGGTCAAGCAGTCGGTCAATACTTTTATCCAGAGCTTCCATGATTTTGGTCTTTCTGCCTCTTCTTTTTTGTGCAACTGTAAAAAAAGAAACAGCCTGCTGAATAAGAACTTTTTTGTTGTTGTAATTGATCATTATCTTACATTTTGATAATTGCATCCATGAGATGGAGGTATGTGAAACACACTTCTAAAATGAGAATGTATATTAGTAGACCTCTTACCTTGTGGAGTGCCATTGGATTTGCTTGTGCTGGAACTCTGATCTGTCAGCTGCTCTGCCAAAGTCAGTCTCAGTATCAGGGGGTTCAGTTGGGGATTCTGAAATAAACAACAGCCACGTATTATTATTATTATTATTATACTAGTAGCAGTAACATGATCTAGTCTACTCACTGTAAAAAATGGTAGTACTAGACTAGTATAGTTGTTGTAACGTTAGTGGTAGTCGTACATCCACTCACTATTTGTAAAAAGATATTTGAAATAAGGATGGTGATATCCAATCTTACCAGATGGCTCTACAGTCTCATCACCAGAGCTGAAGTTGTCCATGTGAGCATGTCCAGGATTAGTCATAGGACGACAACCTGTTGATATCAACCAAAGTTCAGTTAGTTAGCACTTGCCAACTAGCTAACGTTAGCCTGCTAGCACGCAATACAATGTTTAACTTACCCAAAACAGCATCGATTTCGGAGAAGTACTGAGAGTACATGGGGTCCGAACCGGTTCTCCTGTTGTGCTTGATGCTTTCTCTGTATTTCTTTTTTAGGTATTCGATCCTTTCACGGCACTTCGTCGTTTCAAATCTCGTCTTTACCGACGGAGATTTGTCACAGACCTGCTTGTAGATTTCATCCCAAATTTTGTGGTTGTGGATGGATTGCTCGAAAAGGCGTTGGATGCGTGGTTCCCCCCACACTGAGATGAGACATAAGGTCTCCTCTCGGGTCCAGTGTCGCGTTTTAGGCGGCATGTCTGACAAGTACTTTTCCGAAAGAACCGTGAACACCTTCTTCTTCTGTGGAGTTAAATGGCAGCTACACGTGCGTTGTGTTGTGGGTCTGACGAAACATCCGGGAACAGCTTCTTCTTCTGTGAGGTTAAATGGCAGCTTGTACCCGAAACGCAAACATGCATGGAGATTTTTTATTCCATCCGGATCGGTCATTAAAATCACTGGGGTCCTAGGGTAAAAAAATATTACCGAGGTCCTCAGGTAATTTATATGCCGTCCGGACAGGGCTCTAGTCTCACAGTTAGTTCATCACATCCCCATGTTACAGCTACCCTTGTTTAGTAGTGACGGTTCCTTGTCTGAATTCTATTGGACCATCCATAGACCAGTCACTCTTCATGGACACACAGCTGGGTACAGGTGAGGCTGGTCTCTCCTGCTGGACCCTGGATTACAAGGTGGAGTTGTTTTTTTAATGTGCCATATGAGCTGAGCTCCTAGAGCCAGTTACACAGGAGTGTGGCATTGTGAAGGACAGAGTGTTAATGAACCTGTCTTTGTTTCATTCAGGGGATCCCCATTATGATGGAGGGTTGGGGTGCGCTGGGAGGAGGAGAGTGGGGACAATGTGGTCAGTCCAATATAATATATCTGTATTGTAAGTAGGTTTTAGGTTTTTAGTGACCACCTCCCTCCAGGATCCACTCTCCTCCTCCGTGGACAAGCCTTCTAGTGAGAGGTGCAACACGGTCTGTTGCTACAGTATGCATTGAACTACAGTATATCTACATTACTAAGTCTAACATTTGAAATTCTGCCTTTAATGATACATATTTGCTGAGCTCCTAGAGCTGAATATGATTGTTGCATTGTGGGCCTTACTCCCATAACCCCCTCATTGATAGTTCATTATAGTTACCTGAGGACCTCATGAAACCAACAGGTGGCCTAGTCTCACAGTTAGTTCATCACATCCCCATGTTACACCTGTAGTATATTGCTATGTTTAGCATAGATCTGGGATTGATTGCTATTGCCTCCGTAGCATTACATCTTGACAATGTTATCACCGATTGACTAGTGTGGTCTAGTTGTTGTTGAAATGGTGAATAAAGACGCACGCTGAACGTTGCTCCAGAGACCAGAGTCATTATTATTATAAAGTGTATCTTGTATGTCAGAGAGAACAACAAGACACAACATGGTGTCAGAAGATGTGACTTCTTCACAAATATAAGGAATTGCGAGGCGCCGTCGATCTACGCAGAAACTTTGTGGAGAACTATAGATAGCATAGCATAGCATATAGCATAGCTATCGACCCTGTGCGACGTTCGTAGTAGCTAGCGAGTGAAAGCAAAGCATGGAACAGTTCAAGCCTCCCGCGCCGCTCATGCTCTCTGGAAACGTGAGTGAGAATTGGCGTCGGTGGAAACAACGTTTTGAACTGTATATGATTGCCACTGGTGCAGATGATAAAGATGAGCATGTGAAAATAGCCATCATGCTGCACACCATAGGAGAAGAGGCATTAGAGGTATATAATACATTCACCATTGATTTTGAAGACCCAGCATACGAGACAATGAAAGAGATCATGGATGCATTTGAAGCATACTGTATCCCCAAAAAGAACATTGTTTTTGAACGTCACCAATTCTGGTCCCATTCTATGTCAGAGGGAGTTAGTGTCGACAAGTTTGTGACTGAACTCCGTCAGAAATGCAGAGACTGTGAGTTTGGTGCAGGTGAGAATGACACATTGAGAGACAAAATGGTGTTTAGCCTAACTGATCCTCGCATGAAAGAGAGACTATTGAGAGAGACAGACCTAACCCTGGACAGAGCACTAACCATATGCAGAGCTGCAGAAGCTGCCAAGTCACAGCTGCAAGCTATGGGGACAGGGCACGCAGACGCCCCAGTTCAAGCACTGTCCAGAGGAACTACTAGCTACTCTGAGATGAGAAGAGGATACAGAAAACAAAGATCGTCAGGAAGAGCAAATGAGCAGACGGACAGCACAAACACATGCGGGAAGTGTGGAGGGACACACCCGCCCCGCCAATGTCCTGCCTTCGGGACCACATGCCACAAATGCAACAAGAGAAACCATTGGTCCAAAGTGTGTGGCGCACCACAGCATGGGACAGTCACAGCAAGGGACGTCAGTCAACTTGAGAGCGAGGTAGATTCTTTATTTGTAGGCTCAGTGTTCTGTGTTAGGGTAGATAAGATCACGCAGCAGACAGACAACGCGTGGTACACCACAGTCAACCTCAGAGACACCCCGGTCAGATTCAAGCTGGACACGGGGGCGGAGGCGAACGTGCTTCCAATGTGCATTTTCGAGGAGATACCGGGGCCCCCACGACTAAAGCCTACACAGACACTTCTCATTGCCTATGGAGGAGCACGCCTGAAACCGAAAGGAACAGTGACATTCACGTGTGAGACACCCAATAGAGCAAGAGCAAATCTAGTTTTTTTTGTGACTGCACAGTCCACCACGCCCATTCTGGGCAGAGAAGCGTGCGAGACACTGCAGCTCGTGAGGAGAATAGAGACGCTTGCAGTCAAGGCACCAGCTACAAAAGAGGAGCTGGTGGAGCGGTACGCATCTGTCTTCAGTGGCCTGGGTGAGTTCCCCGGTGTGCACCACATACACACAGACCCAAGTGTGGCCCCAGTCGTCCACGGATGCAGAAAGATCCCAGTCAGTGTCGTGGACAGACTGAAAACAACCCTGAAAGAGCTTGTAAAAAAGGACGTCATAGCACCTGTGACAGACCCGACCGAGTGGGTGAATAGCCTCGTCATCACTGAGAAAAAGAACGGATCACTGAGGGTGTGTTTGGATCCTCGTGATCTGAATGAGGCAATCAAGAGGCAGCACTACTCGATACCAACCCCGGAGGAAGTCCAGAGCAAGCTCTCTGGGAAGTCAATATTCACGATCCTGGACGAGAAGGACGGATATTGGCAGGTGAGACTTGACGAGCCATCATCTATGCTGTGCACATTCAGTACGCCGTGGGGAAGATTCCGCTTTAAGAGACTTCCTTTTGGCATCAAGTCCGCCAGCGAAGTTTTTCAGCAGAAAAACTGTGAGGCTTTTGGAGACATCGAAGGAGTCCATATCATCGCAGACGATATGATAATCGCCGCCGCCACAGAAGAGGAACATGATGGCATCCTTCACAAGGTCATGGAGAGGGCACAGAGAGCCAACGTCAAGTTCAACAAGGAAAAAATCCAGTACAAAATCAACACCGTCAGATACATGGGCCACGTCATTACACCAGAGGGAGTGAAACCGGATGACACAAAGGTGACGGCCATCAACAACATGCCGCCACCAGAGGACAAGACAGGGCTGCAGAGGCTGTTGGGGATGACGAGGTATTTGGCTCAGTATATCCCTGATGAAGCTTCAGTGACTGCCCCGCTCAGACAGCTGCTGAGGAGAGATGCAGCTTGGCAGTGGAACCATGAACATGATGATGCTTTAATCAAGCTGAAGTCAGCCCTCACCAACGCCCCTGTGCTGAAGTTCTATGACCAAGCCATGCCTCTCACCATACAGGCTGACGCGTCGAAAGATGGACTGGGAGCTTGTCTTCTCCAGGAGGGGAGACCGCTGTGCTATGCCTCACGAGCTCTCACAGAAGCTGAGAGAAACTACGCCCAAATAGAGAAGGAGTTGCTGGCGATAGTGTTCGCAGCCAAACGCTTCCACCAGTATGTTTACGGCAACACTGTTACAGTCCAATCTGATCACAAGCCACTTGAAGTGATTTTTAAGAAACACCTGAGCAAAGCCCCAGCAAGACTACAGCGCATGTTGCTCCAGCTTCAACGGTATGATTTGAAAATAACATACACGCCAGGAAAAGACATGCACGTCGCCGACACCCTTTCCCGCGCGTTTGTCACCGAACAGGCCGACAGTGGAAAAGAGGACCTCTTCGAGGAGAGAGTGATCCACACGATGGAGGCTACTGCTGCCATGAGCTCAGACATGCTCAAGATGCTCAAAGAAGCCACAGCAGCTGACGAGACACTACAGGCAGTGGCTGAGAGACACCGCAGCGGCTGGCCCCAAAGACGACGTAGTGTGCCCGCCAGTCTCTACCAATACTGGCCTCAGCGGCACATTATCCACATCAGGGACGGACTACTGATGACCGGCGACAGAATTGTGATTCCTCAAGCCGCCAGACAGGTGATACTAGAGAGACTACACCTCGCACATCAAGGTATCCAGAGGACAAAGGCACAGGCCCGACAAGTCGTGTACTGGCCGGGAATGACTCGTGACATCGACAACGCAGTGGAGAGATGCTCTCCGTGTCAACAACTCCAACCACAGAACCAGAGAGAGCCCCTCATGTCACATGATATCCCTGAGATACCATGGCTAAAGGTCGGGGCTGACATCTTTGAGCTCCAGGGCCAGTCATACCTTATCGTGGTGGACTATCTGTCCAAGTACCCAGAGGTGCTCCATCTACCTGACAAGACCGCTCACACAGTCATCCGCAAGATGAAAGCAGTCTACGCGAGGCACGGGATCCCAAAAGAGCTGGTAAGCGACCATGTTCCTTTTGCAAGTGCAGAGATGAGGGAGTTTGCAGCATCCTGGGGAATACAGCTCATTCACTCCAGCCCTGCATATCCTCAATCCAACGGTCTGGCAGAGAGGATGGTGAAGACGGTCAAACATGCACTCAAGAAAGCTTTGCAGACCAACATAGACCCCCATCTAGCCCTGCTAGCATTGAGAAACACTCCAATAACAGGCACAGATGTTTCCCCAGCTCAGGTGCTTATGGGAAGAGTACTACGAAGCACGCTGCCCTGCTCTACAGCTGTTCTACAGCCAGCTACCCCGAGAGGAGTTCATGCCAGGCTGAAAGATCTCCAAACCAGACAGGAGCACTACTACAACCGCAACTCACAGCCCTTACCTGAGTTTGCTCCTGGTGCAACGGTTCACATGGAAACGAGACGTGGATGGATGCCAGCCAGAGTCCTAAACCAACGAGAAGAGCCACGGTCATACAACGTGAGAAGCCCGTCTGGTGTTGTCTTCAGAAGGAACAGACGTCATCTCAGGCGTATTCATCCAAGTCTGCATCAAGAGAGAGATCCTGAGCCACTGGAGCAGCCTGCACCTGTGAGCCCGCTGGGAGGACCCCCAGAGTCACCGGATCATCCAGCTCAGCACCCGTCCTCCTGTGAGGGCGAGAGCTCCACTCCTACCTGCCGCACCAGAAGTGGCAGAGCTGTGGTGCTTCCGGCAAGGTATCAAGACTTTGAGATGGGCCAACGCTGAAGGTTGTGCTCCACCAGGGTTAAGTACTGGTGACCTCTGTCCCTTAGTTTAGTTAGTTACTAGATGATAGTTGGACACATTTAGAAAGTGTGTGGTATGTTTACAAGTTTGATTTTACTCCAAGTGAAAGTTCACAAGTTACTGGACAAGTTATAGAACGTATAACTTTTCAGAGACTAATTTTCAGTTGACCCAAGAGAGACTTTTAATGCTTAAAAGGGGGGATGTAGTATATTGCTATGTTTAGCATAGATCTGGGATTGATTGCTATTGCCTCCGTAGCATTACATCTTGACAATGTTATCACCGATTGACTAGTGTGGTCTAGTTGTTGTTGAAATGGTGAATAAAGACGCACGCTGAACGTTGCTCCAGAGACCAGAGTCATTATTATTATAAAGTGTATCTTGTATGTCAGAGAGAACAACAAGACACAACAACACCTACCCTTGTTTACTAGTTCCTTGTCTGAAGCATATTGGTTGTCCCATAGAAAGGTCACTCTTCATGGACACACAGCTGGGTACAGGTGAGGCTGGTCTCTCCTGCTGGACTCTGTCAAAACCACAACATCAGCTTTACTTCTGTAGCCACTCTGTAGATATGAAAAGCCTTTTGGACAGTCATTAAAGGAGCATGATTCAGATTACTGTAGACTGACTGAGGTATGATTAGAGGTTAGAGTGGCCGGCTAGCAATCGTAGGTTTGCTGGTCTGATCCCCACCTCAGGAGGGAGCTCTGCCATAACTAAGCTGTTTGACAACAAAATGTCCCCATTGGGGACAATAAAGGTTCATTCATTCATTCATTCATTCATTCATTCATTGCATGTGTCGTTGAGCAAGGCACTTAACCCCTAATTGCTCCAGGTGTGCTGAATATGGCCGACCATGTGCCCAGAGCAAAAAATACCAAATTCTAACAATTGACTGACAAGTTGATTACATGGCAATAAATCAGTACAAAAAGAAAAAAGCTTTTAAAGTTAAACATAGTTCCTGGGTCAGATGAATATTACAAAAAAATAACATTGATGTAGCCATTCTGGATGAATATATCTGTATTGTAAGTAGCTTTTAGGTGTTTAGTGGCCATCTCCCTCCAGGATCCACTCTCCTCCTCCGTGGACAAGCCTTCTAGTGAGAGCTGCAACACTGTCTGTTATTACAGTATTAGTTTTAGTTTAGTTTATTTATTTAGCACACAAGAGATTGTGCAAGGAGGGAACGAAGCCCAGAAGGCTTGTACATAGTTCCACTCCCGTCAATATCTATGTTTCAAATAAACATCAAGGAACACTTAATGCATGTCAATAAGAGAAAAGAAACCACAAACAAAATCATATCCATCGGGCAGAAAGGTAGGATAGCACATACAAACACACAAGACAAAAAAAAAAGAAAACTGAAAATAGATAAAAGGATAGTAAGATTAGTAAAAAAATAAACATAGATTTCCATCTTGCCCACCTTTCAACGGGAAAAGCACTACAATATAAAATGAACAGCTCATAACGAAATTAGATATTTTTTCAGTTGCTTTCTGAAAGCCGATCGAGGTGTTGATCTCAGTGGCGAGCTCAAGGTGTTCCAGATTCTCAGACCTCTATAACAAATGTTGAATTGGTGGCTAGAAGTTCGACAGAAAGGTAAGTGGAGGTCATTATTGAATCTTGTTGGATAAGAGTGGATGTCTGATGAGAACATAAAGAAACTATGGAAAGTAGAAGGAAGATTTTGCTTGTTGTTGATGAATTTGTGTATGAATAAGCATGTTTGAAAAATATTCAGTTTATTAATGGGTAATAATGAATATTTCCTAAATAGTGGTGCAGATGGTTCGAATCTGTTAGAGTGAGAGATCATCCTTCAAATCAAATCAAATCAAATTTTATTTGTATAGCGCATTTCTTACAAGATGCAACTCAATGCGCTTCACACAATGAAAATGTTCAGTCAATCAGTCAATCAATCAATCAATACTGACAGAGCCGCGAGCAGGCAAAAGTAAAAAACCTGTATACTATGTAGCCAGGAAAAATTCCCTTGCAGCCCTCTACCAATAGAGCGACTACTAGCCAGTTTGCTTACCAGTACCCAGCGGTCCCCCAGGGGAGGCCAGGACCACCGGCACAAAGCAAGCAAGCAAGGGCAAAAACCTGTACACCATGTATCCAGGAAAAATTCCTTGCATATTATCGGCGTACACACTGTCCATAAATTTTGTGTTGTATTTGCATCGTTCTGCATCCAGTATGGTCACAGGTCCTGCCAAAAGAGAAACTTAAGCACAGTTATGATGCAACAACACAATAGAGACAGTAAAGATGACAGCAATACAACCTGATGGTGGTCCTGGTACACTCTTGTACCGGTTCCAGTACTGCTCTAGGTGCTATTTGGAGCTGACAGTGCCTCATCAGCACCCGGGTCCATTTTCCTGTCAATACAAATCTCAAAAACACGAGTATGGTGTAATGGCCTAGTGATCCTAGTTCTATAATGTCCAATGTCTCCCTTAGTATCAAAAGGCGACATTGAATAAGTAGGTTTTGAGGTCACGCTTAAAAATGTCCTGAGTTTTAGACAACCTCAGGCCCTCAGGTAGGGTGTTCCACAATCTAGGAGCATATGCTAAAAGCTGATCCTCCAAATCTCTTTGTCCTAGCCTCTGGCACTATTAAAAGTTCCGTGCCACTAGACCGTAAGGGTCTAGCTGGTGTGTATCTTATGAGCATGTCCACCATGTAATTGGGTGCATCACAGTGAAGTGATTTATAAACTAGTAAAAGGATCTTAAAGTCTATTCTATGACTGACAGGGAGCCAGTGTAGTGATCTCAAGACAGGTGTGATGTGCGCTCTCCGTTTGGTCCTAGTAAGGACACGAGCAGCAGCATTTTGAACCATTTGTAGTCTATTTATCATTTTTTTGGGGAGACCTGTCAGGAGAGCATTACAGTAATCTAGCCTACTAGTAACAAACGCATGCATTCATTTTTCAGTGTCTGCCTGGGAGAGAAATGATTGTACCTTAGTGATGTTTCTTAGATGGTAGAAGGATGTTTTAATAGTGTTATTTATATGAGTTTCAAAATGTAGATCTGGGTCAATTATGACACCAAGATTCCTGGCCTGACACTTAGTGTTAAGAGCTAGTGTTTTCAAGTGTGCAGATAATTTCTCTCTCCCAGTTTTCTCGCCAATGATCAATACCTCTGTTTTTTCTTGATTGAGTTGGAGAAAGTTTTGTGTCATCCAAATATTAATATCGGCAATACAGTCTATCAGGTGGTCGATCATCTTGTAGTCGTTGGGAGTTACTGAGATATAAAGCTGAGTGTCGTCAGCATAGCTGTGGTAGTTAACGCTATGCTTCTTAATAACAGAACTGAGGGGTAGCATGTATAGGCTAAAAAGCAACGGTCCTAAAATGGACCCCTGGGGAACTCCACAGGTTGTGCTATAATTTTTTGACTTATGGTCACCAAGGGCTACAAAGTAATCACGGTCAGCCAGGTAAGTCCTGAACCAGTTTAAGACCGGACCTGAGAGGCCAACCCAGTTTTCAAGTCTCTCAATAAGTATGGAGTGGTCTACCGTATCAAAGGCTGCACTTAAGTCTAAGAGTACAAGAATCGAGAGTTTTTTCGAGTCTGCATTTATCCTAAGGTCATTAGTTACTTTAAGCAAAGCGGTTTCTGTGCTGTGGTATGATCGGAAACCTGACTGAAGTGGGTCATACCTATTATTTAGGACTAAGAATTCATGAAGCTGTCTATACGCTGCCTTTTCTAAAATTTTGCTTAGAAAAGTAAGATTGGATATTGGTCTACAGTTTTTTGGATCAGAAGGATCTAGGTTACTTTTCTTCAGGGTGGGTCTAACCAGGGCAGTTTTTAGCGCCGCTGGAAATATCCCTTTAAGTAGGGAGTGATTTACAATGCCTAGTATGTCATCAGACACAGATTCAAAAATGTCCTTAAAAAAGGTGGTAGGAATAGGGTCAAGAGGACACGTAGACGGTTTAAGCTGTGACACAATTTTACCTAGTGTTTCCGTACTAATCATGGTGAACATGCTCATAGTCATGTTCTGTGGTGGCGGATCTGTGGTGCTACACAAACCTAGTCTTTCCTGAGTAATACACATTCTAATATTTGTTATCTTATCCCTGAAGTGGGCTGCAAATTCCTCGCATTTGGTGACAGAGGCTGCGCCGTCTAGAGTCCTAGGAGCAGGGTTTACAAGGCAATCAATTGTCGAGAACAAGACCCTGGGGTTATTCTTGTTTGTAGATATTATCTTTGAGAAGTGATTTTTCCTAGCATTTCGCATTGCCAAGTTAAAGGCAGATAGATGTTCTTTAAAAATATTCTGATCAATCTGTAGTTTGCTCTTTCTCCATCTGCGCTCAGCTTTTCTACATGTTCTCTTTAAGAGATTTATTTCACTGTTTCGCCATGGTGCTCTCCTCTTGGCTCCAACCTTTTTTAGTTTGGTAGGTGCCAGGGAGTCTAGGGCCATTTTTACTTTATTGTTAAAGGTAATTACTAAGTCGTTTTCACATAACGTGGGAGTTGTGTGATTACTGTTCATTAAAGCTTTGAAATGTTCAGCCACTGCAGGGGTAAGATAACGTTTTTTAACAACACGTTCAGCATTGCTTTCAGCTTTATGTGTTACAATGGTAAAGAAAATACAGAAATGGTCAGAGAGGGCCAGGTCGCTGATACCTGATATTGAGACCTCAAGACCCTTTGTAATCACAAGATCAAGGGTATGGCCATGATTGTGGGTGGGTTCATTGACATGTTGGACAAAATCCATGGATTCCAAGAGGTCAATAAATTCCCTAGCCCTCAAGTCAGCCTCATTATCAACATGAAAGTTAAAATCACCAGTGATAATAATCCTATCATAGTTGGGATGGATAATGGATAGGAACTCAGAGAAGTCAGGTAGGAAGGTAGGGGCTGGTTTCGGCGGCCTGTATACAGTTACCGTAAGAATAGGTGGTTGGCATGCCATAACTGTGGCATGATATTCAAAGGAGGAGAATATATCAAAGGATATGCTCCTGCAGTTTAGGTTATTTGAAGCTATGGTAGCTGTTCCTCCCCCCTTTTTTCCATTTCTGATTGATTGGAAAAAACTGTAGTTGGGGGGAGATGCCTCAATAAGGGCTGCTGCTCCATTTGTATCTAGCCAGGTTTCTGTGAGTAGCATGCAGTCGAGTTTTCTATCACAAATGAGCTCATTTATGATAAATGTTTTTTTGTTAGATAGGGACCTGATATTCAAAATTGCCATGGAGATGTCATTTTGACACTGGGGCTGACTCGTGGGCATTCCTTAGGAACCTCTTCTGGATAACAAGTAATTTGTTGAGGTATGAAGGATAAGTAGCAGCCCAGACTATATTTCAGTAGTTGATGTAAGGAAATAAGAACCTATAGTACAAGGTTAAGTGAGCAGAGGAGTGGATCAGGGGGCAAACCCTTCTCATTATACCAAGCATCTTCATGGATCTCTTGCACACATGATCGATGTGATTATTCCAGTTTAAACCTTTTAAAAGTATGCATTGAACTACAGTATATCTACATGTGTCTATCATTGAAATTCTGCCTTTAATGATAAATATGTGCTGAGCTCCTAGAGCTGAAGATGATGTGATTATAAGCTGGACAATAAATGATGGAATGGAATGGACTTTATTTGTCATTGCTACAGTACAGGTACCAAACAACGAAATTTAGGAGGGGAACGAAATTTAATTTAATGATTGTTGCATTGTGGGCCTTACTCCCATGCTCCCTCCTTGATAGTAGAACCTGAGTTCATTATAGTTACCTGAGGACCTCATGAAACAAACAGGTGGCCTAGTCTCACAGTTAGTTCATCACATCCCCATGTTACACCTACCCTTGTGTAGTAGTGACGGTTCCTTGTCTGAATTCTATTGGACCGTCCATAGACCAGTCACTCTTCATGGACACACAGCTGGGTACAGGTGAGGCTGGTCTCTCCTGCTGGACTCTGTCAAACACAAAGACACCAACATTCTCACATGTTAAACAGAAAATTATCTATGTCATGTGTTTATATGAATTTGTGTCTGTAAGTCGTCAGGATATTGACTACAAGGAATAAACATCAAACAAACCTTTGACCAGAATGTGGAGGTTTTTCTCTGAAGTTATATGGACGTCCCATAGACCGGTCACTCTTCATGGACACACAGCTGGGTACAGGTGAGGCTGGTCTCTCCTGCTGGACTCTGTCAAAACCAGGACATCAGATCATCACGATTACTTTCATAGTCACTCTGTAGATATGAGAAGCCTTTTGCACAGTCATTAAAGGGGCAAGTTTCAGACTGTATACTGACTGAGATATACCCATTGTTGTTTTAGGCCATTGTAACTAGTCTAGAGATTTGAGTGGCCGGCTAGCAATCAGAAGGTCGCTGGTTCGATCACCTCCTCAGGAGGGAGCTTGCATGTGTCCTTGAGCAAGGCACTTAACCCCTAATTGCTCCAAGGGCGCCGAATATGGCCAACCCTGTGCCTTGTGCAAAAAATACAAAATTCTAACAATTGACTGACAAGTTGAATTGCTTGGCAATAAATCAGTAAAAAAATGTTATTATATAAGTTAAACAAGTTAGTTATATAAGTTAAACATAGTTCCTGGGTCAGATAAATATATATATATTTTATTACGTTGATGTAGATGATGAATATATCTGTATTGTAAGTAGCTTTTAGGTTTTTAGTGGCCATCTCCCTCCAGGATCCACTCTCCTCCTCCATGGACAAGCCTTCTAGTGAGAGTTGAAACACTGTCTGGTGCTACAGTATGCATTGAACTACAGCATATCTACATTACTAAGTCTAACATTAATCTGGTTATAAATGAAGTATCTATAATCATCATCATCAATATCATCATCTTCATGATAAATTCCCTCCAGAGACACTTCTCTTACCCCATGGCTTCAACATCCCCAGAGAGACTCATTTTAGAGGCAGTGGTCCCCTCCTCTCTCTCCCCAGAGAGACTCATTTTAGAGGCAGTGGTCCCCTCCTCTCTCTCCCCAGAGAGACTCATTTTAGAGGCAGTTGTCACATTTCCAGCAGAGCACACTCTTCCTGGTTAATTACCAACAAGAACAATAAACAGTCATATGATTTCTACTGCTCAGTATCACGACAACATTCAGAGTGAACATTTCCATCAGAGTTCAATCATGTTAAATATGATGATTAATCAACAAGAGAGTTTACTCACATTTCTGTTCTTCTGGCTTGGTTGTGGATACAAGTTGGAGCTCATCCCTTAGCTGTTACAGAGGAGAATGTCCATGCTCCACGATTCCCAGTCACCCCTTACAGACTCGATACTCGACTCCTCAGTCTCCAACACCAGCCATCGTCTCCAGAGTAAAGAGAAAACAGAGCTTTGCTGCTGATCGATTTGGTAGTTTTAGATTGGTGGTCTGTACTTCTCTACTGTCTGTCAGTCAGGACTAAAGACAGTCTGATGGCTTCTGTCTGACAGAGAGGTTAGTCTGAGACTGACCTTCTCTACTGATGACATGGAGGACAGATCAGGTGAGTTAACTGTTAATGTGTGACCATGGGAGGGGTGGGGCAAGATATTTCTCATCCAAATAAATTATACCGTGTCTGAACAATTCTGAGGAGGTGTCAGGTTGCAGAAGGCAGGGAAACTGGCAGTAGCTCAAATCTCTTATGTGATCTAGATGTAGCCACACCCACCCACAGTTCTACTTCCTTATCACCCATCATGTAGCTGGGAGCACCAAGGAATCAGTTCTTAAAGTGGATAAAAGTAAAACTATGGTTTAGCTAAAGAGGCTTGAATGTTATAAGTACAGGAAATGATCAGTACAATTACAGAGTTAGATACACATCCCCTCATCCTCTGACCACCAGCCCCAGATCTCTGTCTCTGTGCTAACCCCTGACCATAACCCTGACCCCTGACCCCCCTCCTCCCCCCAGCTTCATTCTCTTATGTGAGCAAGGCATAGCCACACACAGCCACAGTGTTATCTATAGTTCCTACTTGTATCTGTAGCCCTAGTTTTATAGTATTATCTGTAGTCCTAGTTTAATCTGTAGTCTTAGTTGTATCAATAGACTTAGTTTTATCCGTAGTCCTAGTTTTATAATTGTATTAAATGTAATCTGTAGTCCTGGTTTAATTTGTTGTTCTACTTTTATGGTTGTATCTGCAAGTCCTAGTTGTTGTTGTTGTTGAAACCCAGCTCTCATTGTTCCCATTATCCATGGGAGCTCCTTCATCCTTTAGCTCTGTGCTCAGGGTCATGTCTCCAACACAGAGTGATGGAAAAACACTGCATCAATAGTTCAGTTATAATCAAGCTTTCAACAGAGCTGTTTACTGATATGACTGTAGAAAATAAAAAGGAAATGTTTCAAGTTTCACTTGTCCTCCATGCCCTGACCTTCAGACGGAGAGGGTGGTAGATAGATAGATAGACAGATAGATAGATAGATACACACAGACACACACACAGTGCTGCAAGGCCCAGAAGCTGCCTCAGGTTCCCCTCATGCAGCTCCACGCTGGGGACCACACCCCTCATGCAGCTCCATGCTGGGGACCACAACCCTCATGCAGCTCCATGCTGGGGACCACACCCCTCATGCAGCTCCACGCTGGGGACCACACCCACTACAAAGGTTCCCAGCATAGCAACAGAATTGCTAGAATGGACATGGTTCTGCATTGAAGCTTGGTTCTACATCTGAGCATGTCCTTTCTATTCCTTCCTACTCTGAGTAGGTGTGTACGCCATATCGACTAGGATAGATTCTCTGAGCTCTAGCACTTGTTAGCAGTGTCTGCAGTAGACACAACCATAGACACACTACTCTGCAAACGTGACTTCATAGTGAAGACATTGAATACTGCAGATATATTACCAGGTGTAACCAGGGCTTCTGGGTTTCCATCCATCTTCCTCATCGTAGATGTTTCATGTCAACTTGTTCAAGGTCTATTTCTATCATTACTGTTCTACTGTAAAACTCCAGCTCCATGCTGGTTCGAGCCTGTCTGTCTGAAGGCTCCACTGCCTGCAGCTGTGTGATTGCTGAGTGGTTTCAGGTGGGCTGATCAGGAGCTGTCCATGGTCCTGCACAGGGCTGCGTTCAGGTAGAAATACAAGACATGCCTCTCTGACATGTGTAGAATCATCATGAGGTCACACAGTTCTTTGTTTCACAAACACTTTATTGATATTGATGCAGTCGTCATCATCATCATCATCATCATCATAATATTAAAATGAAGGAACGTGACTATAGGGCTAGTTCAGGCTAGTAGACTAGTGCTGCCACTATGGCGCCTCTGTCAGAATGAGAAGGAGGAGGCAGAAGGTGATAAAGTTATTGTAATAATTACAACTAAAACACAGAGGCACCATCCTCTCTGACCACCAGCCCCAGATCTCTCTGACCACCAGCCCCAGATCTCTCTGACCACCAGCCCCAGATCTCTCTGACCACCTGCCCCAAATCTCTCTGTCTGTCCATTTGGACTTGCAAGGCTTCACAAGAGCTACACTGACACACAAGAAAATATATGGATATAGAAATATATGCAAAATATGTACATTGGATAGATAGGCAGGCACAGAAATACATGGAAAGTGAATTCCAGAACATGTACATGTTGTATTGACAGAGGAGGAGAGCTGTCTTCACATCCACTCCCTGCTATCTTACACACAGCTCCATAATACAGCATCTGAACTCAAACACACAACTTTAACAACTCTTATACACATCCACTCTCTCTCCTCAGGGTCAGAGACTCTGGGTCTCAGAGTTCATCACCAGTCTGATTGATAATATAATAATTCATCTGGATTATTTCACAATCAGTTGCATTTCCAGAAATAAAATAATAATAATAAAAGGTGATAAAATAATATACAGAAAAATGTCACGCCTCTGTTTTGTCAGCCTATTGCACTTTTTCACATATTTCACAATGAGCAAATAATCAACTGGTTTTCATCAACTGCTGCAGATAGGATCTGAGGCAGGAGTATAAACCTACACTGACACAATCCTGAAGACTTTCCAGTCAGAGACTCCTCCATCTCACAGGACCTGTACTGCTGCCCTCTAGTGGTCTGAGTGGGACTGACACTACACACTACACCCTAAACACTACACACTATACCCTCACATAACACCCTACACACTGCACACAGAGGCACACAGTTTGAGTGTATGAAGCTTGATGTGTGTAAAACTACATCATGACATCATGTTATGATCCAACATCTTTGAGCCTTAGGTGTTCAGTGTGATCTCCCTTAGACTAGTTTACACAGGGTCACTGAAGATCCATCCTTCCAAAACCCAAACCCTGGGTAGAGGGGCTCAGTGAATGTGGAGTGGAATGTGTGCAGGAGGGTCAGTGTGTCAGAGGAGACCCTGTAGAAGGACAGAGTGCCGGCCGGCCAGTCCAGATACACTCCTACTCTGTGGGAGCCAGAGGAGGGCACAGGTATGTGAGTTGTCTTACTATTGTGCCTGGCATAGTAACTGTCAGAGCTGTCAGAGCACCACAGACTCCAGGACTTGTCATTGTCTCCCAACCCACAGTCATCACCCCCTCCTCTCCTGCTGATTCCTTTATATGTCACTGCTATATAAGGCCCACACCCCCTCCACTCTACCTCCCAGTAACAGCACCCAGTCAGACCCTCTCTACACAGCACCTGTCCCAAGTCCTTAAATCTCTCTGGGTGATCAGGATACGGCTGCTCCTCTCTCCCCCATGTCGCCTTCCTGTTCTCCTCAGACAGAGAGAGGTATCTGTGTGCTGTGTTTGGGTCCAGTGTGAGCTCACAGGCATCTGAATGAGAGGGCCAAAATAATCATCAAATCAATACAATTGGATAAATTACAATATTCACATTGTGATCTTGTTAAGCCCAGTTCACATCTATGCAACGCAACGTGACGGGTCAGTTTTAGAACGTTTAGACCGTCGTTAGATAAAACTCGGCAACTACTTGAGACCGACGGGTGGTGAGACAGATGAGACAGATGGGAGGTGAGACAGATGGGTGGTGAGACAGATGAGACAGATGGGTGGTGAGACAGATGAGACAGATGGGTGGTGAGACAGATGAGACCGACGGGTGGTGAGACAGATGAGACAGATGGGTGGTGAGACAGATGGGTGGTGAGACAGATGGGTGATGAGATAGATGAGACAGATGGGGGGTGAGACAGATGAGACAGATGGGTGGTGAGATAGATGAGACAGATGGGTGATGAGACAGATGAGACAGATGGGTGGTGAGATAGATGAGACAGATGAGACAGATGGGTGATGAGATAGATGAGACAGATGGGTGGTGAGACAGATGAGACAGATGGGTGGTGAGACAGATGAGACAGATGGGTGGTGAGACAGATGAGACAGATGGGTGGTGAGACAGATGAGACAGATGGGTGGTGAGACAGATGAGACAGATGGGTGATGAGACAGATGGGTGGTGAGACAGATGGGTGGTGAGACAGATGGGTGGTGTGACAGGTGAGACAGATGGATGGTGAGACAGATGGGTGGTGTGACAGGTGAGACAGATGGGTGGTGAGACAGGTGAGACAGATGGGTGGTGAGACAGATGAGACAGATGATTGGTGAGACAGGTGAGACAGATGGGTGGTGAGACAGATGGGTGGTGAGACAGATGGGTGTTGAGACAGATGGGTGTTGAGACAGATGGGTGGTGAGACAGGTGAGACAGATGGGTGTTGAGACAGATGGGTGGTGAGACAGATTGGTGGTGAGACAGATGGGTGATGAGACGCAACGAGACACAGACGACCGTTTCCATAACAACGACTTGTGTTTACCCTGCAAGATGGCTGACAGCGACAGTGACATGCTGGCAGTAGCACTGATCAATAAACGGCGAAGACGCTGAGCAAGGAAATATGGAGCCGTTGTTGACTTGAGTATCTAGGCTATCTAGCTAGCTAACTTGCCTCCCATTTGCAACACAAATCCATTAGCTGTCAAGGCTAACGCACACACACACACACACACTCTAGACGAAAACATAAAAACACACCGCTGCACTCATAATATTCAGATCCCATTGTCATGACAGACCTAAAAGTTGAGTAAAGCCAGCTCCCTATACAGTATAACAACAACAAAGGATTATCTATTGGCTACGGAGGGGTCAGTTTCATGTCACTCACAAAGATGTACTCCTTTCTAGGTGAGAGTTTCAAGAGTCTTGTCTACCTGTCTACAAATGTCTAGCTAACTTTTCATCTTTCTCAGCAAAAGCATGTAATAGCTCAACATAGCTACCATGATTAGAAGAGTTTGCACTCTCATCGTTACCACGAAATGTTAATTCCTGTTTGGCTCAGAAACAGGTCGTATTAATAAGGTCCACTCCACTTCTTCGCAACAGATGACGCTGGTCTGTGCTATTTTCTGATTGGCTGAAGAGAAATATCAGACGTTCCATAAAATCTGGACGTCCTGCTGAGACTTGACATGTCAAATCACTGGCGATTCCTTGCGACTGCGAGTTCTGTCGCGTTCCGTTGCATAGCGTTGCATAGATGTGAACTGGGCTTTATATGGTAGCATTCATTTTTTTCACAAACTATTACTCATTAATTTAAAATGTTTTACTAGGGATACAACTAATTCATATTTACTAATATTTTAGATTTACATATGAATACAATACTGGTGCTCTGTTTGAACTCTGCTGTACCCTGATTCTTGAGTAATATCACAGTCCTGTTCTCTACAGTGTTGGAGACTTACATCACGACCACATCAACCACAGACTTACATCACGACCACATCAACCATGAACGACCACATCAACCATGAGGTGGACTCGGGCAAGTACTGCGGCATGGTCATGCTGGACCTCCAGAAGGCCTTCGACACAGTAGATCACCACATATTGTTAGATAAACTGAAAGCAATTGGGTTCGATAGAACATCGGTGAGCTGGATGCAATCCTACTTAGAGGGGAGGGAACAGGTGGTTAGTGTGAACGGAACACTGTCCCCCCCCCCCTCCCAGTGACCTGCGGCGTTCCACAAGGAAGCATATTGGGACCTTTACTGTTCCTAATATATGTGAATGACAGTCAGCATGTGATTGCAATTTGTTCCTGTTCGCGGATGACTCGGCTCTGCTGGTCTCTGACAGGGACATATTGCAGGTGGAAAAAGCGCTAAGCACTGAACTGAGTAGAATCTGCATCTGGCTAGCTGACAATAAACTATCAATACACCTAGGTAAAACTGAAACCATCCTATACGGATCCCCATCTAAACTCAGAAAGGCTGAAAATTTTAAAATAAAAGTGGGTAACATTAATATCACAAGAAAAGAGGATATTACATACCTGGGCTCCATCTTAGAGGCAAATCTTTCCGGAGATAAAATGGCAGCAAAAGTAATCAAAAAAGTGAACCATAGAACTAGATTCTTGTACAGGATATCCTCACTTGTCAGTAAAAACACACTGAGGACCCTATCAGGAGCTCTCATTCAATGTCACTTCGACTATGCCGTAACATCATGGTACTATAGAACCACAAAGGCCCATAAAACAAGACTCCAGACAGCCCAAAATAAACTGGTTAGGCTTCTGCTAGGCCTCAACCCTAGGACACATCTAACCGCTGCTCATTTTTTGAGCCTTGATTGGCTACGAGTAGTTGACAGAGTGCAGCAGCTTGCACTGGGCCTGGTCTTCAAGATACGCTACACCACAAAGACACCCAAGTACCTGTCAACATACTTCCAAAAAGTGAACAACGTCCACACATACAATACCAGAGGAAGCTCCACGAACCACGTTCAACCGCGTTGCACCACAAACAAGGGGTTAAACTCGTTTGCAAACTATGCTGTAAAAATGTGGAACGCCCTTCCTATAATCTTAAAGGAGTGCAAAACACTGCCCACCTTCAAAACCACTCTCAAAAAACATTTACAGGAGGCTGCAATCCGTAACTGGACCCTCTAAATCAAAAATCAGATTAAAAGACCCGAACTACCCACTGTACATACTTTGTGTTTTGTCCCCCGCCCCCACCTGTGGTGTATGTCCCCACCTGTCCTACCCGCTGTACATACCTTATGTTTTGTTGTATTGTTCTTCCCATGATGGATGTATGTTTATCTTGTAGATAGTAATAGTTATTTGTCTGTATTATCTTGTAGATAGTGTGATATTCTGACGTGTAGCAAGAATATAATGTATAAATGATGAGACACACACTGGATATCAATTGGACTCTTTAGTTATTCGATGTGCACGCATTACAGCATATGCATTCACTGACTCCGGACTGCGCATGACCGGGTCTTGACTCTTGACAGTGTATCGAGTCTACCACCGGGTGGCAGTAGGTGGTCTAAACATTACATCACTCCTTTTTTTTTAATAAATGATAAAGTGCATAACATTCAAACAGTCCATTAACTTGGAACATTGTTAACTCGGAAGAACATGTTAACAGTCCTTTGGTACTCCTGCTCTTTAATCGAAGTCACGCAGGTATGCGGGAGGTTGTCTGTTCTCCCTAACTGGATACCTCGGCGGAGGTGCGGGTGGAGGCGTAGCTGGGCCTACTTCCTCACTGACCTCTGAACTTAAGTCCATTAGAGTGTCTGGGTTGTCTCGGACAATCTTCTTAAAGAATGAACTGTTCCTAGTGGTGGTGTAACCACTTCTTCCAGCTGTTATCATGGAACCTTTGACATCGATTACTGTGAGCGGCTCTGCGTTGTAAGGCGTAGTAAGCTTGTTCTGTTTTGGTTGACGACACAGGACGGTGTCTCCTGGCTTGATGTCAGAAGGCGTAGCGTGTCGTCGAGCATCTGAGAGAGCTTTCATCTTTGCCTTGGCCTCTCTGTCGATTCTGCGTATCTCTTCGTCAGCAGGGATGGTGATTGTGTCTGCTGAGGGTAGCTTGGTGGTCATCTTCCGTTGGAATAGTAACTCGGCAGGTGACGTGTTCGTCGTGCTGTGGGGAGTGGACCTGTACTCACGCAGGAAGACGTGCAGCTGTTGTTTCCATGGCATCCTCTGCATCTGGGCGATTCTGAGTACTTTCCCGACGGTGCGCATGAATCTCTCAGCTGTGGCATTAGCTTGTGGCCATAGAGGTGTTATCTTCCTGTGCTTGAACCCTAGGTAGTTGGCAAACTCAGCGAACTGGTTGCTGTTGAAAGGAGGTCCGTTGTCAGTCTTAACAATTCTTGGGATTCCAAACATGGAGAAGACTTTGTCCATGACTGGTATGACTGTGTTTGCTGAGGTAGATCGAATTGGCTCAACAATTGGGTATCGTGTGTAGTCATCGACTATAACTAACAGGTATTCTCCCGATGGGAGTGGGCCATAAAAGTCAGCACTAACACTGTGCCATGGTGCGTCTGGCAGCTCAGACATTTTGAGTGGTTCGGTCCGGGTAACTGGAGTGTTCACTTGACATGGGAGGCAGGTCTTGGTGATGGTCTCTACCTGTTGGTCTATGGTAGGGAACCATACCTTTTCTCTGAGTAGGGCCTTTGTCTTAGCTACGCCCTGGTGGCTTTCATGAGCAATCTGCAGCGCCCTCTGCTGTAGAGCTGCAGGTATGACAATCCTGGTGCCTCGCAGTATGATGTCGTTACCTGTGGACACTGTGAGTTCATCACTGACGAGCTTGTATGGTTTCAGTGCAGCAGCACCTGGTGAGCGGTCTGTGATTAAACGCCATGAGTTATTTCTGATGTGTGCACTGACCTGTTGCAGGAGTGTGTCTTTCAATGTCTCTCGCTGTATCTCTTGTAGTGTCATCGCCTTGGGTGTTGCTTGAAGTGCTACGAAGTTAACGTACTCCTCTGCAACCTTGGATGCTCTTGTGTTCTGTGACGACTGTACCGGGAGAGGGTGTCTAGACATGTAGTCAGCTGGATTGTCAGCTCCTTTTCTATATTCCACTCTGAAGTTGTACGGCTGTAGTCTGAGGCCCCATCTCTCGATCCGTGCAGGTTGTTTTGATCTCGGGTTATTCCATATCATCTCCAATGGTTTGTGGTCGGTTACCATGGTGAATGGATGTCCATACAGATACAGGTGAAAATGTTCGCAGCTCCAGATGATGGCTAGGGCCTCACGTTCTGTTTGCGAGTATCTCGTTTCTACATCACTGAGTGCGCGGCTGGCGTAGGCTATGATGCGCTTCTCTCCCCCTCCTCCTTTCTGACAGAGGATGGCGCCTAGCCCCACCGGACTTCCATCAACAATGAGCTCCGTCTCCTTCCTGGGATCGAAATATGACATTGTTGTGTCGCTCGTCAGGCTGTCCTTGAGCGTCTGGAGTGCCGTAGCTTGATCACTGCCCCACTGCCACAGAGCGTCCTTCTTCGTGAGCCCACGGAGCGGTGCAGTGATGGTTGAGTAGTCCTTTATGAACCTGGCGCAGTAGTTGGCCATGCCCAGAAGACTTCTGATCTCACCTGGATCTTTGGGGTCGCTGGCGTCGTGAATGGCTGACACCTTCTTTGGATCTGCAGAAATCCCGTCGGCAGAAAAAATGAACCCAAAGAATTCAAGGCGCTGCTTGTTGAATTCGCATTTGTTGCGATTGAGTGTCAAACCACTGTCTTTCAGTCTTTTAAACACTGCTCTCAGAGTGTCGTCGTGTGCTTCCTGAGAGACGCCATAGATGATGATGTCATCGCTGAGGTTCTTCACGCCCGGTATACCTTGCAGCGTCTGGCAGATGGCGTTCTGGAACACTTCAGCGGCGGATGATATACCAAAGTTCAGGCGTTTGTATCTTCTTAGCCCGAGGTGTGTTGTGAACGTTGTGATGTAACGACTCTCTGGATGCAGCTCGAGCTGGTGGTAGCCTGCTGTGAGGTCCAACTTCGAGAATACCTTGGCACCGTTCAGCTCGTGTATTACATCGTCCATTGTTGGGGTGATATGTCGTTCTCGCTGAATTGCTGTGTTCGCCTGACGCATATCAACGCAGATTCGGACTTTATCAGGGTCTTTTGGCTTCGGTGGTGTGACGATCGGGGAAACCCAGGGTGTTGGTCCAGATATAGTTTCAATGATACCGTCGTTCTCCAGCTTCTGAAGCTCCGCCTCGACCTTCTGACGGACATGGAAAGGGACCCGTCTGTGCGGCTGGCACGTCGGTTGGATGTCGGGGTCTATATGCAGTTTCACCTGGAAGTCTTTCAGCTTTCCGATTCCGGTGAAAAGCTCTGGGTAGCTCTGCACGAGCTCATCTGCGACAGTACGCCCACTGGGTGGCATCACTGGCGGCGTGTTCACCATATTGATGATCTGGATCAGCCCTAGTTCACTGGCAGTTGCGTAGCTGAGCAGAGATTGTCCGGCGTCGCCTCTGAGAACGTAGAACACACTCTCTGTCCGCTTGTTAGTAGCCTGTACTTTGCATGCAAATTTACCAATGATAGGTAGAGCGCTGTTGGACCCATATGGAAATATTTTGATCATGGCTGTGCTGAGCATAGGCTTTGGGTCAAGTGTGTTTAACACATCTTCATTAATTATGTTGACAGCTGCTCCTGAATCAATCAGTATTTTAACACTGACACCATTCAGCTTGATGTTGGTCTGGGGTTGCTGTATACTTGTGCTGTTGATTACATACACATACCTTTCGTCTCCACTTGATGAGTCTCTTGATTTGGTCTCGGAGCATGCTGTCACCTGGTTCACTTTCTTAGTGCTCCACTGCTTGTAGTGAGCTGTGTCTTCCTCTTGGCTTTGATGTGCAAATTTCTGACCACGGCAGTGTTTGGCATAGTGGTTAGGCTTTCCACAGGCCCTGCAGTCCTTCCCTCTGGCTGGACAGTCACCCTCGTGTGGATAATTTCCTCCACAGTTTCTACATTGCAAGCTCTTCTCTTTGTGCCTGTATGCTGCATGTTGCTGTTTGGCGCCCTTGAGATGCAGTGCATTGATTGCGGTGACAGCCTTCTCTTCTATGCTTTCTGCCTGTTGTTCAGAGATCTCTAACATTCTCCCTAGGTCTAACATATTAGTCAAAGTCATGTTTGGCTCTCTGAGCGCTCTCCTGCGCAGCCGTGATGAGGTACAGCTCTGTATTATTTGCGCGACTATTTCTCTGTCTGCATCTGCAAATTCACAATCTTTAGCTAGCATCCTCAGTCTGGTATGAAATGTGTCTAAAGACTCACCGGGAAGCTGTATGGCTTGTCTGAACTTGTACACAAGGTAGTGTGTGTTCTTTTTCGGTGAGAAATATCCGTGGAGCTTCGTCTTTGTGTTTTCATAGTCATCACTGTCGTCAGCCAGCGTGTCGTAGATATCATGGACTCTCTCTCCAGCTAAGTGAAGCAGCAGTGCCCTTTTCCTTATTTCTTGAGTAATGTTTGTGGCTACGGTGTAATTTTCAAATCGGTTGATCCATTTGTTCCATCGCGTTCCAAGCGAACTGGGATCGGTTTCTGTGTCGAATGGCTGTATGGCCATGTGGCCCGAAAATGCCGACTGCATGATACTAGCGTTAGCCTGGGTAGCTTAGCTTAGCTTCTTGCTAGCTAACTACTCACTTCGACTTTTCCGGACGGATTCTTCTTCTTCCTCCTTCAAAAATCGACACTGGTGGCGTTTCCACTTTGAATCCTCGTCGCCATTGTGATATTCTGACGTGTAGCAAGAATATAATGTATAAATGATGAGACACACACTGGATATCAATTGGACTCTTTAGTTATTCGATGTGCACGCATTACAGCATATGCATTCACTGACTCCGGACTGCGCATGACCGGGTCTTGACTCTTGACAGTGTATCGAGTCTACCACCGGGTGGCAGTAGGTGGTCTAAACATTACAGATAGTACTAGTTTTTTTGTCTGTCTTACATGTAACGATGAATTGAGAATCAAGGACCCCAATTGAAATAAGCCAGTGGCTTTCTTGGGTTTTTATCCTGTTAGTTGACCTACTTTCAGGTACCTACTTCTGCAAATCTTCTAATAAAGTTTTCAATCAATCAATCAATCACATTTGATCAGCCCAGGTTTGAACCAGCACCCTTCACCAGGGTCCACACTAGGGCTGGGTATCGCCACTGATTTCCCAAAACGATTCGATTCTGATTCACAGCTCCCGATTCGATTCGATTCACTATTCGATTCGATTCCGATTCGATTTAGTTACAATATCAATGTTCATTGAATATGAAGAGATTCTCAGAACTAATGCTATAAATGGTTCAAGGAACCCTATAACATGTAGCATGGTTAAACATATCAATGTTTACATTAAGAATTGACTCCAAAGCAGTTACATGAATGTACTTCTTATTGGAACATAAATGAACATCATTGACCAACATTTTGCTAAATCAGACACTACAAAAAGTGCTTTTTAACGTGCTTTACTGCAGCCAGTGTAAATAAAGGGGCTACAAACATAGCCTATCGGTAAACAAGACATCACATATCCCTCAGGACTGTCTCAAATAGCTTATTTGCATAATATATATATATATATATATATATATATATATATATATACAAAATAAAAATGTGCAAAACTCAAACGAAAATAGTGCAATAGATGAGGGTATTTTGGGGAACAAAAAAACACATTGTAAACCATAATGTCCATGAAACTAAAGCCCTTCATTACTGCTTTCTCACTTTTTGGAGATTGGAAGATTTTATTCAGGAATAAACATAATTGGAAAATCAATGATTATTAAAATACTGTAGTATACAGTAACAATAAGTTAGTGGAAAGACCACAAATCTACGGAACCACTTATTGAGGCATCACCCTGACGTGAAACATGGAAAAGAGGATCCGAAACAAGCCTCGCTGATAAAGTGGCAAGTGATTGTCAGGTACGAGTCCATTGCTCTGGATGTCCAGCTGTCACACGTTATGGCAACTCTCTCTGCTGGCTGGAGTGAAGTTGCGATGTCACGTTTCACCTGCGCGGACATGTCTGGGACTATCACTTCACTCAATTGTTTGCGTGTCGGTAACACGTAGCGTGGTTCGAGTACACTGACGACACTGACGACGCTGTAGTAATGTGTTGGGCACGCGGAGAATTTGATTGTAATTTGCAACCAAACGTCTTTATCAGCGAGGCTTGTTTCGGATCCGCTTTTCCATGTTTCACGTCAGGGTGATGCCTCAATAAGTGGTTCCGTAGATTTGTGGTGTTTCCACTAAATTTAACCTCCACTGCGCACAGCTTGCATATGGCTTTGCTTTTGTCCTGCTCATCTCTATCGTCATCATTTTTACATCCAAAATGCACCCAGACATCTGCCTTTAAGCCTGGTCGTTGCGTGAGATATGATAAATTCTTGTAGAGCGAGATCTGGCCACGAGATCTCGTTGCGGCTCGTTGAAGCTGCAAGCAGAAAAAAAAAAAGAAAAGAAAAAAAAGAAGAACATACAGTGGTTGGATGACACTCACACAATCATGTGGGAAATAGATACTGTGCATTAATGTCATTAATGCGTCCAGCCACATATTCAGCTTTACCTGAGTGTCTGTAGTTTACAGAGTGGATCTTTCTGTAGAGCAGTGAGCAGCGCCAGTCCTGAGTCTCCTGGGTGATTGTAGCTGAGATCCAGCTCTCTCAGGTGGGAGGGGTTAGACCTCAGAGCTGAAGCCAGAGAAGCACAGCCTTCCTCTGGGACTCCACAGAATGACAACCTGGGGAAATAGTGTCACTCCATCTGAATCTGATTGTTCCTCTCTAATGTACATCTTTACAGCTTTAACTCCTCTTAATTAAGCAGTTAAGAGGCTAGACACATTGTATTTAAGTGAAGAACATTCAAACTAGTACATTATAATGGCCCTACATACAATGCTTCTACACCCCAAAAGACCTCACCTCAGTGTCTGTAGTTTACAGTGTGGACTCCCCAGTCCAGCAGAGAGCAGCTTCACCCCCCGGCCACGTAGATCATTATGACTGAGGTCCAGCTCTCTCAGGTGGCAGGAGTCTGAGCTGAGAGCTGAGGCCAACGCTTCACAGCATCTCTCTGTGAGGTGACATCCATTCAGCCTGAATGAGGAATGAATACAAGTCATTGAGAAAAAATGTCACCGCACCTAATTAGGATAAAATGACATTTCCCTCAAAAACCCTTATATGGGCTGTTTTAGGATTTTAACATTTCACTAGACCAATATGTTTTCTAGTCATTTCACTTAGTTTTAAAGCTGAAATCATAATGTTTACATACGTTTCATGCCTTAAAAGATGGATTGAGCTTTCAGTTTGAGATGAGTGGCCTGCTCCTTCCAACTGCACCAACTGTAAACTCACTGGCCAGCTAACTTCTCATCTCTACACTTTAGATAAAATAAAGCTGACAAACTCATTAGCTGAACTGTGAACACAGCTAACCAGCTAGCTATGTTTTACTTAATGTCAGACAAAAAGATTTGATCTGCGGTGTGATTATCCGGGGTACCGCGACTGGATTGCAATTTCTTCTGTTTAATCCGTAAATAATAATAAGTGATCAGCATAAAGTCACTTTGACTCTTGCATGAATTAGTATTGTTTGCTTTGTGTACAATTATATACATAATACATTTTTGTGTGTCAACTAAGTATGAATGAAAAGGAGGCAATCAAGGAATGTGTTGTTACTTTTGCTTGTGATGAAGAGGTTTTCTTTGTATTTTTCATCAAGCAGCCTACTCACTAATTACTATTCTACAATGCATTTTCATAAGCCTGATCGTCTTAATTTACGTTTAATTAGAGTAATTTTGTCCATCTACTTACAGTGCCGTCTTAGAGGCTGTGAGCACTGGCAGCAGCCTCAGAAGACCCTCCTCTGATCTGGAGTATTTCTTCAGGTCAAACACATCCAGCTCCTCTTCTGAAGTCAGCAACACAAAGACCAGAGCTGACCACTGTGCAGGTGAGAGTTGGGCTTCTGAGAGACGTCCTGAGCTCAGGTAGCTTTGGATCTCCTCCACTAGAGAATGGTCATTCATCTCATTCAGACAGTGGAACAGATTGATGCACCTCTCTGGAGAGGGATTCTCCCTGATCTTCTTCTTGATGTACTTGACTGTTTCCTTATTGGTCTGTGAGCTGCTTCCTGTCTGTGTCAGAAGGCCTCGTAGGAGATTCTGATTGGACTCCAGTGAGAGGCCCAGGAGGAAGCGCAGGAACAAGTCCAGGTGTCCATTCTCACTCTGTAAGGCCATGTCCACTGCACTCTTGTGTAAGTCGACTAGAGGCTTGCGTGTAAGTGATGACCATAGCTTCCAGTGTGAGGATTTCTGTTTGACCAGTGAATTCTCATTGCTGTTGTTGAATGTGAGGAACACATATAAAGCAGCTAGAAACTCCTGGATGCTCAGATGCACAAAGCTGAACACGTTGTGCAGCCCACACTCCTCTCTGAAGATCTGAGTGCACACTCCCGAGTACACTGAGGCTTCTCTGACGTCAATGCCACACTCTCTCAGGTCTTCCTCATAGAAAATCAGATTGCCCTTTTCCAGCTGTTTGAAGGCCAGTTTTCCCAGTGACAGAATTAGCTCTTTATCCCAGTGTGGATCTCTGTCATGGACTCCAAGGTACTTCACATTCCTCTGTTTGGTCTGAAACACCAGGAAGTGTGTGTACATCTGTGTCAGAGTCTTGGGCATCTCTCCTCTCTCTGATCCACCCAACAGTCTCTCCAGAACATCAGCTGAGAGCCAACAGAACACTGGTATGTGGCACATGATGTGGAGGCTTCTTGATGACTTCATGTGTGTGTTGATTCTGCTGGCCAGGTTCTCATCACTGATTCTCTTCCTGAAGTACTCCTCCTTCTGTGGGTCGTTGAACCCTCGTACCTCCGTCACCCGGTCAACACACTCAGGAGGGATCTGATTGGCTGCTGCAGGACGGGAGGTTATCCAGATGAGAGCAGAGGGAAGCAGATTCCCCTTGATGAGGTTTGTCAGCAGCACGTCCACTGAGGTTGACTCTGTGGCATCACAACATGTCTCGTTGTTCTGGAAGTCTAGAGGAAGTCGACACTCATCCAGACCATCAAAGATGAACAGAACTTTATACTTGTCAAAGTTGGTGATTCCTGATTCTTTTATTTCAATGAAGAAATGACCAAGAAGTTCATTCAAACTGCGTTTCTTCTCTTTCATTAAATTCAGCTCACGAAAAGGAAGTGGAAATATGAACTGGACATCCTGATTGGTTTCTCCTTCAGCCCATCCCGTAATGACCTTCTGAGTAGAGACTGTTTTTCCAATACCAGCGACTCCCTTTGTCAGCACACTTCTGTTTGGTTTGTCTTGTCCAGGTAAAGGCTTGAAGATGTCGGTGCATTTGATTGGTGTCTCCTGCATTGCTGGTCTCCTGGATGCTGTCTCAATCTGTCTGACCTCATGTTCATTATTGACCTCTCCACTTCCTCCCTCTGTGATGTAGACCTCTGTGTAGACCTTATCGAGAAGTATTGGCTTGCCTTGCTCAGCTATTCCCTCAAACACACACTGAAACTTCTTCTTCAGGGTGGACTTGAGTTCATGTTGGCACACCACAGCGAGCTCATCTGAATGTCAAAAAGATTAACAAGATATTTGTGGCACACTTTACATTAAGTTGACCCAATACCTGCAGTAACTGTTATTACATTGTTTAAATACATTCGTTTTTAATAAACAAGTTGTTATATAGTAATTAATTACATAGTATGTAGTGTAGTTGAAAGATATAGGAAACTGTCCAAACCTGTTACTATGCAATTATACACAAACAACCAAATGTTGTTACTGCTGTAATTACAGAGATACTAAGTTATAGAGGCAACACAATATAAAGATTGACCAAATAGGGATATACAGTACATAGTAATTACAGTTAGTGGTGTTTATATTTCCAATAATATTTCAGCCCAGTAACACTTCTCTGTGAAAACATATGAGGTCTCTTACGTTTCTCCAGTGTGTCAGCGAACTCCTTCTGGTTCATGTTCCTCAGGACGTGCAGTGTGATCTTCAGAGCCCCCTCTCTGGCACTGCTCTCCTGCTTCTCTTCTTCGACATCTTCCTCTTTCTCCCCCTCACTCTCAAGGCACTCTGGGTAGTTTTGAGAAATAAGCCTCTTGAACCTCTTCAGCTGATTTCTCACTAAAGTGATGACATTGTCTTCAAGCAACTGAAACATTTAGATTAAAAAGGAGGAGTGAGATAGTTAATAATAGGTAAACCTTTACACCCAGTATAGAGACTGAATACAAACATCACATCACTTGACTTTGGCATGCAATTGAATCAAGAAAAAAAAAACTTTTGTTATTACTTAGCCATGTTCCTTGTCATACTTTCTCTTTAGCTCACCGTGAATATGGAGGCCAGTTCACTTTGACGCTGGACAGACTGACCACTGGGAATCTCTGACTCTGGTCTCTCCACCTGGTCACTGGGGATTCTGGGTAAAAACAACAAATAAGCAGATGTCTTTATCCAGAGAAGTGTGAATGAGGCCCAGTTTCCCAAATAGAATAAGTTAAGAGTGTATACCATTACTGAATGTTATTGGCAGCGTCAAAGACCACTATGGTGATTAAACCTCAAACTGACCTTTGACCAGAACGAGGGGGTCTTTCTCTGAAGTGTGTTGGAAGATTCATAGAGTTGTCACTCTTCATGGACACACAGCTGGGTACAGGTGAGGCTGGTCTCTCCTGCTGGACCCTGGATAACAAGGTAGAGTTGTGTTTTAAATATACCATATGAGCAGAGCTCCTAGAGTCAGTTACACAGGAGAGTTCTATTGTGAAGGACAGAGTGTTAATGAACCTGTCTTTGTTTCATTCAGGTGATCCCCATTATGATGGAGGGTTGGGGTGCGCTGGGAGGAGGAGAGTGGGGACGGTGTGGCCAGTCCAAATTAATATATTTGTATTGTAAGAAGCTTTTAGGTGTTTAGTGGCCATCTCCCTCCAGGATCCACTCTCCTCCTCCGTGGACAAGCCTTCTAGTGAGAGTTGCAACCCGGTCTGTTGCTACAGTACGCATTCAACTATAGTATATCTACTTTAATAAGTCTAACATTAATCTGGTTATGAATGAAGCCGCTATCATCAACATCATCATCATCATCATCATAAATATTCTCCAGAGACTCTTCTCTTACCCCATGGCTTCAACATCCCCAAAGAGACTCATTTTAGAGGCAGTGGTCCCCTCCTCTCTCTCCCCAGAGAGACTCATTTTAGAGGCAGTGGTCCCCTCCTCTCTCTCCCCAGAGAGACTCATTCTAGCAGCAGTGGTCCCCGCATCTCTCTTCTCTCCTCAAATGACCTCTTGCTATAAACAAAGGAGACAAAAGTTAAAAACAGTGAAGTGAGAAACCACAGTATGGGGCTTAACAGAGGGAGGAAAGGGACATGAATGCTGCTGACACTGTATACAGTATCTCTCTCTCTCCTGAAGCTAACAAGGGATACTTACAATGTCTCTGTCTGCCTGTCTGTCTGACGCTCTTCTTCTTTGTATGAACCTGTTTGTCTACTGATGCACCTCCTACTTCTGTCAAGCTTCTGTGCAGTTCACTCTCTTTCCTGATGAACCAATTTCTCTCTCTCTCTCTCTCTCTCTCCCCACATTAGAACATAACTCTCTCTCTCTCCCCACATTAGAACATAACTCTCTCTCTCTCTCTCTCTCTCTCTCTCTCTCCCCACATTAGAACATAACTCTCTCTCTCTCTCTCTCTCTCTCTCTCTCTCTCTCTCTCTCTCCCCTCCCGGTTTGATTTCCCTGTAAGATAAGAAGCCAGATTGTATCACCCACATCAGCGTAGCTCCGGTGAGACTGAGTGTGTACATTCCTGTGTCCATCACTGTTCAGAGAATGAGGAAGGTAGCTCTACTAAAATGTGGATCTTTTAGTTGGATCTTCACTTACAGATTGAATAAATGTCAAATGAAATCAAAGATAAAAGTTAACTTCCATTACACAACCCAATCTTTATGTAAACAAAATAAAACATGTATTCATTTACCAGGGACAGTGCACATTAATCAACAAATCAGTTTCCACATCAATGTAAATGTGCCAGAGTTAGCTCATGACCTAATTCTTATCTGTAGTTCCATACAGATAGCAACATACAGTAAGCCAACAAATTGACCCTTCATATGGGAGTGTATTCAACACTCACAGTCTTTCTGTCAGTCTTACAGCTCTGTTGATTGGTCAATAGTGACCTGTGTAAAAACTGTTGACTAGTCTAGACAGTCATTAGGGTGCAAGCCCACACAGTGGGCATCGCCCTATTGTAACTGTTGGTTATTCAGCCCTGTTCTGTTTTCATGAAAAATGGCCATGACTTCCTCAAATATTGGTAACTTTTGCTTTTTGGCAGGCACCTGTAGGACCCAGTCAACACCAATTCTGAAGCCAAAATTCCAGAAGGGGGCGCTAGAACCACATGTTGAATTCTTCAACATTGTGAGGCTGTAACTTTTGAACGGTTTGTCCGAGAGACGCTGACCTGCCTCCTCAAGACAAACATATAAAACGCTATAAAACTGAAAAGACGGCTATTCTGCTATTCATCGACATGAAGCTTTACCTCTAAGTAAGTATGTCAGAAAATGATCACGCTACATGGTAAATAATCAGCACCTTAACTCAGGAAAATTGCAAATGAATGTGAAACTTGGTGAGCGTCAAGACAAATGTGTACCACATTCCAACATGATCGGATGAAAAACATGACACTCAATTATCTGCATTTCCAGTTATTTTTAACCACTTCTTATCGGTCATTTTTAACATTTTACTTTTTATGAAACGCAAATATGATTGAAAAAACTGAAATTGTTACATAGTATGCTTGTACCAGTCCCTGCAAAGGTTAGGACAAGTTCATACATGATCATACAAAATACACAGCATCATGCTAATTAATATGTACCATAAATGATGACATATACAAATTGGGCTGTGTCAGTCATTGTTAGCCTAATAAATCTCTTGCACCCTTAAGTGCTTGCCGCTATATTTCTTATCTATTATTATGTAGGGCCTCATGTAGTTGAACCTACTAGATCACAGTCATATGGACAAAACCAGGTTGAGGCTTCATTCACAAGCTGGTCACAGAATGCTGGCTAGCGTAATATGTTTGGGCTACATCATTCTGTGAGATGACACAAAGACATGTGAGTTCATCCTAATCTTACTGGACAGTGAAAAACAATGAAAGACAGCAACTTACGGTTGTGGTCTGTCTCCCACCTCAGTGCTCAGCTCTGCTCTCTGTCTCTGTCTTCCTCACTGATGCAGCTCTTCCCTGTATGAACTAGTTAGTCCACATTGTATCACCTCATCACCTGGGGCACTGATGCACCTCCCACTTCTATCAACTTCTCTACAGTTGGTATTTGTTGATGACAATCAAACATATTTCAGACACTCTTCTTCCCTGTATGAACCTGTTTGTCCACATTGTATCACCTTATGATGCACATACAGTATAGGGCACTGATTCACCAGTCTCTGGGGGAGTGATGTTATACTGAATATCAGCACGGCTGTGATTCGGTCGTAGGTACGAGGTACGAGGCCGCACAGAACAGAAAAATAAATATTCACCAACAGTTCTAACAGTTCATGTAACTGACTTGGTCAAGGCCTCCCATTGGCTGTACAACGTGAAGTAGAGAGCTGCGTGTATAGAGGGAGGCCACACCTCCCTCTCCTCTTTCCCCTGTGATGGGCCGAGCTTGTCCTTCCTACTCTGAGTAGGTGCGTACGCCATATCAGCTAGGATAGATTCTCTGAGCTCTTGTGCTTGTTAGCAGTGTCTTCAGTAGACACAACCATAGACACACTACTCTGCACGTGTGACATCATAGTGAAGACATTCCATACTGCAGATATTTTCATATCTGACACACATCAATCAGGATACCTACCACGTGTAACCAGGGCTTCTGGGTCTCCATCCATCTTCCTCATCGTAGATGTTTCATGTCAAGTTGTTCAAGGTCTATTTCTATGATAACTGTTCTACTGTAAAACTCCAGCTCCATGCTGGTTCGAGCCTGTCTGTCTGAAGGCTCCACTGCCTGCAGCTGTGTGATTGCTGAGTGGTTTCAGGTGGGCTGATCACGAGCTGTCCATGGTCCTGCACAGGGCTGCGTTCAGATAGAAATACATCACATAGAACAAGACATGCCTCTCTGACATGTGTAGAGTCATCATGAAGTCACACAGTACTTTGTTTCACAAACACTTTATTGATATTGACACAGTCATCATCATCATCATATTAAAAATGAGGAACTTGACTATAGGGCTAGTTCAGGCTAGTAGACTAGTGCTGCCACTATGGCGCCTCTGTCAGAATGAGAAGGAGGAGGCAGAAGGTGATACTGTTATTGTAATAATTACAACTAAAACACACCATCCTCTCTGACCACCAGACCCAGATCTCTCTGACCACCAGCCCCAGATCTCTCTGACCACCAGCCCCAGATCTCACTGTCTGTCCATTTGGACATCACAAGAGCTACACTGACACACACGAGAAAATATATGTTTATAGAAATATATTCAAAATATGTACATTGGATAGATAGACAGGTACAGAAATACATGGAAAGTGAATTTCAGAACATTTCCACACCTCTGTTTTGTCAGTCTATTGCACTTTATCATACTTTTACACAATGAGCAAATAACCAACTGGTTGTCATCAACTTCTGCAGACAGGATCTGAGGCAGGAGTATAAACCTACACTGACACAGTCCTGAAGACTTTACAGTCAGAGACTCCTCCATCTCACAGGACCTGTACTGCTGCCCTCTAGTGGTCAGTGTGGGACTGACACGACACACAGAGGACACATAGCTACGTAATACAGCATCATAGCTCAAATACCCAATGTGACTAACTCTTATGTACATACACTGCTGCCCTCTAGTGGTCAGAGTGGGACTGATGTAACCAGCAGGGCTCAAACTGGGGACCTCTGCCCTGGATGACCCAAGATTCTGCCATTAACCCAAGAGGACGTCCTTGTGGTCCCAGGAAGACATTTGGGCAGACAGGTCTCAGGCAGGGCTACTCATCACAAGAGCTACACTGATACACTGATACTACACCCTACACACTACACACTGCACCCTAGACACTACACACTGCACAATACACCCTAAACACTACACCCTAAGCACTGCACATAACACCCTACACACTGCACACTAGACACAGGGGAGAACATCTGTACATCCAACATCTCAGGTAAAAAACACACCACTGTCCAAGTGCATGTGTGTAGGATTGATCTTAGTGGAAAATCACAACCTTTGAGTTTGAGTGTATGAAGCTTGATGTGTTTAAGACATCATGTTTGAGCCTTAGGTGTTCAGTGTGATCTCCCTTAGACTAGTTTACACAGGGTCACTGAAGATCTATAGTTCCAAAACCCAAACCCTGGGTAGAGGGGCTCAGTGAATGTGGAGTGGAATGTGTGCAGGAGGGTCAGTGCGTCAGAGGAGACCCTGTAGAAGGACAGAGTGCCGGCCGGCCAGTCCAGATACACTCCTACTCTGTGGGAGCCAGAGTAGGGGACAGGTATGAAAGTTGTCTTATTATTGTGCCTGGCAGAGTAACTGTCAGAGCTGTCAGAGCACCACAGACACCAGGACTTGTCATTGTATCCCAACCCACAGTCATTACCCTTCCCTCTCCTGCTGATTCCTTTATATGTCACTCCTATATCAGCCCTATACTGCCCCCTCCACTCTACCTCCCAGTAACAGCGCCCAGTCAGACCCTGTCGACACAGCACCTGTGGCCAGTACTTAAATCTCTCTGGGTGATCAGGATACGGCTGCTCCTCTCTCCCCTGTGTCAGCTTTCTGTTCTCCTCAGACAGAGAGAGGTTTCTGTGTGCTGTGTTTGGGTCCAGTGTGAGCTCACAGGCATCTGATTGAGAGGGCCAAAATAATAATCAAATCAATACAATTGGATGAATTACAATATTCACAATGTGATACAAGGGATACAATAAAATCACATTAACTAATATTTTTGGTTTACATATGAATACAATACTGATGCTCTGTTTGAACTCTGCTGTATCCTGATTCTTGAGTAATATCACAGTCCTGTTCTCTACAGCGTTGATGACTTACATTTGATCAGCCCAGGTTTGAGCCTGCACTCCCCACCATGGTCCACACTATATCAACCACAGAAGAACATACAGTGGATGACACACTCACAATCATGTGGGAAATAGATACTGTGCATTAATCTCATTGATACGTCCAACCACATATTCAGCCTTTACCTGAGTGTCTGTAGTTTACAGAGTGGATCTTTCTGTACAGCAGAGAGCAGCGCCAGTCCTGAGTCTCCTGGGTGATTGTAACTGAGGTCCAGGTCTCTCAGGTGGGAGGGGTTAGACCTCAGAGCTGAAGCCAGAGAAGCACAGCCTTCCTCTGGGACTCCACAGCCTGACAACCTGGGGAAATAGTGTCACTCCATCTGATGTAAAGAATCTGATTGTTCCTCTCTTATATACATCTTTACAGCTTTAAATCCACTTAATTTAGCAGTTGAAAGGCTAGACAAATTGTATTTATGTGAAGAACATTCAAACTAGTACATTATAATGGCCCTAGATACAATGCTTCTACACCCCAAAAGACCTCACCTCAGTGTCTGTAGTTTACAGTGTGGACTCCCCAGTCCAGCAGAGAGCAGCTTCACCCCCCCGTCACGTAGATCATTATTACTGAGATCCAGCTCTCTCAGGTGGCAGGAGTCTGAGCTGAGAGCTGAGGCCAACGCTTCACAGCATCTCTCTGTGAGGTGACATCCATTCAGCCTGAATGAGGAATACAAATATATACATGTAGCCAAACGATCACTGTGGTGCAAGAATTCATGAGTGAGAGTTATACATGGTGAGCAAGCAACTATGGATACATTTTTAGTCACTGGATTTCTACGTCTGGTATAAGGTATTTGGTAGCTATTGGGTTAGTTGTTTTAACCAAAACAAGCAGAAGAGATTTTGTTAGCATATCAGCCCAATAGAGCTCTCAGGTCTTCTGATGCTGGCTTTCTCTGTGTACCACATGTACAAAATAAGAGATTTGGTGAGGCTGCATTCTCATTTTATGCAACCAAATTGTGGAATGCACTGCCAGTTTACATTAGGGAGGCAACCTCAGCAAATACTTTAAAGTCAAGACTAAAAAAACATATTTTTAATATTGCCTTTAAATGACTAAATTATGATTATATAATTATACTAACCCTAAGCACTTTGAGCTGCAATGTTTGCAGGACAACTGTTACACAAATAAAGGTTAATTATTATGCCACACACACACACACACACACACACACACACACACAATAGTAATTGGAAGATAATGTACATTGTCTGTCTCAATCATTGAACCTTTCTGTATCATCAATTCAAGTATCATTAATTCTATATACGGTAATGATAAAGTAACAGAAACTTTGGAATTACGTGTCTGAAAACAAGAATAGTCTGAGACCTCACCTCAGTGTCTGTAGTTTACAGTGTGGACTCCCCAGTCCAGCAGAGAGCAGCTTCAACTGCCCGTCATGTAGATCATTATGACTGAGGTCCAGCTCTCTCAGGTGGCAGGAGTCTGAGCTGAGAGCTGAGGTCAACGCTTCACAGAATCTCTCTGTGAGGTGACATTCATTCAGCCTGAATGAGGAATATATACAAGTAAAAGTCAGTTTCATTTTAAAAGTTTTGTCTCAGAGAAAGATTATGTGATGTGTTCTATCATTTCCAGTTGCATGTCAGGATATAATGACATTTTCATTAAAAAACCCTTACTTGGGCTGTTTTAGGATTTTAACATTTCACTATACCAATATCTTTTCTAGTCATTTCACTTCGTTTTAAATGCGAAATCATAATGTTTACATAAGTTTCATGCCTTAAAAGATGGATTGAGCTTTCAGTTTGAGATGAGTGGCGTGCTCCTTCCAACTGCACCAACTGTAAACTCACTGGCCAGCTAACTTCTCATCTCCACACTTTATGAAAAGGAGGCAATCAAGGAATGTGTTGCTACTTTTACTTGTGATGAAGAGGTTTTCTTTGTCTTTTTCATCAAGCAGCCTACTCACTAATTACTATTCTACAATGCATTTTCATAACCCTGATCGTCCTAATTTACGTTTAATTAGAGTAATTTTGTCCATCTACTTACAGTGCCGTCTTAGAGGCTGTGACCACTGGAAGCAGCCTCAGAAGACCCTCCTCTGATCTGGAGTATTTCTTCAGGTCAAACACATCCAGCTCTTCTTCTGAAGTCAGCAACACAAAGACCAGAGCTGACCACTGTGCAGGTGAGAGTGAGTCTTCTGAGAGACGTCCTGAGCTCAGGTAGTGTTGGATCTCCTCCACTAGAGAATGGTCATTCAGCTCATTCAGACAGTGGAACAGATTGATGCACCTCTCTGGAGAGGGATTCTCCCTGATCTTCTTCTTCTTGATGTACTTGACTGTTTCCTCATTGGTCTGTGAGCTGCTTCCTGTCTGTGTCAGAAGGCCTCGTAGGAGATTCTGATTGGACTCCAGTGAGAGGCCCAGGAGGAAGCGCAGGAACAGGTCCAGGTGTCCATTCTCACTCTGTAAGGCCAAGTCCACTGCACTCTTGTGTAAGTGAACAAGAGGTTTGAGTGATGACCATAGCTTTAAGAGTGAGGATTTCTGTTTGACCAGTGGATTCTCATTGCTGTTGTTGAATGTGAGGAACACATATAAAGCAGCTAGAAACTCCTGGATGCTCAGATGCACAAAGCTGAACACGTTGTGCAGCCCAAACTCCTCTCTGAAGATCTGAGTGCACACTCCCGAGTACACTGAGGCTTCTGTGACATCAATGCCACAATCTTTCAGGTCTTCCTCATAAAAGATCAGATTGCCCTTTTCCAGCTGTTTGAAGGCCAGTTTTCCTAGTGACAGAATTAGCTCTTTATCCCAGTGTGGATCTCTGTCATGGTCTCCAAGGTACTTCACATTCCTCTGTTTGGTCTGAAATACCAGGAAATGTGTGTACATCTGTGTCAGAGTCTTGGGCATCTCTCCTCTCTCTGATCCACCCAACAGTCTCTCCAGAACATCAGCTGAGAGCCAACAGAACACTGGTATGTGGCACATGATGTGGAGGCTCCTTGATGACTTCATGTGTGTGTTGATTCTGCTGGCCAGGTTCTCATCACTGATTCTCTTCTTGAAGTACTCCTCCTTCTGTGGGTCATTGAACCCTCGTACCTCTGTCACTTGGTCAACACACTCGGGAGGGATCTGATTGGCTGCTGCAGGTCGGGAGGTTATCCAGATGAGAGCAGAGGGAAGCAGATTCCCCTTGATGAGGTTTGTCAGCAGCACGTCCACTGAGGTTGACTCTGTGGCATCACAACATGTCTCGTTGTTCTGGAAGTCTAGAGGAAGTCGACACTCATCCAGACCATCAAAGATGAACAGAACTTTATACTTGTCAAAGTTGGAGATTCCTGATTCTTTTATTTCAATGAAGAAATGACCAAGAAGTTCATTCAAACTGCGTTTCTTCTCTTTCATTAAATTCAGCTCCCGAAAAGGAAGTGGAAATATGAAATGGACATCCTGATTGGCTTCTCCTTCAGCCCAGGCCGTAATTAACTTCTGAGTAGAGACTGTTTTTCCAATGCCAGCGACTCCCTTTGTCAGCACATTTCTGATTGGTTTGTCTTGTCCAGGTAAAGGCTTGAAGATGTCGGTGCATTTGATTGGTGTCTCCTGTGTTGCTGGTCTCCTGGATGCTGTCTCAATCTGTCTGACCTCATGTTCATTACTGACCTCTCCACTTCCTCCCTCTGTGATGTAGACCTCTGTGTAGACCTTATCGAGAAGTATTGGCTTGCCTTGCTCAGCTATTCCCTCAAACACACACTGAAACTTCTTCTTCAGGGTGGACTTGAGTTCATGTTGGCACACCACAGCAAGCTCATCTGATTTACAAAACAATTAACAAAATATTTGTGGCACACTTAACATTAAGTTGACCCAATACCTGCAGTAATTGTAATTACATTTTGTATTAATTAACAAGTTGTTATAGTAATTAATAATATAGTATGTAGTGTAGTTGAATGATATATTACTACTAGGAAAGAACAGTCCGCATCCCATTTGTGTTACTATGCAATTATACACAAACAACCAACCATGTTACTGGAGAAATTAAAGAGATACTAAGTTATAGAGGTAACATAATATAAAGAATGACCAAATAGGGATATAAATAGTAATTACGGGTGATGTTTATATTTCCAATCATATTTCAGCACAGTAACACTTCTCTGTGAAAACATATGAGGTCTCTTACGGTTCTCCAGTGTGTCAGCGAGCTCCTTCTGGTTCATGTTCCTCAGGACGTGCAGTGTGATCTTCAAAGCCCCCTCTCTGGCACTGCTCTCCTGCTTCTCTTCTTCGACATCTTCCTCTTCCTCCCCCTCACTCTCAATGCACTCTGGGTAGTCTTGAGAAATGAGCCTCTTGAACCTCTTCAGCTGATTTCTTACTAAAGTGATGACATTGTCTTCAAGCAACTGAAACATGTAGATCAAAAAGGAGGAGTGAGATAGTTAATAATAGGTAAACCTTCACACCCAGTAGAGAGACTGAATACAAACATCACTTGACTTTGGCATGTAATTGAAACAGGAAAAAAATGACTTTTGCATGGGGATTACTAAGTCATGTTCCATATCATACTTTCTCTTTAGCTCACCTTGAATATGGAGGCCAGTTCACTTTGACGCTGGACAGACTGACCACTGGGAATCTCTGACTCTGGTCTCTTCACCTGGTCACTGGGGATTCTGGGTAAAAACAAGAAATAAGCAGATGTATTTATCCAGAGAAGTGTGAATGAGGCCCAGTTTCCCAAACAGAATAACTTAAGAGTGTATACCACTACTGAATGTTATTGGCAGCCTCATAGACCACTATGAGGATTAAACCTCAAACTAACCTTTGACCAGAAGGAGGAGGTCTTCCTCTGAAGTGTATTGGAAGTATCATAGAGTTGTCACATGGGTGTCATGTGTTCATATGAGTGTGTCTGTGTGCCGTCAGGATATTGAAAAAAAGGAATAAACATCAAATAAACCTTTGACCATAAGGAGGACTTTCTCTGAACCGTATTGGATGATCCATAGAAAGGTCACTCTCCCTGGACACACAGCTGGGTACAGGTGAGGCTGGTCTCTCCTGCTGGACTCTGTCAAAACCACAACATCAGCTTTACTTCTGTAGCCACTCTGTAGATAGGAAAAGTCTTTTGGACAGTCATTAAAGGTGTATTGACAAGTTTCAGATTACTGTTTACTGATTGAGGTGTGAATAAAAACCCATTGTTGTTTTAGGACATTGTAACTAAGTTATTAAAGTTAAACATAGTTTCTGGGTCAGATAAATATTATTTTTTAAAAACTAACATTGGTGGACGGTGTGGTCAGTTCATATTAATATATCTGTATTATAAGTAGCTTTTAGGTGTTTAGTGGCCATCTCCCTCCAGGATCCACTCTCCTCCTCCGTGGACAAGCCTTCAAGTGAGAGTTGCAACACTGTCTGTTGCTACAGTATGCATTGAACTACAGCATATCTACATTACTAAGTCTAACATTTGAAATTCTCTGAGCTCCTAGAGCTGAAGATGATGTGATTATAAGCTGTACAATAAATGATTGTTGCATTGTGGGCCTTACTCCCATAACCCCCTCCTTGATAGTAGAACCTGAGTTCATTATAGTTACCTGAGGACCTCATGAAACCAACAGGTGGCCTAGTCTCACAGTTAGTTCATCACATCCCCATGTTACACCTACCCTTGTTTACTAGTTCCTTGTCTGAAGCATATTGGTTGTCCCATAGAAAGGTCACTCTTCATGGACACACAGCTGGGTACAGGTGAGGCTGGTCTCTCCTGCTGGACTCTGTCAAAACCACAACATCAGCTTTACTTCTGTAGCCACTCTGTAGATATGAAAAGCCTTTTGGACAGTCATTAAAGGCGCATGATTCAGATTACTGTAGACTGACTGAGGTATGATTAGAGGTTAGAGTGGCCGGCTAGCAATCGTAGGTTTGCTGGTTCGATCCCCACCTCAGGAGGGAGCTCTGCCATAACTAAGCTGTTTGACAACAAAATGTCCCCATTGGGGACAATAAAGGTTCATTCATTCATTCATTCATTCATTGCATGTGTCCTTGAGCAAGGCACTTAACCCCTAATTGCTCCAGGTGTGCTGAATATGGCCGACCATGTGCCCAGAGCAAAAAATACCAAATTCTAACAATTGACTGACAAGTTGATTACATGGCAATAAATCAGTACAAAAAGAAAAAAGCTTTTAAAGTTAAACATAGTTCCTGGGTCAGATGAATATTACAAAAAAATTACATTGATGTAGCCGTTCTGGATGAATATATCTGTATTGTAAGTAGCTTTTAGGTGTTTAGTGGCCATCTCCCTCCAGGATCCACTCTCCTCCTCCGTGGACAAGCCTTCTAGTGAGAGCTGCAACACTGTCTGTTGTTACAGTATTAGTTTTAGTTTAGTTTATTTATTTAGCACACAAGAGATTGTGCAAGGAGGGAACGAAGCCCAGAAGGCTTGTACATAGTTCCACTCCCGTCAATATCTATGTTTCAAATAAACATCAAGGAACACTTAATGCATGTCAATAAGAGAAAAGAAACCACAAACAAAATCATATCCATCGGGCAGAAAGGTAGGATAGCACATACAAACACACAACACACAAAAAAAAGAAAACTGAAAATAGATAAAAGGATAGTAAGATTAGTAAAAAAAATAAACATAGATTTCCATCTTGCCCACCTTTCAACGGGAAAAGCACTACAATATAAAATGAACAGCTCATAACGAAATTAGATATTTTTTCAGTTGCTTTCTGAAAGCCGATCGAGGTGTTGATCTCAGTGGCGAGCTCAAGGTGTTCCAGATTCTCGGACCTCTATAACAAATGTTGAATTGGTGGCTAGAAGTTTGACAGAAAGGTAAGTGGAGGTCATTATTGAATCTTGTTGGATAAGAGTGGATGTCTGATGAGAAAATAAAGAAACTATGGAAAGTAGAAGGAAGATTTTGCTTGTTGTTGATGAATTTGTGTATGAATAAGCATGTTTGAAAAATATTCAGTTTATTAATGGGTAATAATGAATATTTCCTAAATAGTGGTGCAGATGGTTCGAATCTGTTAGAGTGAGAGATCATCCTTAGGAACCTCTTCTGGATAACAAGTAATTTGTTGAGGTATGAAGGATAAGTAGCAGCCCAGACTATATTTCAGTAGTTGATGTAAGGAAATAAGAAGCTATAGTACAAGGTTAAGTGAGCAGAGGAGTGGATCAGGGAGCAAACCCTTCTCATTATACCAAGCATCTTCATGGATCTCTTGCACACATGATCGATGTGATTCTTCCAGTTTAAACCTTTTAAAAGTATGCATTGAACTACAGTATATCTACATGTGTCTATCATTGAAATTCTGCCTTTAATGATAAATATGTGCTGAGCTCCTAGAGCTGAAGATGATGTGATTATAAGCTGGACAATAAATGATTGTTGCATTGTGGGCCTTACTCCCATGCTCCCTCCTTGATAGTAGAACCTGAGTTCATTATAGTTACCTGAGGACCTCATGAAACAAACAGGTGGCCTAGTCTCACAGTTAGTTCATCACATCCCCATGTTACACCTACCCTTGTGTAGTAGTGACGGTTCCTTGTCTGAATTCTATTGGACCGTCCATAGACCAGTCACTCTTCATGGACACACAGCTGGGTACAGGTGAGGCTGGTCTCTCCTGCTGGACTCTGTCAAACACAAAGACACCAACATTCTCACATGTTAAACAGAAAATTATCTATGTCATGTGTTTATATGAATGTGTGTCTGTAAGTCGTCAGGATATTGACTACAAGGAATAAACATCAAACAAACCTTTGACCAGAATGTGGAGGTTTTTCTCTGAAGTTATGTGGACGTCCCATAGACCGGTCACTCTTCATGGACACACAGCTGGGTACAGGTGAGGCTGGTCTCTCCTGCTGGACTCTGTCAAAACCAGGACATCAGATCATCATGATTACTTTCATAGTCACTCTGTAGATAATATCAGATTCTATATTCAATTCATATTATGAGAAGCCTTTTGCACAGTCATTAAAGGGGCAAGTTTCAGACTGTATACTGACTGAGATATACCCATTGTTGTTTTAGGCCATTGTAACTAGTCTAGAGATTTGAGTGGCCGGCTAGCAATCAGAAGGTCGCTGGTTCGATCACCTCCTCAGGAGGGAGCTTGCATGTGTCCTTGAGCAAGGCACTTAACCCCTAATTGCTCCAAGGGCGCCGAATATGGCCGACCCTGTGCCTTGTGCAAAAAATACAAAATTCTAATAATTGACTGACAAGTTGAATTGCTTGGCAAAAAATCAGTAAATGTTATTAAAGTTAAACATAGTTCCTGGGTCAGATAAATATATATTTTCAATTACGTTGATGTAGATGATGAATATATCTGTATTGTAAGTAGCTTTTAGGTTTTTAGTGGCCATCTCCCTCCAGGATCCACTCTCCTCCTCCATGGACAAGCCTTCTAGTGAGAGTTGAAACACTGTCTGGTGCTACAGTATGCATTGAACTGCAGCATATCTACATTACTAAGTCTAACATTAATCTGGTTATAAATGAAGTATCTATAATCATCATCATCAATATCATCATCTTCATGATAAATTCCCTCCAGAGACACTTCTCTTACCCCATGGCTTCAACATCCCCAGAGAGACTCATTTTAGAGGCAGTGGTCCCCTCCTCTCTCTCCCCAGAGAGACTCATTTTAGAGGCAGTGGTCCCCTCCTCTCTCTCCCCAGAGAGACTCCTTTTAGAGGCAGTGGTCCCCTCCTCTCTCTCCCCAGAGAGACTGGACCATCACTGTTAATTATCAACAAGAACCATATACAGTTACACAACTTTTACTGCTCAATATCATAGCTCACACAATACAACCTAACCTCACATGACACAAGTACACATTTCCAGCAGAGCACCCTCTTCCTGGTTAATTATTACCAACAAGAACAATAAACAGTCATATGATTTCTACTGCTCAGTATCACGACAACATTCAGAGTGAACATTTCCATCAGAGTTCAATCATGTTAAATATGATGATTAATCAACAAGAGAGTTTACTCACATTTCTGTTCTTCTGGCTTGGTTGTGGATACAAGTTGGAGCTCATCCCTTAGCTGTTACAGAGGAGAATGTCCATGCTCCATGATTCCCAGTCACCCCTTACAGACTCGATACTCGACTCCTCAGTCTCCAACACCAGCCATCGTCTCCAGAGTAAAGAGAAAACAGAGCTTTGCTGCTGATCGATTTGGTAGTTTTAGATTGGTGGTCTGTACTTCTCTACTGTCTGTCAGTCAGGACTAAAGACAGTCTGATGGCTTCTGTCTGACAGAGAGGTTAGTCTGAGACTGACCTTCTCTACTGATGACATGGAGGACAGATCAGGTGAGTTAACTGTTAATGTGTGACCATGGGAGGGGTGGGGCAAGATATTTCTCATCCAAATAAATTATACCGTGTCTGAACAATTCTGAGGAGGTGTCAGGTTGCAGAAGGCAGGGAAACTGGCAGTAGCTCAAATCTCTTATGTGATCTAGATGTAGCCACACCCACAGTTCTACTTCCTTATCACCCATCATGTAGCTGGGAGCACCAAGGAATCAGTTCTTAAAGTGGATAAAAGTAAAACTATGGTTTAGCTAAAGAGGCTTGAATGTTATAAGTACAGGAAATGATCAGTACAATTACAGAGTTAGATACACATCCCCTCATCCTCTGACCACCAGCCCCAGATCTCTGTCTCTGTGCTGACCCCTGACCCTGACCATAACCCTGACCCCTGACCCCCCTCCTCCCCCCAGCTTCATTCTCTTATGTGAGCAAGGCATAGCCACACACAGCCACAGTGTTATCTATAGTTCCTACTTGTATCTGTAGCCCTAGTTTTATAGTATTATCTGTAGTCCTAGTTTAATCTGTAGTCTTAGTTGTATCAATAGACTTAGTTTTATCCGTAGTCCTAGTTTTATAATTGTATTAAATGTAATCTGTAGTCCTGGTTTAATTTGTTGTTCTACTTTTATGGTTGTATCTGCAAGTCCTAGTTGTTGTTGTTGAAACCCAGCTCTCATTGTTCCTGTTGCAGCCATTATGTCTGTGCTGGATGTCATTTTTACTGTTGACCACTGAGTGGTGAGGACATAGGAGTGCACAGGTATATAGGTGAGCTCACCGGTAGGCTACAGGTGTTACTGATTGAACTGGTGAGCACACAGTCTTTGACCGTGTTGCCACACGCAAAACTGTTTTAGTGTATCATGTTTTTATATTAAAGTAAACAAATGATTGCAACGTACAGAAGTCGTCGGTGTTGGTATCACGAGTCAACTAAAGTTTACAGTTCAACAGTCGCGGTGACTAAGGAGGAAACAGTCACCACAGTTCCCATCATCCATGGGAGCTCCTTCATCCTTTAGCTCTGTGCTCAGGGTCATGTCTCCAACACAGAGTGATGGAAAAACACTGCATCAATAGTTCAGTTATAATCAAGCTTTCAACAGAGCTGTTTACTGATATGACTGTAGAAAATAAAAAGGAAATGTTTCAAGTTTCACTTGTCCTCCATGCCCTGACCTTCAGACAGAGAGGGTGGTAGATAGATAGATAGACAGATAGATAGATACACACAGACACACACACAGTGCTGCAAGGCCCAGAAGCTGCCTCAGGTTCCCCTCATGCAGCTCCACGCTGGGGACCACACCCCTCATGCAGCTCCACGCTGGGGACCACACCCCTCATGCAGCTCCACGCTGGGGACCACACCCACTACAAAGGTTCCCAGCATAGCAACAGAATTGCTAGAATGGACATGGTTCTGCATTGAAGCTTGGTTCTACATCTGAGCATGTCCTTTCTACTCCTTCCTACTCTGAGTAGGTGTGTACGCCATATCGACTAGGATAGATTCTCTGAGCTCTAGCGCTTGTTAGCAGTGTCTGCAGTAGACACAACCATAGACACACTACTCTGCAAACGTGACTTCATAGTGAAGACATTGAATACTGCAGATATATTACCAGGTGTAACCAGGGCTTCTGGGTTTCCATCCATCTTCCTCATCGTAGATGTTTCATGTCAAGTTGTTCAAGGTCTATTTCTATGATTACTGTTCTACTGTAAAACTCCAGCTCCATGCTGGTTCGAGCCTGTCTGTCTGAAGGCTCCACTGCCTGCAGCTGTGTGATTGCTGAGTGGTTTCAGGTGGGCTGATCAGGAGCTGTCCATGGTCCTGCACAGGGCTGCGTTCAGGTAGAAATACAAGACATGCCTCTCTGACATGTGTAGAATCATCATGAGGTCACACAGTTCTTTGTTTCACAAACACTTTATTGATATTGATGCAGTCGTCATCATCATCATCATCATCATAATATTAAAATGAAGGAACGTGACTATAGGGCTAGTTCAGGCTAGTAGACTAGTGCTGCCACTATGGCGCCTCTGTCAGAATGAGAAGGAGGAGGCAGAAGGTGATAAAGTTATTGTAATAATTACAACTAAAACACAGAGGCACCCTCCTCTCTGACCACCAGCCCCAGATATCTCTGACCACCAGCCCCAGATCTCTCTGACCACCAGCCCCAGATCTCTCTGACCACCTGCCCCAAATCTCTCTGTCTGTCCATTTGGACTTGCAAGGCTTCACAAGAGCTACACTGACACACAAGAAAATATATGGATATAGAAATATATGCAAAATATGTACATTGGATAGATAGGCAGGCACAGAAATACATGGAAAGTGAATTCCAGAACATGTACATGTTGTATTGACAGAGGAGGAGAGCTGTCTTCACATCCACTCCCTGCTATCTTACACACAGCTCCATAATACAGCATCTGAACTCAAACACACAACTTTACCAACTCTTATACACATCCACTCTCTCTCCTCAGGGTCAGAGACTCTGGGTCTCAGAGTTCATCACCAGTCTGATTGATAATATAATAATTCATCTGGATTATTTCACAATCAGTTGCATTTCCAGAAATAAAATAATAATAATAAAAGGTGATAAAATAATATACAGAAAAATGTCACGCCTCTGTTTTGTCAGCCTATTGCACTTTTTCACATATTTCACAATGAGCAAATAATCAACTGGTTTTCATCAACTGCTGCAGATAGGATCTGAGGCAGGAGTATAAACCTACACTGACACAATCCTGAAGACTTTCCAGTCAGAGACTCCTCCATCTCACAGGACCTGTACTGCTGCCCTCTAGTGGTCTGAGTGGGACTGACACTACACACTACACCCTAAACACTACACACTATACCCTCACATAACACCCTACACACTGCACACAGAGGCACACAGTTTGAGTGTATGAAGCTTGATGTGTGTAAAACTACATCATGACATCATGTTATGATCCAACATCTTTGAGCCTTAGGTGTTCAGTGTGATCTCCCTTAGACTAGTTTACACAGGGTCACTGAAGATCCATCCTTCCAAAACCCAAACCCTGGGTAGAGGGGCTCAGTGAATGTGGAGTGGAATGTGTGCAGGAGGGTCAGTGTGTCAGAGGAGACCCTGTAGAAGGACAGAGTGCCGGCCGGCCAGTCCAGATACACTCCTACTCTGTGGGAGCCAGAGGAGGGCACAGGTATGTGAGTTGTCTTACTATTGTGCCTGGCATAGTAACTGTCAGAGCTGTCAGAGCACCACAGACTCCAGGACTTGTCATTGTCTCCCAACCCACAGTCATCACCCCCTCCTCTCCTGCTGATTCCTTTATATGTCACTGCTATATAAGGCCCACACCCCCTCCACTCTACCTCCCAGTAACAGCACCCAGTCAGACCCTCTCTACACAGCACCTGTCCCAAGTCCTTAAATCTCTCTGGGTGATCAGGATACGACTGCTCCTCTCTCCCCCATGTCGCCTTCCTGTTCTCCTCAGACAGAGAGAGTGTGCTGTGTGCTGTGTTTGGGTCCAGTGTGAGCTCACAGGCATCTGAATGAGAGGGCCAAAATAATCATCAAATCAATACAATTGGATAAATTACAATATTCACATTGTGATCTTGTTAAGCCCAGTTCACATCTATGCAACGCAACGTGACGGGTCAGTTTTAGAACGTTTAGACCGTCGTTAGAAAAAACTCGGCAACTACTTGAGACCGACGGGTGGTGAGACAGATGAGACAGATGGGAGGTGAGACAGATGGGTGGTGAGACTGGTGAGACAGATGGGTGGTGAGACAGATGAGACAGATGGGTGGTGAGACAGATGAGACAGATGGGTGGTGAGACAGATGGGGGGTGAGACAGATGAGACAGATGGATGGTGAGACAGATGAGACAGATGGGTGGTGAGACAGATGAGACAGATGGGTGGTGAGACAGATGGATGGTGAGATAGATGGGTGGTGAGACAGGTGAGACAGATGGATGGTGAGACAGATGGGTGGTGTGACAGGTGAGACAGATGGGTGGTGAGACAGGTGAGACAGATGGGTGGTGAGACAGATGGGTGATGAGACAGGTGAGACAGATGATTGGTGAGACAGGTGAGACAGATGGGTGGTGAGACAGATGGGTGGTGAGACAGATGGGTGTTGAGACAGATGGGTGGTGAGACAGGTGAGACAGATGGGTGTTGAGACAGATGGGTGGTGAGACAGATTGGTGGTGAGACAGATGGGTGATGAGACGCAACGAGACACAGACGACCGTTTCCATAACAACGACTTGTGTTTACCCTGCAAGATTGCTGACAGCAACAGTGACATGCTGGCAGTAGCACTGATCAATAAACGGCGAAGACGCTGAGCTAGGAAATATGGAGCCGTTGTTGACTTGAGTATCTAGGCTATCTAGCTAGCTAACTTGCCTCCCATTTGCAACACAAATCCATTAGCTGTCAAGGCTAACGCGCACATACACACACTCTAGACAAAAACATAAAAACACACCGCTGCACTCATAATATTCAGATCCCATTGTCATGACAGACCTAAAAGTTGAGTAAAGCCAGCTCCCTATACAGTATAACAACAACAAAGGATTATCTATTGGCTACGGAGGGGTCAGTTTCATGTCACTCACAAAGATGTACTCCTTTCTAGGTGAGAGTTTCAAGAGTCTTGTCTACCTGTCTACAAATGTCTAGCTAACTTTTCATCTTTCTCAGCAAAAGCATGTAATAGCTCAACATAGCTACCATGATTAGAAGAGTTTGCACTCTCATCGTTACCACGAAATGTTAATTCCTGTTTGGCTCAGAAACAGGTCGTATTAATAAGGTCCACTCCACTTCTTGGCAACAGATGACGCTGGTCTGTGCTATTTTCTGATTGGCTGAAGAGAAATATCAGACGTTCCATAAAATCTGGACGTTCTGCTGAGACTTGACGTGTCAAATCAATGGCGATTCCTTGCGACTGCGAGTTCTGTCGCGTTCCGTTGCATAGATGTGAACTGGGCTTTATATGGTAGCATTCATTTTTTTCACAAAATATTACTCATTAATTTAAAATGTTTTACTAGGGATACAACTAATTCATATTTACTAATATTTTAGATTTACATATGAATACAATACTGGTGCTCTTTTTGAACTCTGCTGTACCCTGATTCTTGAGTAATATCACAGTCCTGTTCTCTACAGTGTTGGAGACTTACATTTGATCAGCCCAGGTTTGAACCAACACCCTTCACCAGGGTCCACACTATATCAACCACAGAAGAACATACAGTGGTTGGATGACACTCACACAATCATGTGGGAAATAGATACTGTGCATTAATGTCATTAATGCGTCCAGCCACATATTCAGCTTTACCTGAGTGTCTGTAGTTTACAGAGTGGATCTTTCTGTAGAGCAGAGAGCAGCGCCAGTCCTGAGTCTCCAGGGTGATTGTAGCTGAGGTCCAGCTCTCTCAGGTGGGAGGGGTTAGACCTCAGAGCTGAAGCCAGAGAAGCACAGCCTGACAACCTGGGGAACCTGGGGAAATAGTGTCACATCATCTGATATCAAGAATCTGATTGTTCCTCTCTAATGTGCATCTTTACAGCTTTAAACCCTCTTAATTCAGCAGTTGAAAGGCTATACACATTGCATTATAGTGAACAGAACAACTAGTGCATCATAATGACCCAACATACTCATGCTTCTACACCCCAAAAGACCTCACCTCAGTGTCTGTAGTTTACAGTGTGGACTCCCCAGTCCAGCAGAGAGCAGCTTCACCCCCCCGTCATGTAGATCATTATGACTGAGGTCCAGCTCTCTCAGGTGGCAGGAGTCTGAGCTGAGAGCTGAGGCCAACGCTTCACAGCATCTCTTTGTGAGGTCACATCCATTCAGCCTGAATGAGGAATAAATACAAGTTAAGTCATTTTGAGTCTGAGAAAAATTATGTGATGTGTTATCCATCATTTCCAGTTGCATGTCACCGCACCTAATTAGGATATAATGACATTCTCATCAAAAACCCTTACATGGGCTGTTTTAGGATTTTAACATTTCACTAGACCAATATGTTTTCTAGTAATTTCACTTCGTTTTAAATGCGAAATCACATCCATTCAGCCTGAATGAGGAATACAACTAAATACATGCAGCCAAACGATCACTGTGGTGCAAGAATTCATGAGTGAGAGTTATAGTTGCTCTCAACAGTGGAGCAAGCAACCATGGATACATGTAGTCACTGGATTTCTACGTCTGGTACAATGTATTTGGTAGCTATTGGGTTAGTTGTTTTAACCAAAACGAGCAGAATATATCATATAACTCCTATTTTAGCGACTCTACACTGGCTTCCTGTTAAGTTCAGAATAGATTTCAAGATCCTTTTGCTTCCTTATAAAGCTCTCACTGGCACAGCACCAGAATATCTGAAAGACCTTTTGCTAGCATATCAGCCTAATAGAGCTCTCAGGTCTTCTGGTGCTTGCTTTCTCTGTGTACCACATGTACAAAAGAAGAGATTTGGTGAGGCTGCATTCTCATTTTATGCACCCAAATTGTGGAATGCACTGCCAGTTTACATTAGGGATGCAACCTCAGCAAATATTCAAGTCAAGACTAAAAACCCATCTTTTTAATATTGCTTTTAAATGACTAAATAATAAAATGTATGAAATGATGATACATAATGATTAAAGCACTTTGAGCTGCAATGTTTGCAGGAAAAGTGCTATACAAATAAAGGTTATTATTATTATTATTATTATTAGTCCAGTATTGTGTAGCCCCAGGAGCTGATCTAAGGACAGGTGGGTCAGGATTTGAGGAGGGCAAACATATTCAGAGAGTGAGACAGAGCAGCCCCCTCTGCCTCCGCACGCACGCACACACACACACACACACACACACACACACACACACACACACACACACACACACACACACACACACACACACACACAATATAGTAATTGAATGGAAGATAATGTATTTTCTGTCTCAATCATACAGCCTTTGTCTACAAGTATCATTAATTCTATAGCATGATAATGTAACAGACATTTAGGAATGGCAACAAGAATAGTCTATAGCCCTGTCCGGACGGCATATAAATTACCTGAGGACCTCGGTAATATATGTTTTACCTGGGGTCATTCGGTAATTTTTATCCCGTCCGGACCGACCATGTCAGTGATTTACTCCAGGGACCCCAGTAATTATTCCGGCTGGAATTACCTACTGTGTTTCAGCAAACCCTGAGGTCCTCAGGTAATTTTATTACCGTTCGGATCGACATGTCAGTATTGCATGATTTCGTGCGCGATATTAACACTAGCATTTCCGGTTTTGACGCTGCACATCATTACGGCTCTGCCTGCTTCACGTCGATCGTGACCTGGTACTAATTAGTTAGATCCCTACTAAAATATGGATGTGGTTTGGGACATTATTAATGACTCCCTTGAATCTTCACTATCTACGCCTGTCATCCCCTCATGGCGACCAATAATAAGAAGAAGAGTGATCAAATCGATCAGAAGAGCCAGGTCTTGCAAGCTGCAGAGATGGGCCACACTTATGACGGTTGCCGGTAAGCTCGTTGATGATAACCCTAACCCTAATAATAGCTAGCTAGCCTAATAATGTTAGCCAACACAGCCCCACTGTTCTCTACTACAGTGCTACTGAAATAGTCACATGTTGCTCAAATCGGAGGGGAGGGGAATCCTTACCCGTTTCCTTACGTCGTATCTCAAATATGAACGTTATCCATGGGTACCCCCATCAGTAGCACTGCAACTGTGAGACAGTTCGGACAGCCCAGCCGTGACTCTGGGCTTATATGTAATAAACCAGTTGCGGCTTGGGCTAGTCTTAACCCAACCCAACACATCTTACCCTACATTTAAAACATCCTTGATCTTACCCCCTGTATTATTAATGTTTTGCTCAATGCACCCACATTGGAATAAAGCTAAATTCACCTTTCTCTGCTTTCTATATTACAGTGAGCAGTTGGTGTCCCACCCCCAGCGCACCAAGGGAGCGGAGAAGTCTGTTTTGGGAATGTGACGTCCTGCAAAACTTTGATGACACTGAGTGGTACCGTAACTTCCGAATGCCACAAACAACATTCCTCAACCTCTGTGACCAGCTTCGCCAGTATGTCAACCCCAAAACCACGGTGATGAAAGGCCCAGTCTCCCTGGAAAAAAGAGTGGCGGTCACTCTGTACAAGCTTGCAAGCAATGTTGAATTCCACGACCTGGGCAACCTGTTTGGAATTGGAAAAAGCACTGCATGCGACATCTTTTGGGAGGTGTGTCAGGCACTCTGCAAATTGAAGAGAGTGTATGTTAGAAGACCTACAACTGTACCTGAAGTGAAAGCCATCACTGGAGGATTTGAGAGGAAAACTGGATTCCCAATGTGTGCTGGAGCCCTGGATGGTACACACATACCGATTGTAGCACCATCTGCCTACCATACCGACTACCACAACAGAAAAGGCTGGTACAGTGTCCAATTGCAGGGGCTGGTTGACCATGAGTACAAGTTCATGGACTTTGACGTTGGCTGGCCAGGAAAGTGCCATGATTCTTTTGTTTTTGAAAACTCTCGTCTTTGCCAAAAACTTGATAATGGCACATTCTTCCCCCCCTTTACCAAGAACATACAAGGTGTTGACATACCAGTGCTAATTCTTGCTGACTCCGCCTACAGCCTCACAACAAACATCATGAAGCCATACCCAGACGGCACAGCAAGGGGACCTCAAAAACAGTTCAACGAATGCTTGAGCAGTGCTCGCATTCATGTTGAGCATGCTTTTGGGCGCTTAAAAGGACGGTGGCGTTCCATTATGAAGAGGAATGACTCACAAACAGAACATGTGAAATACATAGTAGCAGCCTGCATTGTTTTGCACAACTTTTGTGAGATACAGAAGCTCGACTACACACCAACGCTCCGAGGAGAGGACAACCCACCCGAGCAGCCTGCAGATGACCACACACCTGCCCAGCCTGAGGAAGAAGACCCTGCAGAGGGGATCCTCCCTGCACTTACCACTGCAGATAGGATCCGTGAAGCTCTAGTCGCACACATTGCAGGCAGACAGGCAGTAGGATGAATTGTGTATCAAAAACGTATCTTTATTTAAAGATTTTCTTTTGGTTGCTGACAGGTGAAAAGCACTACAGTTGTGAAGCATGGATCTTCTCCACAAACAAAGTTAACAACTTCAACGAAAAGTAGTGTTCAGTTAAAATAAAAGTATAAATGTAAAAGTAAAAATATGTACAGTGTACAATTGTCAGCACCTGAGAAATTAAGTGCCCCCCAAGATGGGTTGTTTTTTTAACAGTCTGGAAACAAATAAAATAAAAATGTAACATACCCACAGTATTTAACACTTATTTTCACTTCCTATGCCTAAACATGAACAACATTGGCTAGGACAGGGCTGTAGTTCTGTACCAGTCCAGAGCTACTCTAAACTTAGTAACACACGACTAGTCACTTCGCTTTGCTCCTTCCCAAGTCGTACTCATACCCCATGTTTTTACCCCTAATTTTTTGTGGGAACATTGTATTACTCATGAAAAAGTATGGCTAGTTTTAATACAATGTTCCCACAAAAAATTAGGGGTACGAGCATGACTAGGAAGGAGCAAAGCAAAGTGACTAGTCGTGTGTTATGGCTACCCTAAACTACAGGCTTCTAAGGAGAGTCTGGCTGGTAAATTGGTGTAGCCATTGGAGCTGGTGGCATAGGAGCTCCATATGGAAATGTGGTTGTGTCAGCCAAAGAACCTGGATACATAGGAGGATACATACAAGTGGGTGGTGGTGTAGGCATCATACGCTGCATAAACTGCATCATCATTAGTCGATTATCATGAGCGCCTCTCTTCAGCCTCCATTTTTTTAATATCAAAGTCGAGGCGTGACCTCTCGAGATCCAACCGCCTGCTTTCCACCTCCCGCTCCCATGCGAATCTCTCCTTTCCATGGCTGAGAGAATCACTTTCCTTGTCGTGGTCAAGCAGTCGGTCAATACTTTTATCCAGAGCTTCCATGATTTTGGTCTTTCTGCCTCTTCTTTTTTGTGCAACTGTAAAAAAAGAAACAATTGATCATTATCTTACATTTTGATAATTGCATCCATGAGATGGAGGTATATGAAACACACTTCTAAAATGAGAATGTATATTAGTAGACCTCTTACCTTGTGGAGTGCCATTGGATTTGCTTGTGCTGGAACTCTGATCTGTCAGCTGCTCTGCCAAAGTCAGTCTCAGTATCAGGGGGTTCAGTTGGGGATTCTGAAATAAACAACAGCCACGTATTATTATTATTATTATTATTATTATTATTATTATTATTATTATTATACTAGTAGCAGTAACATGATCTAGTCTACTCACTGTAAAAAATGGTAGTACTAGACTAGTATAGTTGTTGTAACGTTAGTGGTAGTCGTATATCCACTCACTATTTGTAAAAAGATATTTGAAATAAGGATGGTGATATCCAATCTTACCAGATGGCTCTACAGTCTCATCACCAGAGCTGAAGTTGTCCATGTGAGCATGTCCAGGATTAGTCATAGGACGACAACCTGTTGATATCAACCAAAGTTCAGTTAGTTAGCACGTGCCAACTAGCTAACGTTAGCCTGCTAGCACGCAATACAATGTTTAACTTACCCAAAACAGCATCGATTTCGAAGAAGTACTGAGAGTACATGGGGTCCGAACCGGTTCTCCTGTTGTGCTTGATGCTTTCTCTGTATTTCTTTTTTAGGTATTCGATCCTTTCACGGCACTTCGTCGTTTCAAATCTCGTCTTTACCGACGGAGATTTGTCACAGACCTGCTTGTAGATTTCATCCCAAATTTTGTGGTTGTGGATGGATTGCTCGAAAAGGCGTTGGATGCGTGGTTCCCCCCACACTGAGATGAGACATAAGGTCTCCTCTCGGGTCCAGTGTCGCGTTTTAGGCGGCATGTCTGACAAGTACTTTTCCGAAAGAACCGTGAACACCTTCTTCTTCTGTGGAGTTAAATGGCAGCTACACGTGCGTTGTGTTGTGGGTCTGACGAAACATCCGGGAACAGCTTCTTCTTCTGTGAGGTTAAATGGCAGCTTGTACCCGAAACGCAAACATGCATGGAGATTTTTTATTCCATCCGGATCGGTCATTAAAATCACTGGGGTCCTAGGGTAAAAAAATATTACCGAGGTCCTCAGGTAATTTATATGCCGTCCGGACAGGGCTCTAGTCTCACAGTTAGTTCATCACATCCCCATGTTACAGCTACCCTTGTTTAGTAGTGACGGTTCCTTGTCTGAATTCTATTGGACCATCCATAGACCAGTCACTCTTCATGGACACACAGCTGGGTACAGGTGAGGCTGGTCTCTCCTGCTGGACCCTGGATTACAAGGTGGAGTTGTTTTTTTAATGTGCCATATGAGCTGAGCTCCTAGAGCCAGTTACACAGGAGTGTGGCATTGTGAAGGACAGAGTGTTAATGAACCTGTCTTTGTTTCATTCAGGGGATCCCCATTATGATGGAGGGTTGGGGTGCGCTGGGAGGAGGAGAGTGGGGACAGTGTGGTCAGTCCAATATAATATATCTGTATTGTAAGTAGGTTTTAGGTTTTTAGTGACCACCTCCCTCCAGGATCCACTCTCCTCCTCCGTGGACAAGCCTTCTAGTGAGAGGTGCAACACGGTATGTTGCTACAGTATGCATTGAACTACAGTATATCTACATTACTAAGTCTAACATTTGAAATTCTGCCTTTAATGATACATATTTGCTGAGCTCCTAGAGCTGAATATGATTGTTGCATTGTGGGCCTTACTCCCATAACCCCCTCATTGATAGTTCATTATAGTTACCTGAGGACCTCATGAAACCAACAGGTGGCCTAGTCTCACAGTTAGTTCATCACATCCCCATGTTACACCTACCCTTGTTTACTAGTTCCTTGTCTGAAGCATATTGGTTGTCCCATAGAAAGGTCACTCTTCATGGACACACAGCTGGGTACAGGTGAGGCTGGTCTCTCCTGCCGGACTCTGTCAAAACCACAACATCAGCTTTACTTCTGTAGCCACTCTGTAGATATGAAAAGCCTTTTGGACAGTCATTAAAGGCGCATGATTCAGATTACTGTAGACTGACTGAGGTATGATTAGAGGTTAGAGTGGCCGGCTAGCAATCGTAGGTTTGCTGGTCTGATCCCCACCTCAGGAGGGAGCTCTGCCATAACTAAGCTGTTTGACAACAAAATGTCCCCATTGGGGACAATAAAGGTTCATTCATTCATTCATTCATTGCATGTGTCGTTGAGCAAGGCACTTAACCCCTAATTGCTCCAGGTGTGCTGAATATGGCCGACCATGTGCCCAGAGCAAAAAATACCAAATTCTAACAATTGACTGACAAGTTGATTACATGGCAATAAATCAGTACAAAAAGAAAAAAGCTTTTAAAGTTAAACATAGTTCCTGGGTCAGATGAATATTACAAAAAAATAACATTGATGTAGCCATTCTGGATGAATATATCGGTATTGTAAGTAGCTTTTAGGTGTTTAGTGGCCATCTCCCTCCAGGATCCACTCTCCTCCTCCGTGGACAAGCCTTCTAGTGAGAGCTGCAACACTGTCTGTTATTACAGTATTAGTTTTAGTTTAGTTTATTTATTTAGCACACAAGAGATTGTGCAAGGAGGGAACGAAGCCCAGAAGGCTTGTACATAGTTCCACTCCCGTCAATATCTATGTTTCAAATAAACATCAAGGAACACTTAATGCATGTCAATAAGAGAAAAGAAACCACAAACAAAATCATATCCATCGGGCAGAAAGGTAGGATAGCACATACAAACACACAAGACAAAAAAAAAGAAATCTGAAAATAGATAAAAGGATAGTAAGATTAGTAAAAAAATAAACATAGATTTCCATCTTGCCCACCTTTCAACGGGAAAAGCACCACAATATAAAATGAACAGCTCATAACGAAATTAGATATTTTTTCAGTTGCTTTCTGAAAGCCGATCGAGGTGTTGATCTCAGTGGCGAGCTCAAGGTGTTCCAGATTCTCAGACCTCTATAACAAATGTTGAATTGGTGGCTAGAAGTTCGACAGAAAGGTAAGTGGAGGTCATTATTGAATCTTGTTGGATAAGAGTGGATGTCTGATGAGAACATAAAGAAACTATGGAAAGTAGAAGGAAGATTTTGCTTGTTGTTGATGAATTTGTGTATGAATAAGCATGTTTGAAAAATATTCAGTTTATTAATGGGTAATAATGAATATTTCCTAAATAGTGGTGCAGATGGTTCGAATCTGTTAGAGTGAGAGATCATCCTTAGGAACCTCTTCTGGATAACAAGTAATTTGTTGAGGTATGAAGGATAAGTAGCAGCCCAGACTATATTTCAGTAGTTGATGTAAGGAAATAAGAACCTATAGTACAAGGTTAAGTGAGCAGAGGAGTGGATCAGGGGGCAAACCCTTCTCATTATACCAAGCATCTTCATGGATCTCTTGCACACATGATCGATGTGATTATTCCAGTTTAAACCTTTTAAAAGTATGCATTGAACTACAGTATATCTACATGTGTCTATCATTGAAATTCTGCCTTTAATGATAAATATGTGCTGAGCTCCTAGAGCTGAAGATGATGTGATTATAAGCTGGACAATAAATGATGGAATGGAATGGACTTTATTTGTCATTGCTACAGTACAGGTACCAAACAACGAAATTTAGGAGAGAACGAAATTTAATTTAATGATTGTTGCATTGTGGGCCTTACTCCCATGCTCCCTCCTTGATAGTAGAACCTGAGTTCATTATAGTTACCTGAGGACCTCATGAAACCAACAGGTGGCCTAGTCTCACAGTTAGTTCATCACATCCCCATGTTACACCTACCCTTGTGTAGTAGTGACGGTTCCTTGTCTGAATTCTATTGGACCGTCCATAGACCAGTCACTCTTCATGGACACACAGCTGGGTACAGGTGAGGCTGGTCTCTCCTGCTGGACTCTGTCAAACACAAAGACACCAACATTCTCACATGTTAAACAGAAAATTATCTATGTCATGTGTTTATATGAATTTGTGTCTAAGTCGTCAGGATATTGACTACAAGGAATAAACATCAAACAAACCTTTGACCAGAATGTGGAGGTTTTTCTCTGAAGTTATATGGACGTCCCATAGACCAGTCACTCTTCATGGACACACAGCTGGGTACAGGTGAGGCTGGTCTCTCCTGCTGGACTCTGTCAAAACCAGGACATCAGATCATCATGATTACTGTCATAGTCACTCTGTAGATATGAGAAGCCTTTTGCACAGTCATTAAAGGGGCAAGTTTCAGACTGTATACTGACTGAGATATACCCATTGTTGTTTTAGGCCATTGTAACTAGTCTAGAGATTTGAGTGGCCGGCTAGCAATCAGAAGGTCGCTGGTTCGATCACCTCCTCAGGAGGGAGCTTGCATGTGTCCTTGAGCAAGGCACTTAACCCCTAATTGCTCCAAGGGCGCCGAATATGGCCAACCCTGTGCCTTGTGCAAAAAATACAAAATTCTAACAATTGACTGACAAGTTGAATTGCTTGGCAATAAATCAGTAAAAAAATGTTATTAAAGTTAAACATAGTTCCTGGGTCAGATAAATATATATTTTTTATTACGTTGATGTAGATGATGAATATATCTGTATTGTAAGTAGCTTTTAGGTTTTTAGTGGCCATCTCCCTCCAGGATCCACTCTCCTCCTCCATGGACAAGCCTTCTAGAGAGAGTTGAAACACTGTCTGGTGCTACAGTATGCATTGAACTACAGCATATCTACATTACTAAGTCTAACATTAATCTGGTTATAAATGAAGTATCTATAATCATCATCATCATCAATATCATCATCTTCATGATAAATTCCCTCCAGAGACACTTCTCTTACCCCATGGCTTCAACATCCCCAGAGAGACTCATTTTAGAGGCAGTGGTCCCCTCCTCTCTCTCCCCAGAGAGACTCGTTTTAGAGGCAGTGGTCCCCTCCTCTCTCTCCCCAGAGAGATTCATTTTAGAGGCAGTTGTCCCCTCCTCTCTCTCCCCAGAGAGACTGGACCATCACTGTTAATTATCAACAAGAACCATATACAGTTACACAACTTTTACTGCTCAATATCATAGCTCACACAATACAACCTAACCTCACATGACACAAGTACACATTTCCAGCAGAGCACCCTCTTCCTGGTTAATTACCAACAAGAACAATAAACAGTCATATGATTTCTACTGCTCAGTATCACGACAACATTCAGAGTGAACATTTCTATCAGAGTTCAATCATGTTAAATATGATGATTAATCAACAAGAGAGTTTACTCACATTTCTGTTCTTCTGGCTTGGTTGTGGATACAAATTGGAGCTCATCCCTTAGCTGTTACAGAGGAGAATGTCCATGCTCCATGATTCCCAGTCACCCCTTACAGACTCGATACTCGACTCCTCAGTCTCCAACACCAGCCATCGTCTCCAGAGTAAAGAGAAAACAGAGCTTTGCTGCTGATCGATTTGGTAGTTTTAGATTGGTGGTCTGTACTTCTCTACTGTCTGTCAGTCAGGACTAAAGACAGTCTGATGGCTTCTGTCTGACAGAGAGGTTAGTCTGAGACTGACCTTCTCTACTGATGACATGGAGGACAGATCAGGTGAGTTACCTGTTAATGTGTGACCATGGGAGGGGTGGGGCAAGATATTTCTCATCCAAATAAATTATACCGTGTCTGAACAATTCTGAGGAGGTGTCAGGTTGCAGAAGGCAGGGAAACTGACAGTATCTCAAATCTCTTATGTGATCTAGATGTAGCCACACCCACCCACAGTTCTACTTCCTTATCACCCATCATGTAGCTGGGAGCACCAAGGAATCAGTTCTTAAAGTGGATACAAGTAAAACTATGGTTTAGCTAAAGAGGCTTGAATGTTATAAGTACAGGAAATGATCAATACAATTACAGAGTTAGATACACATCCCCTCATCCTCTGACCACCAGCCCCAGATCTCTGTCTCTGTGCTAACCCCTGACCATAACCCTGACCCCTGACCCCCCTCCTCCCCCCAGCTTCATTCTCTTATGTGAGCAAGGCATAGCCACACACAGCCACAGTGTTATCTATAGTTCCTACTTGTATCTGTAGCCCTAGTTTTATAGTATTATCTGTAGTCCTAGTTTAATCTGTAGTCTTAGTTGTACCAATAGACTTAGTTTTATCCGTAGTCCTAGTTTTATAATTGTATTAAATGTAATCTGTAGTCCTGGTTTAATTTGTTGTTCTACTTTTATGGTTGTATCTGCAAGTCCTAGTTGTTGTTGTTGAAACCCAGCTCTCATTGTTCCCATTATCCATGGGAGCTCCTTCATCCTTTAGCTCTGTGCTCAGGGTCATGTCTCCAACACAGAGTGATGGAAAAACACTGCATCAATAGTTCAGTTATAATCAAGCTTTCAACAGAGCTGTTTACTGATATGACTGTAGAAAATAAAAAGGAAATGTTTCAAGTTTCACTTGTCCTCCATGCCCTGACCTTCAGACAGAGAGGGTGGTAGATAGATAGATAGACAGATAGATAGATACACACAGACACACACACAGTGCTGCAAGGCCCAGAAGCTGCCTCAGGTTCCCCTCATGCAGCTCCACGCTGGGGACCACACCCCTCATGCAGCTCCACGCTGGGGACCACACCCACTACAAAGGTTCCCAGCATAGCAACAGAATTGCTAGAATGGACATGGTTCTGCATTGAAGCTTGGTTCTACATCTGAGCATGTCCTTTCTACTCCTTCCTACTCTGAGTAGGTGTGTACGCCATATCGACTAGGATAGATTCTCTGAGCTCTAGCGCTTGTTAGCAGTGTCTGCAGTAGACACAACCATAGACACACTACTCTGCAAACGTGACTTCATAGTGAAGACATTGAATACTGCAGATATATTACCAGGTGTAACCAGGGCTTCTGGGTTTCCATCCATCTTCCTCATCGTAGATTGATTGATTGATTGAGAATGTTTATTTTGGTCCCCTATACAATTCACAATACAGATATAAGAAAATGTACATAGTCACAATTTATAACATCAGGACCAAAAAGGTGTAGGCTGAAGCCGTGGCTTATTGCGCCTACCCTTGTTACATGTATGCATGTCCCCCCATGAATGCATAATCAAAACATTGAAACTTTTATAAACAAAATGTCACTTACGCATGTCAACAAAAAGTTCAAAAAATAAAATAAAAATACCAAACAAAAACTATATTTAAACCTCTGTTTTATACTTGTTAATCATCTTATTTTAAATATTTTTTTTAATCCTTTTAATGTACTACACATTTTCATTTCCTTTTCAAAAGTATTCCATAAATTAACTCCTTTAACTGTTATACATCTTTGTTTTGCATTTGTTCTAATCTTTGTTTTCATAAACATACATATTCCTCTGAGTTCATAATTACTCTGTCTAACTTGAAATAGTCTCTGGATACAGTCTGGAAGCATCTTATTTTTTACTTTATACATGACTTGTGCCATTTTGAAGTCCACCAATTCTTTAAATTTGAGATCATAGGTGTTTATGAATAATTTGTTAGTTGGTTCTTGATAGGCAGCTCTGTTTATAATTCGTATAGCTCTTTTCTGTAGTAAATAAATTGGATTTGTGATTGTTTTGTATGTGTTTCCCCACACTTCCACACAGTAGGTTATGTATGGAACTATTAGAGAACGGTACAATATGTGTAATGAATTTGGATTAAGTATGTCTTTCGTTTTATGCAGTATTGCAATAGACTTTGATATTTTAGTCTTTAAGTAGTTTATGTGTGTTTTCCAACATAGTTTGTGGTCTATAACAACTCCCAAAAATGCGTTTTCATAAACTCTTTCAATTTCAAAGTAGATGTTTCATGTCAAGTTGTTCAAGGTCTATTTCTATGATTACTGTTCTACTGTAAAACTCCAGCTCCATGCTGGTTCGAGCCTGTCTGTCTGAAGGCTCCACTGCCTGCAGCTGTGTGATTGCTGAGTGGTTTCAGGTGGGCTGATCAGGAGCTGTCCATGGTCCTGCACAGGGCTGCGTTCAGGTAGAAATACAAGACATGCCTCTCTGACATGTGTAGAATCATCATGAGGTCACACAGTTCTTTGTTTCACAAACACTTTATTGATATTGATGCAGTCGTCATCATCATCATCATCATCATAATATTAAAATGAAGGAACGTGACTATAGGGCTAGTTCAGGCTAGTAGACTAGTGCTGCCACTATGGCGCCTCTGTCAGAATGAGAAGGAGGAGGCAGAAGGTGATAAAGTTATTGTAATAATTACAACTAAAACACAGAGGCACCATCCTCTCTGACCACCAGCCCCAGATCTCTCTGACCACCAGCCCCAGATATCTCTGACCACCTGCCCCAAATCTCTCTGTCTGTCCATTTGGACTTGCAAGGCTTCACAAGAGCTACACTGACACACAAGAAAATATATGGATATAGAAATATATGCAAAATATGTACATTGGATAGATAGGCAGGCACAGAAATACATGGAAAGTGAATTCCAGAACATGTACATGTTGTATTGACAGAGGAGGAGAGCTGTCTTCACATCCACTCCCTGCTATCTTACACACAGCTCCATAATACAGCATCTGAACTCAAACACACAACTTTACCAAGTCTTATACACATCCACTCTCTCTCCTCAGGGTCAGAGACTCTGGGTCTCAGAGTTCATCACCAGTCTGATTGATAATATAATGATTCATCTGGATTGTTTCAAGATCAGTTGCATTTCCAGAAATAAAATAATAATAATAAAAGGTGATAAAATAATATACAGAAAAATGTCACGCCTCTGTTTTGTCAGTCTATTGCACTTTTTCACATATTTCACAATGAGCAAATAATCAACTGGTTTTCATCAACTGCTGCAGATAGGATCTGAGGCAGGAGTATAAACCTACACTGACACAATCCTGAAGACTTTACAGTCAGAGACTCCTCCATCTCACAGGACCTGTACTGCTGCCCTCTAGTGGTCTGAGTGGGACTGACACTACACACTACACCCTAAACACTACACACTACACACTATACCCTCACATAACACCCTACACACTGCACACAGAGGCACACAGTTTGAGTGTATGAAGCTTGATGTGTGTAAAACTACATCATGACATCATGTTATGATCCAACATCTTTGAGCCTTAGGTGTTCAGTGTGATCTCCCTTAGACTAGTTTACACAGGGTCACTGAAGATCCATCCTTCCAAAACCCAAACCCTGGGTAGAGGGGCTCAGTGAATGTGGAGTGGAATGTGTGCAGGAGGGTCAGTGTGTCAGAGGAGACCCTGTAGAAGGACAGAGTGCCGGCCGGCCAGTCCAGATACACTCCTACTCTGTGGGAGCCAGAGGAGGGCACAGGTATGTGAGTTGTCTTACTATTGTGCCTGGCATAGTAACTGTCAGAGGTGTCAGAGCACCACAGACTCCAGGACTTGTCATTGTATCCCAACCCACAGTCATCACCCCCTCCTCTCCTGCTGATTCCTTTATATGTCACTGCTATATAAGGCCCACACCCCCTCCACTCTACCTCCCAGTAACAGCACCCAGTCAGACCCTCTCTACACAGCACCTGTCCCAAGTCCTTAAATCTCTCTGGGTGATCAGGATACGGCTGCTCCTCTCTCCCCCATGTCGCCTTCCTGTTCTCCTCAGACAGAGAGAGGTATCTGTGTGCTGTGTTTGGGTCCAGTGCAGGCCCGGCGCATGCGCTTGGCATACAAGGCAATTGCCTAGGGCGCCGAGCCGCTAGGGGCGCCCTGGAGCATTGGCCGCCGCCCCTCAGGTTACAGGTTAATGAAAAAATCAAGAGTAAACAACAACAAAACTCACCAGAAAAATATCCTAGCCTACTGAAAAACGAGAAACGATTACAAACGAAACACGAAAAATGAAACGGTCAAAGACTTGGACTCGGTTTTTGTTGTGCGCGTAAATTAATGCACAGTTTACCCTACTTAGCCCACCGCGGCTGTTTTTACGATTGGATCGATAGTCAGCCGCAATAAGTTGTCTTGCTTTGCTATTTAGCATTTGGGGCGCACTGTTTTTGTTTGCCTAGGGCGGCCAATCACCTCACGCCGGCCCTGGTCCAGTGTGAGCTCACAGGCAACTGAATGAGAGGGCCGAAATAATCATCAAATCAATACAATTGGATAAATTACAATATTCACATTGAGATCTTGTTAAGCCCAGTTCACATCTATGCAACGCAACGTGACGGGTCAGTTTTAGAACGTTTAAACCGTTGTTAGAAAAAACTTGGCAACTACTTGCGACTTATTATTACTTGCGACATTATCTAGCTAGCTAGTTTTTAACTTGAGTATCTAGGCTATCTAGCTAGCTAACTTGCCTTCCATTTGCAACACAAATGCATTAGCTGTCAAGGCTAACACACACACACACACTAGATGAAAACATAAAAACACACCGCTGCACCCATATTCAGATCCCATTGTCATGACAGACCTAAAAGTTGAGTAAAGCCAGCTCCCTATATAACAACAACAAGGGACTATCTATTGGCTACGGAGGGGTCAGTTTCATGTCACTCACAAAGATGTATTCCTTTCTAGGTGAGAGTTTCAAGAGTCTTGTCTACCTGTCTACAAATGTCTAGCTAACTTTTCATCTTTCTCAGCAAAAGCATGTAATAGCTCAACATAGTTGCCACGATTAGAAGAGTTTGCACTCTCATCGTTACCACGAAATGTTAATTCCTGTTTGGCTCAGAAACCAGCCAGTTTTCAAGATGGTGGCTATTACGTAACTCAAAATAAGCGTTTTGGAAGCTGTCTGATCACAGATATTGCATTAAATTGAAGGGCAGCATTCATCACCATTAATTGAGATGATGTGTTCAACCATTTGTCGACATCACTGCTGTGAAACTCACCATGGGGTTCAGTGGGCATTTCAGTGACTGGTGTGAGAAACGCAGGGAGGAGAGCCCCCAGTTTCAATTCTGGGAGCTTGTGTTGTCAATGGAATTGGTGGTTTTCTCTTTGGTCAGATCTTTCAGAGAAGCTAACTTCAACTTGTATTGTCAAGCACTGTCTGCTCTAATTCCATTCTTCCTTGCAAACAACAACAATGTGAACTATGGTCGATGGCTCCCCATCCACCTCAGAGACATGGCGTCTTTGGAGCAAACTCATCCTCAGGTTTTCCATGAATTTCAGCTTGGAAAGTTTGTGGTCCACAAGACTCACAGGGAGTTCTCAGGCTTACCCATTGACCAAGCTCACGAGCAGGTCAATGCAGTTGTTAAAGGTGATGGTGGTGCCATTGGCCTTACAGAGGATCCATCTGCACTGAGGCGGTGGATGGTGTCTGGACCAGAAGTTAGCCAGTTAGTCAACCAGTATGAGTTGGCATCTCAAGTCAAAGAAGCAAACAAAGATGTCAGGCATCATGAGCAGACCAGTCAGTCTCAGAAGTCCTTCACTGACAAGGTCCAAAAGTTGTTTGATGTGATGAAGGATCTGGGTAATCCTTTCCAGGAAGAGTCCAAAGATCTGCTCACATTGGACACAAAAACCATCGCACATCCCAGTGCTGCTGAGCTTGTAAGAACTCACTTTGAGAAAGGTCAAGCTGCCTTCAGAGACTTTTTCAATGGTCTGGGGGATGAGGGTTCCTTCTATAAGCCCATTAAAAAGAACAAAGCCGACTTCTTTCGCCAAGAGGCAGCTGCAGCTTCCAGTGACATGAAGAAGCAGGTACTCAAAGATGACTGTCGTCTGTTCTCGCAGCTTTTTATATCGTGCCAATCACGAGAGTGTGACCTGCTTGAGTTCTTTAAGCATGAGAATCAACCTTTCCCTGCTGCACTGAGTGACACAGGGAAACTCCACTCTGGCCAGAAGTCTCAGCTTTCAAAAATTCTGGAAGCTACCATTTCTCCTCCTGACAAACAACCAGAATGTGATGCCATTATCATTGATGGTTCCTCTCTTGTGCATTCATTGTCTCCTACGACATCAAAGACCTTTGAGGAATATGCTGTCCAGGATGTAGTTCCAAAAATCCAGACCTACTCATCAAAGTATGAGCGAACAGATATCATTTTTGATGTCTACTGGACTTCAAGCCTGAAGGCTGAAACTAGGTCAAACAGAGGTATGGGAGGTCGACGAAGAGTGACAGACAAAAACAAACTGCCACCCAACTGGAAAAGCTTCCTGCGAGACAGCAACAACAAGACTGAGCTCTTCATGTTCCTTGCCGACAAGATAGTGACCCTGTGTCCCAACAATGTCATAGTTGTGACCAAAGGGGAGCAGGCTCTATCAAACAAGCCCATCAGCCTTGAAGGCTTAAGTCCATGTAACCATGAGGAAGCTGACTCCAGAATCTTCATACATACTCTTCATGCAGCCAAGCAACAGATGAAGTCTGTGTTGATCAAGGCATGCGACACAGTATTCTTGTTGTTGCAGTCAATGTTTTTGCGACGCTTCAGGATGCAGGCTTAGTAAGGCTTTGGGTAGAATTTGGTCAAGGTCAGTCCATTAAGTGGTTGCCTATCCATGACATGGTGCTTTCTCTTGGCCCAGAGAAATCCAGTAGCATGCTGTTCTTTCACGCCTTCACTGGCTGTGATGTTGTGTCAGCTTTTCGTGGCAAAGGCAAAAAAACGGCATGGCAAGCATGGGAGGTTTGCCCTGAAGTGAGCCCTGTCTTCAAAAAGCTCAGTCAGTACCCACCTATCATAGAAGATGCAGACCTCAACATCCTTGAGAAGTTTGTCATCACCATGTATGACAAGCAGAGCACTACAGGCAAGGTTGATGAGGCAAGACTAGAATTATTTGCGCGGAAGCAAAGGTCTTATGATGCCATTCCACCGACAAGCGCATCCCTCGTTCAACATGTGAAACGGTCTGCCTTCCAAGCTGCCTGCATATGGGGCCAGGCAACAGTGTGCAAAATGCAAATTGAAAGCCCTGCCAACTGGGGCTGGAAAAAAGATGGTGAGGTCTGGCAAGTGGTCTGGACAACCCTTCCACCGATTGTTCAGACGTGTGAGCAGTTGACGAAATGCGGCTGCAAGACTGAATGCAGAGGACGATGCAAATGTTATCGATTCGGCCTGAAGTGTACCCAGTTGTGTGCCTGTGAATGTGAGGACTAAAAGAAGAAACAGCCATGATTGCCAGCCATGTTTTGCTCAGAATTGTACAATGCAGCCTATTAGTCAGGTTTGTTATATAATTTCGTTATATAATTTTTGTTATATAATTTCGTATTATTAAAAAATAAATGTTTTAAGTGACAAAACAAAAAAACAAAAACAAAAACAAACAAAATATATTTACAAAATAAATACATCTTTCTTCTAATTCTAATAGATGCGTTTTCATTATTGTTACCGCTGCTTCATAGGTCTGAATAACACTGACAGGCTTTATATGTGTCCCTTGAACAGAGCTTGTATAGAAAAATTATAGCATGCATCATAGGAAGGTGCCTGGGCGCCACGCAATGATAATTTCCGTCGTTTTCAGTGAAAATAATTTTGTCACCTTTTTGGGCCATCACCAGTTTGCACCCCTGCATTCCCAAAAAATGTGATAGAAATGAGCCATTGAATTGTTGCACTCTCTCCAGCAATTCCCAGTTCCCGGTGTACCATTCTGTAAGTATTTTCTTCTTGGGGTAATAAAAAACCTAATAATGTTCTTCCATGAAAATTCTCTCCATTGTCCAGAGCTAGAGGTGGTGGATTGTATTTTACATATGTTCAACCATTCTTCCTCAGTTAGGACTATGTTTGCTTCCTTCTCCCACTTATCCCTAACATATAAGGTGGAGTGATTCTTGGTGGACTGTATACTCTTCTGTATAATTCTTGACACCAGTTTCTTGTGGGTGTTGCCCTTATACGCATCAATACAAATGTTGACGAGACTCATTTCAGAAACCTCATTATTCTTTATATTCTTATAGAAGTAGTAATGCCTCAGTTTTAAATACCTGTAGAAATCTTGTTTCTCTAGGTTGTGATTATCAATAAGATATTGAAAGGCCTGTATAGGATGAAATTAGGTAGGGATGTCCCGATCCCATTTTTTCACTACCGATACCTGGGCTTCAGGTATCTGCGATACCGATATCAATCCGATATTAGTATTTACAATAACGTACAATAAAGACCATTCATTATTGTTTTACTCCTGAATAATAACAAATACTTCCCCAGTATAGTCCACAACATTTGGCTATTAAAGACTGCGAGCCTTTATTCAAGCAACAAAAACAGTACTCACTGAGTCTGTTACTCACTACTCAGTGACCAACTGGTTTCAAGTTAAAACAATTTAAACAGCAGCATTCAGCATTGTAGAAATCTGTATGTATCTCACTATGGGAACGCCCCCTGCGTGACCTCATCAGAAACTGAATTACACTGCGCCAGCCCATTGGCTGGCCCAGGCGACGCTTGTGTCACGAGGGACGGGACCCTCCGCCTATATAACGGCATCTGTCGTCATTCAAAAGCCTTTGCGCTCTTCTCACTGGAGCTGACAACAACTGTGTGGGTGTCTAGAGCTAAACAGTCCACAGATACGAGCGACCACAACACACACACACTGTATGGAAAGTTTGAGCGGCAGTGACGGCCGCGCGCTGCACTTTATTTTTATTTTTATTATTTTGAACGTCTCGTCAGTGACGCGGCCGCGCGCTGCACTTTATTTTTATTTTTATTATTTTGAACGTCTCGTCAGTGACGATGCAGTGTGTGTGTGTGTTAGGCCGTCAGTGACGGTGCAGTGTGTGTGTGTTAGCCCGTCAGTGACGGTGCAGTGTGTGTGTGTTAGCCCGTCAGTGACGGTGCTGAGCAGTGCTGTACGTTAACAAACACGTTTGTACAGCTGTTCCTTTGTGTCGACCTCCCTCTGTGCCTAGAGACTCTTACACTAACGTTACCACCAGGTGCTAGCTAGCTACGGTAGCTAACGTTACCACCAGGTGCTAGCCAGCTACGGTAGCTAACGTTACCACCAGGTGCTAGCCAGCTACGGTAGCTAACGTTACCACCAGGTGCTAGCCAGCTACGGTAGCTAACGTTACCACCAGGTGCTAGCTAACTAAGGTAGCTAATGTTACCACCAGGTGCTAGCCAGCTACGGTAGCTAATGTTACCACCAGGTGCTAGCTAGCTACGGTAGCTAACGTTACCATCAGGTGCTAGGTAACTATGGTAGCTAACTAACGTTACCACTAGGTGCTAGCCAGCTACGGTAGCTAACGTTACCACCAGGTGCTAGCCAGCTACGGTAGCTAACGTTACCACCAGGTGCTAGCTAGCTAAACATTACCGTTTCAATCAACCACGTAATATGTCACTGTAGCGTACTCCTAATGTCCACCATGTACTTGAAACACAAATCAGATATTTATTCTCTCGTTAGCGTGCTAGCTAAGCATAACTGACCATGTTAAACTCCATTGACTACGTGAGCCTTAGCTAGTCTAGCTAACGTTAGTTCAAGCGTCTTCTTTAACCTAAAATCGTTCAAAGCCCTCCAACGAGCGCATAGCTAGCTAGCTAACCAACACTTAGAATAAATTGCTAAAATAATAGCATCCACAACACAAAGTTTTTGTTGGTTTTGCCAGCAAGGCTCCTCTGTCTGGGGACTGGGGCTGATTAACACTTAAGGGGGGGAGTCTTGAAGCTACAGCAATGAATAAGACTAGACTAGGCCTACTGACATTTTTAACCTTGCATGAACATTATCAATAATACCAAAAACAAAATATTATCTTAAGCATGTGCCATCTCTAAAGGACCGTAGGCAGGAAGCTGCAGTTTCTTTACTAAAAGAGATCAATCAATCTAAGCTTTATTTGTATAGCACATTTCATACCCAGAGGCAACACAATGCGCTTTACAGAGAACAAGGGATGCGGGTCCCACCCCTACATATTCCAGAAGTTTCACCAGGGGGCCAGAAAAGTGAGCTGTAAAAAAATATTCCCTGACCTCCCTTAACGAGACGATCGAACAAGCTCTTGGAGCTTATGTCTAAAAGCTTGTGTCTTACAGCAGCATTTAGAGAGCGATAAGTTACATTAAATTACAATCTCAGAGCAAAAGAGCTAAAAACATCACAGGAGAGACATGGCAAATGTGCGTCCATGAGTGCGAGTCCATCCCACCAGCTAAGCAGTTTGAGTCGATTAAAGTTTCATTTAAACCACCACAGACCCCCAACCCCAACCATTCAGAATGCCCCTATCCATCCTATATGATGGGTTATAATAAGCCAGTCAGACCCCCCTCCCCCATTCTGTTTGAGCTCAGATATCAACAGCAAGCAAGCCCACTTCTTCAATAGGACTGTGTGGCTTACTGCCATCTTTGTCAAAGTGTAATTGTCAGTCATTATATTATAACTCCATTCAAAAACACAGTATATGTACCAAGACATATACCAGCATGCACACAGTCATATAGTGCATGTCCAGACATGTGTAAAGCAGACAGTGATAAAATAGATGCTAATATAGCCTAGGGCTGCGCTACTAGGTACCACGATGCATTGCAATGTCAAAATGAAATATGAGATTACTTACAGAATAAGAAGAGTTTCCTTTAGCCGTCCTTCCACCCAGTACTTACTGGGGATGCAAAAGGATAATATCACTCAAAAAAAAGCCTTTGTTTTGATAGCTGTGAATGTTGTTAGTTATATGGGTTTAGAAGGGTTACCTATGGCGATTTTGGGCTTGTTGGTTACAGATGCTAGGGGTGGTTTGACCACAGCTCTGCTGCTCCTGGTTGACATGGCCACACCTGGCTCAACTTCAGAGGGGGAGTTATGTAGAGGTTAGAAGAGGCAGGTGGGGCAAGGTTTAGACCAATAATCTTAATATAAAATATATGTATATATTAATATATGACATTTTTAACCGAGCATCGATCCATTCATGTGCAGGTTATACATGGCCTTCAGTGGTTCTGGGATGCCAATCACCCGGAGATTCTGTCGTTTGGAACGGCACTTACTGTCACTTGGGTCGTTATCGTGGTACCAGAATAGCTTGTTCATCTGTTCATGTTCCTGGCCAGGAGATCCTTCCTGCAGATCTCACTCATCCCAGGGAAGTGGTTGATCTTCTGTGAGGGGTCGTAGCCACCGCCTTCTTGAGCGCGGACAGAGAAACACCGCTCCTCATTGTCCGTTATTCAGAGCAACTCATTGGATTTGCATAAACCCACCTTGTTGGAGCAAGTATATTCTCTGTGGAGGGTCAGCACTAAGTACAGCATGCTGTAAAAAAAAAAAAACATCCTCGTCATCCATCCAGAAAGACCAGTTTCTCTTTTTGTCTTGTTTTATGCCTTCGTCTTCAGCTGATAAAGCAGGGACAGGAATTGGATCTAATGATTTTGGTCTCGACACATCACTGCAAGGTGACAACCACTGGTCGTTCTTGTGCAGGGATTTTCCAGGACAGTTGTCACTAGTGTCTTCTTGTTGCTTCTTTCCATCTTTCTTCTTTGAGCAAGACTGAGCACTCATCCCAGGGAAGTGGTTGATCTTCTGTGAATACGAATAGAATAGAATAGAAATGATGTCTGCAGAAGCCAGCCTGGAACGCACCTTTTTGGAGATGAAAATTTGGGGCAATATTTGAGCCTCCTCTGGGGCCCTGGCTCTGGTCATCATCATAATTGTCTATGATAGTTTAGTGATATAACTGTGGGACTCTATTAACAATTAATGTATCTGATATAACTGTGCTACTCGCAAATACCCTGGAGTCTGGTGCTGAAAAATTAACGGACTCTTAGCTTCGATCTCGCGAGATCCTGGAAGTGGAAGGTTTTGATTCGAAAATTTGAAAGCGCGAAACTGAATACTGCTACGTCCATAATAATAATAATAATACTCATAGATCTCATCCTCCTCTTCCTCTCTCACAGGGTGTATTCTACAGCAGGGTCGTAGCCACCGCCTTCTTGAGCGCGGACAGAGAAATGATGATACGAGACTTCACCTGGCTTGCCAATGCTCTTCAGATATCTTGTAGATATCATCTTCTCTTCAAGTAGATGTCTTGTAGATGTCATCTTCTCTTCAAGTAGATGTCTTGTAGATGTCATCTTCTCTTCAAGTAGATGTCTTGTAGATATCATCTTCTCTTCAAGTAGATGTCTTGTAGATATCATCTTCTCTTCAAGTAGATGTCTTGTAGATGTCATCTTCTCTTCAAGTAGATGTCTTGTAGATATCATCTTCTCTTCAAGTAGATGTCTTGTAGATATCATCTTCTCTTCAAGTAGATGTCTTGGAGATGTCATCTTCTCTTAAAGTAGATGTCTTGTAGATGTCATCTTCTCTTCAAGTAGATGTCTTGTAGATATCATCTTCTCTTCAAGTAGATGTCTTGTAGATGTCATCTTCTCTTCAAGTAGATGTCTTGTAGATATCATCTTCTCTTCAAGTAGATGTCTTGTAGATGTCATCTTCTCTTCAAGTAGATGTCTTGTAGATATCATCTTCTCTTCAAGTAGATGTCTTGTAGATGTCATCTTCTCTTCAAGTAGATGTCTTGTAGATATCATCTTCTCTTCAAGTAGATGTCTTGTAGATGTCATCTTCTCTTCAAGTAGATGTCTTGTAGATATCATCTTCTCTTCAAGTAGATGTCTTGTAGATATCATCTTCTCTTCAAGTAGATGTCTTGTAGATATCATCTTCTCTTCAAGTAGATGTCTTGTAGATGTCATCTTCTCTTCATCAAATGTTATTTTCATGCAACTTATTTCAAAGTTGTGACTGACAATCCTATCCTTTATCTACTTCCATCATTAGTTGTCTCCGCCAAGTTCAGACAATTGAACCAAACAAACATTAACTACATATCGAAGAACACGGTTCACTTCACAAGGAAGGGTTGGTTTTTAAAACCTTAGAGAACTGAATATTATTTTGAATGCTGAAAATGTCACATCATGAGGAATGTTTCTGTCACAACAGTGTGTCGTTGGTGCGTTTTCTCTGCCTCATGTACATGAGATAAGAATGAGGACATTTCACAACATGACTCACAGCGCAGACAACCAGAGGATGGAGTGATGCATTGCTCTTTTGGAGAGAGAAGTGGTTGGCTCTTAAAAGAGGGAAAACAAACCCAGGAGGTGTACATTCATTCAACTGAGAAAAATCGTCAGGAGTTTGCCATGTCTCACTGAGACAGAGACAGTCGAGTTTGCGGTCGAGGAGGAGGTCTTGCAGTAGTTGTCCCTTGCCAGTGAGGGAGCGGGTGTTGAGTAATCCAAGGTTGACGTCGGAGTGCTGGTTCGAGAAGCCAACGTTAGCCGACCTAGCTAGGCTGGCCAACGCGCTGTGATCCACCCTCCTGCCGGTGTTTTTCGGAGCTCAGCTTCCTCAAGGGTGAGTGATGACATGCTCTCGGTCCAACACGCCAAACCTTCTCTTCTTGCTTCACGTTAATTTTTCCTCAGTAGTCAGAGAATAGCAGCAGTAGCTAGTGATGTGTCCTTCCGTGCCGACGGACGTCCTGGGTGTACGTTTCCGTAGCAGATAGTCACCTAGTCAAGTTCGCTTGACAACTGAAGATGGCAAGGAAACAAGTTCACAAATAATATCTGGGCCCCATACACCGCAGGACTCCAGATACTTCTGTTTATTGTAGTGGATGAGGGGCACTGTACGGTAGCGTCCTGCCTCTGTAGAGGATGAGGGGCACTGTACGGTAGCGTTTTGGACGCTTTTGGGAGTGTTTTGATTGAGACAGGGATGGTTGAGTCTGACATTTGGCCGTCTGAGGGGGACAATTGGTCACCGGCTCAGCTAGTGTCTCCAGTGGGCCGAAAAAGTTTGTGAGATGGAGTTCGTCCAGAGAATAGCAGCAGTAGCTAGTGATGTGTCCTTCCGTGCCGACGGACGTCCTGGGTGTAAGTTTCCGTAGCAGATAGTCACCTAGTCAAGTTCGCTTGACAACTGAAGATGGCAAGGAAACAAGTTCACAAATAATATCTGTATTCTCCACATCGCACACGTCGGTGGCCTGAAGGGTCTCCTTCTCAGCCAGAAGGACCTCCTTCTCAGCCCGGACCACCACCATCTGGGCCTGCTGAACCTTCTTCATCCTGGGCGCCTCCGCCACCGTCCCGAAAAGAGTGAAATTCGATGTTGTGGTGGTCGTATCACTCATGTTTGCTCTGCAGACCTTACACACTGCTGTTCTTTTCTTTCTACTATCATCCATCCATATATATATATATTATGCTATATACAGTGGGAATGTGGCATCCAGCCTGCGCTCCATTGCCTCCAATTGTCTGTGAGCTGTAGCCTCACTAGAGCGCCTGGCCTTCGGAATGCGCCGCAGCTTGTTGTTGGCGTCGACAAACTCCACCATCTTGTTGTGAGATGGAGTTCGTCCAGAGAATAGCAGGACCAATTCTCTCACTTTCTCCCTTGGAGAGGCTGTCTCCCATGGTGTCAGACATTTGTTCAATCACATCTCTGTCTGCCTTGGCCTTGGTCTTGGCCTCCTGCAGTTGTTTCTGCAGGGCGGTGAGGTCCTCAGTGGCCTTGGCGGTGGTGACCATGTTGGCCTCCTGCAGCTCCTGCACCTTGGCGGTGGTGAGCTCCTGCTTGAACTTGTGGAACTCTATCTCCGCCGCCTGGGTCGTCAGGCGGAACTGATGCATCGTGATGGTCGCCTCCTGTTCCCAACACTTGGCCTGAAGGGTCTCCTTCTCAGCCCGGACCACCTTCATCTGGGCCTGAAGGGTCTCCTTCTCAGCCAGAAGGGTCTCCTTCTCAGCCCGGACCACCACCATCTTGGCCTGAAGGGTCTCCTTCTCAGCCAGAAGGACCTCCTTCTCAGCCCGGACCACCACCATCTTGGCCTGAAGGGTCTCACCTAGTCAAGTTCGCTTGACAACTGAAGATGGCAAGGAAACAAGTTCACAAATAATATCTGGGCCCCATACACCGCAGGACTCCAGATACTTCTGTTTATTGTAGTGGATGAGGGGCACTGTACGGTAGCGTCCTGCCTCTGTAGAGGATGAGGGGCACTGTACGGTAGCGTCCTGCCTCTGTAGAGGATGAGGGGCACTGTACGGTAGCGTTTTGGACGCTTTTGGGAGTGTTTTGATTGAGACAGGGATGGTTGAGTCTGACATTTGGCCGTCTGAGGGGGACAATTGGTCACCGGCTCAGCTAGTGTCTCCAGTGGGCCGAAAAAGTTTGTGAGATGGAGTTCGTCCAGAGAATAGCAGCAGTAGCTAGTGATGTGTCCTTCCGTGCCGACGGACGTCCTGGGTGTAAGTTTCCGTAGCAGATAGTCACCTAGTCAAGTTCGCTTGACAACTGAAGATGGCAAGGAAACAAGTTCACAAATAATATCTGTATTCTCCACATCGCACACGTCGGTAGTAAATCCCAGTAAATGTTTGCGTAAGAAATATATCCGTTATAGCCGAGACCCCCAAAACGTCTGGCTGGACAATCCCCGACGGTCCGCGATCTCTCACTTTCTCCCTTGGAGAGGCTGTCTCCTTCTCAGCCCGGACCACCTTCATCTGGGCCTGAAGGGTCTCCTTCTCAGCCAGAAGGGTCTCCTTCTCAGCCCGGACCACCACCATCTTGGCCTGAAGGGTCTCACCTAGTCAAGTTCGCTTGACAACTGAAGATGGCAACGAAACAAGTTCACAAATAATATCTGGGCCCCATACACCGCAGGACTCCAGATACTTCTGTTTATTGTAGTGGATGAGGGGCACTGTACGGTAGCGTCCTGCCTCTGTAGAGGATGAGGGGCACTGTACGGTAGCGTTTTGGACGCTTTTGGGAGTGTTTTGATTGAGACAGGGATGGTTGAGTCTGACATTTGGCCGTCTGAGGGGGACAATTGGTCACCGGCTCAGCTAGTGTCTCCAGTGGGCCGAAAAAGTTTGTGAGATGGAGTTCGTCCAGAGAATAGCAGCAGTAGCTAGTGATGTGTCCTTCCGTGCCGACGGACGTCCTGGGTGTAAGTTTCCGTAGCAGATAGTCACCTAGTCAAGTTCGCTTGACAACTGAAGATGGCAAGGAAACAAGTTCACAAATAATATCTGTATTCTCCACATCGCACACGTCGGTGGCCTGAAGGGTCTCCTTCTCAGCCAGAAGGACCTCCTTCTCAGCCCGGACCACCACCATCTGGGCCTGCTGAACCTTCTTCATCCTGGGCGCCTCCGCCACCGTCCCGAAAAGAGTGAAATTCGATGTTGTGGTGGTCGTATCACTCATGTTTGCTCTGCAGACCTTACACACTGCTGTTCTTTTCTTTCTACTATCATCCATCCATATATATATATATATTATGCTATATACAGTGGGAATGTGGCATCCAGCCTGCGCTCCATTGCCTCCAATTGTCTGTGAGCTGTAGCCTCACTAGAGCGCCTGGCCTTCGGAATGCGCCGCAGCTTGTTGTTGGCGTCGACAAACTCCACCATCTTGTTGTGAGATGGAGTTCGTCCAGAGAATAGCAGGACCAATTCTCTCACTTTCTCCCTTGGAGAGGCTGCCTCCCATGGTGTCAGACATTTGTTCAATCACATCTCTGTCTGCCTTGGCCTTGGTCTTGGCCTCCTGCAGTTGTTTCTGCAGGGCGGTGAGGTCCTCAGTGGCCTTGGCGGTGGTGACCATGTTGGCCTCCTGCAGCTCCTGCACCTTGGCGGTGGTGAGCTCCTGCTTGAACTTGTGGAACTCTATCTCCGCCGCCTGGGTCGTCAGGCGGAACTGATGCATCGTGATGGTCGCCTCCTGTTCCCAACACTTGGCCTGAAGGGTCTCCTTCTCAGCCCGGACCACCTTCATCTGGGCCTGAAGGGTCTCCTTCTCAGCCAGAAGGGTCTCCTTCTCAGCCCGGACCACCACCATCTTGGCCTGAAGGGTCTCACCTAGTCAAGTTCGCTTGACAACTGAAGATGGCAAGGAAACAAGTTCACAAATAATATCTGGGCCCCATACACCGCAGGACTCCAGATACTTCTGTTTATTGTAGTGGATGAGGGGCACTGTACGGTAGCGTCCTGCCTCTGTAGAGGATGAGGGGCACTGTACGGTAGCGTCCTGCCTCTGTAGAGGATGAGGGGCACTGTACGGTAGCGTTTTGGACGCTTTTGGGAGTGTTTTGATTGAGACAGGGATGGTTGAGTCTGACATTTGGCCGTCTGAGGGGGACAATTGGTCACCGGCTCAGCTAGTGTCTCCAGTGGGCCGAAAAAGTTTGTGAGATGGAGTTCGTCCAGAGAATAGCAGCAGTAGCTAGTGATGTGTCCTTCCGTGCCGACGGACGTCCTGGGTGTAAGTTTCCGTAGCAGATAGTCACCTAGTCAAGTTCGCTTGACAACTGAAGATGGCAAGGAAACAAGTTCACAAATAATATCTGTATTCTCCACATCGCACACGTCGGTAGTAAATCCCAGTAAATGTTTGCGTAAGAAATATATCCGTTATAGCCGAGACCCCCAAAACGTCTGGCTGGACAATCCCCGACGGTCCGCGATCTCTCACTTTCTCCCTTGGAGAGGCTGTCTCCTTCTCAGCCCGGACCACCTTCATCTGGGCCTGAAGGGTCTCCTTCTCAGCCAGAAGGGTCTCCTTCTCAGCCCGGACCACCACCATCTTGGCCTGAAGGGTCTCACCTAGTCAAGTTCGCTTGACAACTGAAGATGGCAACGAAACAAGTTCACAAATAATATCTGGGCCCCATACACCGCAGGACTCCAGATACTTCTGTTTATTGTAGTGGATGAGGGGCACTGTACGGTAGCGTCCTGCCTCTGTAGAGGATGAGGGGCACTGTACGGTAGCGTTTTGGACGCTTTTGGGAGTGTTTTGATTGAGACAGGGATGGTTGAGTCTGACATTTGGCCGTCTGAGGGGGACAATTGGTCACCGGCTCAGCTAGTGTCTCCAGTGGGCCGAAAAAGTTTGTGAGATGGAGTTCGTCCAGAGAATAGCAGCAGTAGCTAGTGATGTGTCCTTCCGTGCCGACGGACGTCCTGGGTGTAAGTTTCCGTAGCAGATAGTCACCTAGTCAAGTTCGCTTGACAACTGAAGATGGCAAGGAAACAAGTTCACAAATAATATCTGTATTCTCCACATCGCACACGTCGGTGGCCTGAAGGGTCTCCTTCTCAGCCAGAAGGACCTCCTTGTCAGCCCGGACCACCACCATCTGGGCCTGCTGAACCTTCTTCATCCTGGGCGCCTCCGCCACCGTCCCGAAAAGAGTGAAATTCGATGTTGTGGTGGTCGTATCACTCATGTTTGCTCTGCAGACCTTACACACTGCTGTTCTTTTCTTTCTACTATCATCCATCCATATATATATATATATTATGCTATATACAGTGGGAATGTGGCATCCAGCCTGCGCTCCATTGCCTCCAATTGTCTGTGAGCTGTAGCCTCACTAGAGCGCCTGGCCTTCGGAATGCGCCGCAGCTTGTTGTTGGCGTCGACAAACTCCACCATCTTGTTGTGAGATGGAGTTCGTCCAGAGAATAGCAGGACCAATTCTCTCACTTTCTCCCTTGGAGAGGCTGCCTCCCATGGTGTCAGACATTTGTTCAATCACATCTCTGTCTGCCTTGGCCTTGGTCTTGGCCTCCTGCAGTTGTTTCTGCAGGGCGGTGAGGTCCTCAGTGGCCTTGGCGGTGGTGACCATGTTGGCCTCCTGCAGCTCCTGCACCTTGGCGGTGGTGAGCTCCTGCTTGAACTTGTGGAACTCTATCTCCGCCGCCTGGGTCGTCAGGCGGAACTGATGCATCGTGATGGTCGCCTCCTGTTCCCAACACTTGGCCTGAAGGGTCTCCTTCTCAGCCCGGACCACCTTCATCTGGGCCTGAAGGGTCTCCTTCTCAGCCAGAAGGGTCTCCTTCTCAGCCCGGACCACCACCATCTTGGCCTGAAGGGTCTCACCTAGTCAAGTTCGCTTGACAACTGAAGATGGCAAGGAAACAAGTTCACAAATAATATCTGGGCCCCATACACCGCAGGACTCCAGATACTTCTGTTTATTGTAGTGGATGAGGGGCACTGTACGGTAGCGTCCTGCCTCTGTAGAGGATGAGGGGCACTGTACGGTAGCGTCCTGCCTCTGTAGAGGATGAGGGGCACTGTACGGTAGCGTTTTGGACGCTTTTGGGAGTGTTTTGATTGAGACAGGGATGGTTGAGTCTGACATTTGGCCGTCTGAGGGGGACAATTGGTCACCGGCTCAGCTAGTGTCTCCAGTGGGCCGAAAAAGTTTGTGAGATGGAGTTCGTCCAGAGAATAGCAGCAGTAGCTAGTGATGTGTCCTTCCGTGCCGACGGACGTCCTGGGTGTAAGTTTCCGTAGCAGATAGTCACCTAGTCAAGTTCGCTTGACAACTGAAGATGGCAAGGAAACAAGTTCACAAATAATATCTGTATTCTCCACATCGCACACGTCGGTAGTAAATCCCAGTAAATGTTTGCGTAAGAAATATATCCGTTATAGCCGAGACCCCCAAAACGTCTGGCTGGACAATCCCCGACGGTCCGCGATCTCTCACTTTCTCCCTTGGAGAGGCTGTCTCCTTCTCAGCCCGGACCACCTTCATCTGGGCCTGAAGGGTCTCCTTCTCAGCCAGAAGGGTCTCCTTCTCAGCCCGGACCACCACCATCTTGGCCTGAAGGGTCTCCTTCTCAGCCAGAAGGACCTCCTTCTCAGCCCGGACCACCACCATCTTGGCCTGAAGGGTCTCACCTAGTCAAGTTCGCTTGACAACTGAAGATGGCAAGGAAACAAGTTCACAAATAATATCTGTATTCTCCACATCGCACACGTCGGTGGCCTGAAGGGTCTCCTTCTCAGCCAGAAGGACCTCCTTCTCAGCCCGGACCACCACCATCTGGGCCTGCTGAACCTTCTTCATCCTGGGCGCCTCCGCCACCGTCCCGAAAAGAGTGAAATTCGATGTTGTGGTGGTCGTATCACTCATGTTTGCTCTGCAGACCTTACACACTGCTGTTCTTTTCTTTCTACTATCATCCATCCATATATATATATATATATTATGCTATATACAGTGGGAATGTGGCATCCAGCCTGCGCTCCATTGCCTCCAATTGTCTGTGAGCTGTAGCCTCACTAGAGCGCCTGGCCTTCGGAATGCGCCGCAGCTTGTTGTTGGCGTCGACAAACTCCACCATCTTGTTGTGAGATGGAGTTCGTCCAGAGAATAGCAGGACCAATTCTCTCACTTTCTCCCTTGGAGAGGCTGCCTCCCATGGTGTCAGACATTTGTTCAATCACATCTCTGTCTGCCTTGGCCTTGGTCTTGGCCTCCTGCAGTTGTTTCTGCAGGGCGGTGAGGTCCTCAGTGGCCTTGGCGGTGGTGACCATGTTGGCCTCCTGCAGCTCCTGCACCTTGGCGGTGGTGAGCTCCTGCTTGAACTTGTGGAACTCTATCTCCGCCGCCTGAGTCGTCAGGCGGAACTGATGCATCGTGATGGTCGCCTCCTGTTCCCAACACTTGGCCTGAAGGGTCTCCTTCTCAGCCCGGACCACCACCATCTTGGCCTGAAGGGTCTCCTTCTCAGCCAGAAGGACCTCCTTCTCAGCCCGGACCACCACCATCTTGGCCTGAAGGGTCTCACCTAGTCAAGTTCGCTTGACAACTGAAGATGGCAAGGAAACAAGTTCACAAATAATATCTGGGCCCCATACACCGCAGGACTCCAGATACTTCTGTTTATTGTAGTGGATGAGGGGCACTGTACGGTAGCGTCCTGCCTCTGTAGAGGATGAGGGGCACTGTACGGTAGCGTTTTGGACGCTTTTGGGAGTGTTTTGATTGAGACAGGGATGGTTGAGTCTGACATTTGGCCGTCTGAGGGGGACAATTGGTCACCGGCTCAGCTAGTGTCTCCAGTGGGCCGAAAAAGTTTGTGAGATGGAGTTCGTCCAGAGAATAGCAGCAGTAGCTAGTGATGTGTCCTTCCGTGCCGACGGACGTCCTGGGTGTAAGTTTCCGTAGCAGATAGTCACCTAGTCAAGTTCGCTTGACAACTGAAGATGGCAAGGAAACAAGTTCACAAATAATATCTGTATTCTCCACATCGCACACGTCGGTAGTAAATCCCAGTAAATGTTTGCGTAAGAAATATATCCGTTATAGCCGAGACCCCCAAAACGTCTGGCTGGACAATCCCCGACGGTCCGCGATCTCTCACTTTCTCCCTTGGAGAGGCTGTCTCCTTCTCAGCCCGGACCACCTTCATCTGGGCCTGAAGGGTCTCCTTCTCAGCCAGAAGGGTCTCCTTCTCAGCCCGGACCACCACCATCTTGGCCTGAAGGGTCTCACCTAGTCAAGTTCGCTTGACAACTGAAGATGGCAAGGAAACAAGTTCACAAATAATATCTGGGCCCCATACACCGCAGGACTCCAGATACTTCTGTTTATTGTAGTGGATGAGGGGCACTGTACGGTAGCGTCCTGCCTCTGTAGAGGATGAGGGGCACTGTACGGTAGCGTTTTGGACGCTTTTGGGAGTGTTTTGATTGAGACAGGGATGGTTGAGTCTGACATTTGGCCGTCTGAGGGGGACAATTGGTCACCGGCTCAGCTAGTGTCCCCAGTGGGCCGAAAAAGTTTGTGAGATGGAGTTCGTCCAGAGAATAGCAGCAGTAGCTAGTGATGTGTCCTTCGGTGCCGACGGACGTCCTGGGTGTAAGTTTCCGTAGCAGATAGTCACCTAGTCAAGTTCGCTTGACAACTGAAGATGGCAAGGAAACAAGTTCACAAATAATATCTGTATTCTCCACATCGCACACGTCGGTAGTAAATCCCAGTAAATGTTTGCGTAAGAAATAAATCCGTTATAGCCGAGACCCCCAAAACGTCTGGCTGGACAATCCCCGACGGTCCGCGATCTCTCACTTTCTCCCTTGGAGAGGCTGTCTCCCATGGTGTCAGACATTTGTTCAATCACATCTCTGTCTGCCTTGGCCTTGGTCTTGGCCTCCTGCAGTTGTTTCTGCAGGGCGGTGAGGTCCTCAGTGGCCTTGGCGGTGGTGACCATGTTGGCCTCCTGCAGCTCCTGCACCTTGGCGGTGGTGAGCTCCTGCTTGAACTTGTGGAACTCTATCTCCGCCGCCTGGGTCGTCAGGCGGAACTGATGCATCGTGATGGTCGCCTCCTGTTCCCAACACTTGGCCTGAAGGGTCTCCTTCTCAGCCCGGACCACCTTCATCTGGGCCTGAAGGGTCTCCTTCTCAGCCAGAAGGGTCTCCTTCTCAGCCCGGACCACCACCATCTTGGCCTGAAGGGTCTCCTTCTCAGCCAGAAGGACCTCCTTCTCAGCCCGGACCACCACCATCTGGGCCTGCTGAACCTTCTTCATCCTGGGCGCCTCCGCCACCGTCCCGAAAAGAGTGAAATTCGATGTTGTGGTGGTCGTATCACTCATGTTTGCTCTGCAGACCTTACACACTGCTGTTCTTTTCTTTCTACTATCATCCATCCATATATATATATATTATGCTATATACAGTGGGAATGTGGCATCCAGCCTGCGCTCCATTGCCTCCAATTGTCTGTGAGCTGTAGCCTCACTAGAGCGCCTGGCCTTCGGAATGCGCCGCAGATTGTTGTTGGCGTCGACAAACTCCACCATCTTGTTGCACACGCACGCCGATCGCTCACCATTGGGATATTGGCCTTGTTGTAAAATGGCCGCACCTGCTCCAGGACGACCTTGGCTGCCTCGAACCGTGACAAGGTCGAACCGGGTCGCTTGGCATGCAGTTGAAACCTCCTGTTTGCTCCCGAAACGTATTTGCCTCATTATCAATCCCTGTCTTTCGCAGTAACCTGCACCTGGGTTTTGATTGATTGATTGATTGAAAACTTTATTAGAAGATTTGCAGAAGTAGGTACATGAAAGTACATATTACATCGCCGACTGAAGCCTTTGGTCGTGTAAGCCTGTCTAACCTCGCTGCAGCTCCGGGCTTTCATCTCCCCTCCAGACAAGGACAGCAGCACAGAGAAAGTGAACCACAACACCACTTGTATTCTCCACATCGCACACGTCGGTAGTAAATCCCAGTAAATGTTTACGTAAGAAATATATCCGTTATAGCCGAGACCCCCAAAACGTCTGGCTGGACAATCCCCACCGATTGTTCAGACGTGTGAGCAGTTGACGAAATGCGGCTGCAAGACTGAATGCAGAGGACGATGCAAATGTTATCGATTCGGCCTGAAGTGTACCCAGTTGTGTGCCTGTGAATGTGAGGACTAAAAGAAGAAACAGCCATGATTGCCAGCCATGTTTTGCTCAGAATTGTACAATGCAGCCTATTAGTCAGGTTTGTTATATAATTTCGTTATATAATTTCGTATTATTAAAAAATAAATGTTTTAAGTGACAACAAAAAAACAAAAACAAAAACAAACAAAATATATTTACAAAATAAATACATCTTTCTTCTAATTCTAATAGATGCGTTTTCATTATTGTTACCGCTGCTTCATAGGTCTGAATAACACTGACAGGCTTTATATGTGTCCCTTGAACAGAGCTTGTATAGAACAATTATAGCCTGCATCATAGGAAGGTGCCTGGGCGCCACGCAATGATAATTTCCGTCGTTTTCAGTGAAAATAATTTTGTCACCTTTTTGGGCCATCACCAGTTTGCACCCCTGCATTCCCAAAAAATGTGATAGAAATGAGCCATTGAATTGTTGCACTCTCTCCAGCAATTCCCAGTTCCCGGTGTACCATTCTGTAAGTATTTTCTTCTTGGGGTAATAAAAAACCTAATAATGTTCTTCCATGAAAATTCTCTCCATTGTCCAGAGCTAGAGGTGGTGGATTGTATTTTACATATGTTCAACCATTCTTCCTCAGTTAGGACTATGTTTGCTTCCTTCTCCCACTTATCCCTAACATATAAGGTGGAGTGATTCTTGGTGGACTGTATACTCTTCTGTATAATTCTTGACACCAGTTTCTTGTGGGTGTTGCCCTTATACGCATCAATACAAATGTTGACGAGACTCATTTCAGAAACCTCATTATTCTTTATATTCTTATAGAAGTAGTAATGCCTCAGTTTTAAATACCTGTAGAAATCTTGTTTCTCTAGGTTGTGATTATCAATAAGATATTGAAAGGCCTGTATTGGATGAAATTAGGTAGGGATGTCCCGATCCCATTTTTTCACTACCGATACCTGGGCTTCAGGTATCTGCGATACCGATATCAATCCGATATTAGTATTTACAATAACGTACAATAAAGACCATTCATTATTGTTTTACTCCTGAATAATAACAAATACTTCCCCAGTATAGTCCACAACATTTGGCTATTAAAGACTGCCAGCCTTTATTCAAGCAACAAAAACAGTACTCACTGAGTCTGTTACTCACTACTCAGTGACCAACTGGTTTCAAGTTAAAACAATTTAAACAGCAGCATTCAGCATTGTAGAAAATCTGTATGTATCTCACTATGGGAACGCCCCCTGCGTGACCTCATCAGAAACTGAATTACACTGCGCCAGCCCATTGGCTGGCCCAGGCGACGCTTGTGTCACGAGGGACGGGACCCTCCGCCTATATAACGGCATCTGTCGTCATTCAAAAGCGTTTGCTCTCTTCTCACTGGAGCTGACAACAACTGTGCGGGTGTCTAGAGCTAAACAGTCCACAGATACGAGCGACCACAACACACACACACACACTGTATGGAAAGTTTGAGCGGCAGTGACGGCCGCGCGCTGCACTTTATTTTTATTTTTATTATTTTGAACGTCTCGTCAGTGACGATGCAGTGTGTGTGTGTTAGCCCGTCAGTGACGGTGCAGTGTGTGTGTTAGCCCGTCAGTGACGGTGCAGTGTGTGTGTGTTAGCCCGTCAGTGACGGTGCAGTGTGTGTGTGTTAGCCCGTCAGTGACGGTGCTGAGCCGTGCTGTACGTTAACAAACACGTTTGTACAGCTGTTCCTTTGTGTCGACCTCCCTCTGTGCCTAGAGACTCTTACACTAACGTTACCACCAGGTGCTAGCTAGCTACGGTAGCTAACGTTACCACCAGGTGCTAGCCAGCTACGGTAGCTAACGTTACCACCAGGTGCTAGCCAGCTACGGTAGCTAACGTTACCACCAGGTGCTAGCTAACTAAGGTAGCTAATGTTACCACCAGGTGCTAGCCAGCTACGGTAGCTAACGTTACCACCAGGTGCTAGGTAACTAAGGTAGCTAACTAACGTTACCACCAGGTGCTAGCCAGCTACGGTAGCTAACGTTACCACCAGGTGCTAGCCAGCTACGGTAGCTAACGTTACCACCAGGTGCTAGCTAGCTAAGGTAGCTAGCTAAGGTAGCTAACGTTACCGATGCATCATCAGACAGAAATGAGCAACTGCGACTCCGCTGGCAGAAGGGTGAAAGAGGAGAAACGCTTTGAAATGGATACCATTTCCACCGACATAAGAAATATTGCCTCTCACGTAGGCTATTATGGAGTGCACACAAAGGATACGTGCACACTGCACATATCGTATTCGTCCATGTCCTGTACGCATCACACTATATACATATATATTTACTGTTCATATCATATTGATATTCATGCAAATATATTTACTTTTTACATTCATATTCATTGCACGTATAGCGCGAGGTTGACCACCGTCCGCATTGACTTCACAGTAATGTACGTCTTCATAAGGGTAACATTCCTGATAAGTCCAATGATTGCAATATCCATACAGTGAAGAACATGAACAGGCCCACTGTAGACAATTGACTATCATCCCCAAGTAGGCCTGTATGCATGTTATTTAATTATCTTGTATCCACCTAAGGTAAGGTGACCAGATTTCTCAGATGCAATCTGGGGACATTTCCAACTTTTTAGGAAAAATGTATACATTTTATCATGATGAAGTACAGAAACGGGGACAATTGCTGTTTCATTTATTTTGACCTTATTTGGACCAATGTATACACATTCAAGCAAGAATACTCAAGTGTAACAACTGGAATGTGCCTCTCAACATTAGTGTCAGTGTACTGTAAGTGGTATTAAAAGTAATTCTTAGAACTGTTCAGGTTGACGAGCCAACCATCAACCAAGTGGGGGGTCTGGGGGTCCTCCCCCAGAAGAAAAGAGGATTTAACACTTAATTTCCTGCATTCTGGTGAATTTGTACACACTTGTGCTTTTTATGCCCATTTTTATCTCCACTACCCTACTCATACTTTAAGCCTAACATACTGTTTAAGCCTAACATAAGACTAATGATGTTGTCAAAATTCGGTATATTGTATTGTATTTTTATTAATAATTTAAAACAACTTTATACACCCACTGCATATATTTCATTGTATTATCTTATTAATAATAATAGCCACCAGGGCACCCCATAAACTCTTCTCCACTAGTCTGATTAGATTGAACTATTCCAATTCCAGGACTGCAGCACAGAGCATAGGTGTTACATATTAATGTTATGACAAACCCCAGAATTGGGACAGCAAATTGAGGTTCCAGCAGCTTTATTAACATTGGGTTTAAATACAACATATTGACAATTAGGCACTTATGCTTTTGGAAATTTTCATCGTCTAGAGTAACTTGACTTCTCAGAACAAGAGCTCGCCTCGAGCCCCAGATAGCACTTTCACTTTCCATGGCAAACTATTTTACAACTATAAATGGAACTGTCAAACTAATGTGGAAGACACCACTGCTCACGTGCCACCCTAGGCCACCTCCTAGACACGCCACTGGGTCCTGGTAGTCTGGAAGCGTCCTAACGATAACCACCCGAGTTGGGGTAGACCTCGCCCCTCCGCCACGCCCCCAGCGGGCTCGACTCGCCGCCCTGCCCCGCAGGCTGCATCCCTATGGAAACGGCATACATTTTCGCAGACTGCGTGGCTATTTTAAACATTACCGTTTCAATCAACCACGTAATATGTCACTGTAGCGTACTCCTAATGTCCACCATGTACTTGAAACACAAATCAGATATTTATTCTCTCGTTAGCGTGCTAGCTAAGCATAACTGACCAGATCAATCAATCTAAGCTTTATTTGTATAGCACATTTCATACCCAGAGGCAACACAATGCGCTTTACAGAGAACAAGGGATGCGGGTCCCACCCCTACATATTCCAGAAGTTTCACCAGGGGGCCAGAAAAGTGAGCTGTAAAAAAATATTCCCTGACCTCCCTTAACGAGACGATCGAACAAGCTCTTGGAGCTTATGTCTAAAAGCTTGTGTCTTACAGCAGCATTTAGAGAGCGATAAGTTACATTAAATTACAATCTCAGAGCAAAAGAGCTAAAAACATCACAGGAGAGACATGGCAAATGTGCGTCCATGAGTGCGAGTCCATCCCACCAGCTAAGCAGTTTGAGTCGATTAAAGTTTCATTTAAACCACCACAGACCCCCAACCCCAACCATTCAGAATGCCCCTATCCATCCTATATGATGGGTTATAATAAGCCAGTCAGACCCCCCTCCCCCATTCTGTTTGAGCTCAGATATCAACAGCAAGCAAGCCCACTTCTTCAATAGGACTGTGTGGCTTACTGCCATCTTTGTCAAAGTGTAATTGTCAGTCATTATATTATAACTCCATTCAAAAACACAGTATATGTACCAAGACATATACCAGCATGCACACAGTCATATAGTGCATGTCCAGACATGTGTAAAGCAGACAGTGATAAAATAGATGCTATATAGCTTAGGGCTGCGCTACTAGGTACCACGATGCATTGCAATGTCAAAATGAAATATGAGATTACTTACAGAATAAGAAGAGTTTCCTTTAGCCGTCCTTCCACCCAGTACTTACTGGGGATGCAAAAGGATAATATCACTCAAAAAAAGCCTTTCTTTTGATAGCTGTGAATGTTGTTAGTTATATGGGTTTAGAAGGGTTACCTATGGCGATTTTGGGCTTGTTGGTTACAGATGCTAGGGGTGGTTTGACCACAGCTCTGCTGCTCCTGGTTGACATGGCCACACCTGGCTCAACTTCAGAGGGGGAGTTATGTAGAGGTTAGAAGAGGCAGGTGGGGCAAGGTTTAGACCAATAATCTTAATATAAAATATATGTATATATTAATATATGAAATTTTTAACCGAGCATCGATCCATTCATGTGCAGGTTATACATGGCCTTCAGTGGTTCTGGGATGCCAATCACCCGGAGATTCTGTCGTTTGGAACGGCACTTACTGTCACTTGGGTCGTTATCGTGGTACCAGAATAGCTTGTTCATCTGTTCATGTTCCTGGCCAGGAGATCCTTCCTGCAGATCTCACTCATCCCAGGGAAGTGGTTGATCTTCTGTGAGGGGTCGTAGCCACCGCCTTCTTGAGCGCGGACAGAGAAACACCGCTCCTCATTGTCCGTTATTCAGAGCAACTCATTGGATTTGCATAAACCCACCTTGTTGGAGCAAGTATATTCTCTGTGGAGGGTCAGCACTAAGTACAGCATGCTGTAAAAAAAAAAAAAACATCCTCGTCATCCATCCAGAAAGACCAGTTTCTCTTTTTGTCTTGTTTTATGCCTTCGTCTTCAGCTGATAAAGCAGGGACAGGAATTGGATCTAATGATTTTGGTCTCGACACATCACTGCAAGGTGACAACCACTGGTCGTTCTTGTGCAGGGATTTTCCAGGACAGTTGTCACTAGTGTCTTCTTGTTGCTTCTTTCCATCTTTCTTCTTTGAGCAAGACTGAGCACTCATCCCAGGGAAGTGGTTGATCTTCTGTGAATACGAATAGAATAGAATAGAAATGATGTCTGCAGAAGCCAGCCTGGAACGCACCTTTTTGGAGATGAAAATTTGGGGCAATATTTGAGCCTCCACTGGGGCCCTGGCTCTGGTCATCATCATAATTGTCTATGATAGTTTAGTGATATAACTGTGGGACTCTATTAACAATTAATGTATCTGATATAACTGTGCTACTCGCAAATACCCTGGAGTCTGGTGCTGAAAAATTAACGGACTCTTAGCTTCGATCTCGCGAGATCCTGGAAGTGGAAGGTTTTGATTCGAAAATTCGAAAGCGCGAAACTGAATACTGCTACGTCCATAATAATAATAATAATACTCATAGATCTCATCCTCCTCTTCCTCTCTCACAGGGTGTATTCTACAGCAGGGTCGTAGCCACCGCCTTCTTGAGCGCGGACAGAGAAATGATGATACGAGACTTCACCTGGCTTGCCAATGCTCTTCAGATATCTTGTAGATATCATCTTCTCTTCAAGTAGATGTCTTGTAGATGTCATCTTCTCTTCAAGTAGATGTCTTGTAGATGTCATCTTCTCTTCAAGTAGATGTCTTGTAGATATCATCTTCTCTTCAAGTAGATGTCTTGTAGATATCATCTTCTCTTCAAGTAGATGTCTTGTAGATGTCATCTTCTCTTCAAGTAGATGTCTTGTAGATATCATCTTCTCTTCAAGTAGATGTCTTGTAGATATCATCTTCTCTTCAAGTAGATGTCTTGGAGATGTCATCTTCTCTTAAAGTAGATGTCTTGTAGATGTCATCTTCTCTTCAAGTAGATGTCTTGTAGATATCATCTTCTCTTCAAGTAGATGTCTTGTAGATGTCATCTTCTCTTCAAGTAGATGTCTTGTAGATATCATCTTCTCTTCAAGTAGATGTCTTGTAGATGTCATCTTCTCTTCAAGTAGATGTCTTGTAGATATCATCTTCTCTTCAAGTAGATGTCTTGTAGATGTCATCTTCTCTTCAAGTAGATGTCTTGTAGATATCATCTTCTCTTCAAGTAGATGTCTTGTAGATGTCATCTTCTCTTCAAGTAGATGTCTTGTAGATATCATCTTCTCTTCAAGTAGATGTCTTGTAGATATCATCTTCTCTTCAAGTAGATGTCTTGTAGATATCATCTTCTCTTCAAGTAGATGTCTTGTAGATGTCATCTTCTCTTCATCAAATGTTATTTTCATGCAACTTATTTCAAAGTTGTGACTGACAATCCTATCCTTTATCTACTTCCATCATTAGTTGTCTCCGCCAAGTTCAGACAATTGAACCAAACAAACATTAACTACATATCGAAGAACACGGTTCACTTCACAAGGAAGGGTTGGTTTTTAAAACCTTAGAGAACTGAATATTATTTTGAATGCTGAAAATGTCACATCATGAGGAATGTTTCTGTCACAACAGTGTGTCGTTGGTGCGTTTTCTCTGCCTCATGTACATGAGATAAGAATGAGGACATTTCACAACATGACTCACAGCGCAGACAACCAGAGGATGGAGTGATGCATTGCTCTTTTGGAGAGAGAAGTGGTTGGCTCTTAAAAGAGCCTTTGGGGTTGAGGAGCGTTACCGGCCAACTCCAGGATCTCAGGATCAGTCAGGTTCTCATTCACCTGGGTAGTGGTCCCACATTCCGAGGAGAGGCCGGCGGGTCGGTAGCGGGGATGATGGCCCCCCAGCGGGGCCAAGCCCGGGAAGAAGACCCGCGGACGGGTCAAGATCAAGATAGAGTTCATAGACAACAAGCCGAAGAAAAGAGTGTGATAATGGTTCTGCTGCTTTGAGTGTCGTTCTTATAGCTCGCGTGAAGAAGCCTCACCGCTACAGGCCCGGTTAGGTTTTGTGTTTGTAGGGTTTAAAAAAGACACATTTGTCCTTTGTGCTCAGGCACACTGTTCTGCTCTCCCCCTGTTAAAACCATACAATAAAAGGAATAAAGTAATGCAAGCGACAGGGATCACCAGGAGGTTAAATGAACTAGGCCAAGGGCATTGAAATGCCAGGGCAGAGGTTGCTGGAAGGGGTGTTAGGTCTCTAGGCTATTGCCACCATAAATATTAATGAAATAAATAATTAAAAACATTTGTGTAAGTGCTCTACATAGGGATACCTCTATATACACATCTATATACATAACCACACAAAAGATAAATAGATAAATAAATACATATACGTCTTTATTTGTTTATTAAAAGGTAAATCACCATTAAAACATCCCCATCCAAGTATAGCATTAGTATAATCCTGTCCTCATATTACCCTGTGGCCTGTAGGATAAAGTAACATTCCAAAACCTTTTAAAATCGTTCATTCAATCCTCCCGGCGTCACTGTCTGTAGGGCCTTGATAAAATATCTCTCCCTGCCCCTCCGTTGCGCCACAGTCCACCCGTGATTGGCCTGTAGCCCTGAAATGGTGAGGGGTTAGGGGTTAGGGTTACAGGCCCGGTTAGGGTTAGGGTTACAGGCCCGGCACCGTGGCTCTGAGGGAGATCCGTCGTTACCAGAAGTCCACCGAGTTGCTGATCCGCAAGCTGCCCTTCCAGCGCCTGGTGAGAGAAATCGCCCAGGATTTCAAGACCGACCTGCGCTTCCAGAGCTCTGCTGTGATGGCCCTGCAGGAGGCCAGCGAGGCCTACCTGGTCGGTCTGTAGGATAAATTAACATTCCAAAACCTTTTAAAATCGTTCATTCAATCCTCCCGGCGTCACTGTCTGTAGGGCCTTGATAAAATATCTCTCCCTGCCCGTCCGTTGCGCCACAGTCCACCCGTGATTGGCCTGTAGCCCTGAAATGATGAGGGGTTAGGGGTTAGGGGTTAGGGTTAGGGTTACAGGCCCGGTTAGGGTTAGGGTTACAGGCCCGGCACCGAGCTGCTGATCCGCAAGCTGCCCTTCCAGCGCCTGGTGAGAGAAATCGCCCAGGATTTCAAGACCGACCTGCACTTCCAGAGCTCTGCTGTGATGGCCCTGAAGGAGGCCAGCGAGGCCTACCTGGTCGGTCTGTTCGAGGACACCAACCTGTGCGCCATCCACGCCAAGAGGGTCACCATCATGCCCAAAGACATCCAGCTGGCCCGCCGTATCCGTGGAGAGCGCGCCTAAGATGACCACCGTTGGCCTTCAGCTGGCGCAGGTGGGGGGAGAACCAGGGGGCAGAGTGGGGGAAAGAGACAGGCCGGGTTTTAACGGGGGCAAGTGAGTTGAGCAGAGATTTAAGACCATCGTTATACAAATCAACCAACTGATCCGGGGTGTATGGGGGGGTGATAATGGAGAGATTATCAATGCCAATTGAGAGGTCAGCTAGGTTGATATTTCTGATGTTGCGGAAGGATATGACGCGAGATTGCTTGGTTTTGGACAATGTTAGACATAACTTAAAGGAGACAAGTTTGTGGTCAGAGATGGGGAGGTCGGCAGCAGAGCAATTTTGAGGAGTGACACCTGAACAGCAGACTAAGTCCAAAGTATGACCTTTACAGTGGGTGGGGAAGTCGATATATTGAGTGAGACCAAAACTGTCCAGGCATGAGATGAAGTCCTTAGTAGAAGCAAGATTCTTATTGTCCAAATGAATATCAATGTCACCAAGCAAAATTATAATGGATGAGAGTGAGCAGATGAGAGTGAGAAAAGTGGTGAATTCATCAATGAAGTCCTTGTTTGGCTTGGGTGGGCGGTAAATGTTGACTAAAACAGTGGGAGTAGGTCCAATGAACTGCAGGGCCACAGCCTGGAATGACTGTGACCCAGGCAAAGAAACATGAGGGACCTTCCACGTCTCGCGGTGTAGTATTGCGAGACCTCCTCCTCTTCCGGAGAGACGGGGTTTGCTGGTGTAAACAAACCCAGGAGGTGTACATTCATTCAACTGAGAAAAATCGTCAGGAGTTTGCCATGTCTCACTGAGACAGAGACAGTCGAGTTTGCGGTCGAGGAGGAGGTCTTGCAGTAGTTGTCCCTTGCCAGTGAGGGAGCGGGTGTTGAGTAATCCAAGGTTGACGTCGGAGTGCTGGTTCGAGAAGCCAACGTTAGCCGACCTAGCTAGGCTGGCCAACGCGCTGTGATCCACCCTCCTGCCGGTGTTTTTCGGAGCTCAGCTTCCTCAAGGGTGAGTGATGACATGCTCTCGGTCCAACACGCCAAACCTTCTCTTCTTGCTTCACGTTAATTTTTCCTCAGTAGTCAGAGAATAGCAGCAGTAGCTAGTGATGTGTCCTTCCGTGCCGACGGACGTCCTGGGTGTACGTTTCCGTAGCAGATAGTCACCTAGTCAAGTTCGCTTGACAACTGAAGATGGCAAGGAAACAAGTTCACAAATAATATCTGGGCCCCATACACCGCAGGACTCCAGATACTTCTGTTTATTGTAGTGGATGAGGGGCACTGTACGGTAGCGTCCTGCCTCTGTAGAGGATGAGGGGCACTGTACGGTAGCGTTTTGGACGCTTTTGGGAGTGTTTTGATTGAGACAGGGATGGTTGAGTCTGACATTTGGCCGTCTGAGGGGGACAATTGGTCACCGGCTCAGCTAGTGTCTCCAGTGGGCCGAAAAAGTTTGTGAGATGGAGTTCGTCCAGAGAATAGCAGCAGTAGCTAGTGATGTGTCCTTCCGTGCCGACGGACGTCCTGGGTGTAAGTTTCCGTAGCAGATAGTCACCTAGTCAAGTTCGCTTGACAACTGAAGATGGCAAGGAAACAAGTTCACAAATAATATCTGTATTCTCCACATCGCACACGTCGGTGGCCTGAAGGGTCTCCTTCTCAGCCAGAAGGACCTCCTTCTCAGCCCGGACCACCACCATCTGGGCCTGCTGAACCTTCTTCATCCTGGGCGCCTCCGCCACCGTCCCGAAAAGAGTGAAATTCGATGTTGTGGTGGTCGTATCACTCATGTTTGCTCTGCAGACCTTACACACTGCTGTTCTTTTCTTTCTACTATCATCCATCCATATATATATATATTATGCTATATACAGTGGGAATGTGGCATCCAGCCTGCGCTCCATTGCCTCCAATTGTCTGTGAGCTGTAGCCTCACTAGAGCGCCTGGCCTTCGGAATGCGCCGCAGCTTGTTGTTGGCGTCGACAAACTCCACCATCTTGTTGTGAGATGGAGTTCGTCCAGAGAATAGCAGGACCAATTCTCTCACTTTCTCCCTTGGAGAGGCTGTCTCCCATGGTGTCAGACATTTGTTCAATCACATCTCTGTCTGCCTTGGCCTTGGTCTTGGCCTCCTGCAGTTGTTTCTGCAGGGCGGTGAGGTCCTCAGTGGCCTTGGCGGTGGTGACCATGTTGGCCTCCTGCAGCTCCTGCACCTTGGCGGTGGTGAGCTCCTGCTTGAACTTGTGGAACTCTATCTCCGCCGCCTGGGTCGTCAGGCGGAACTGATGCATCGTGATGGTCGCCTCCTGTTCCCAACACTTGGCCTGAAGGGTCTCCTTCTCAGCCCGGACCACCTTCATCTGGGCCTGAAGGGTCTCCTTCTCAGCCAGAAGGGTCTCCTTCTCAGCCCGGACCACCACCATCTTGGCCTGAAGGGTCTCCTTCTCAGCCAGAAGGACCTCCTTCTCAGCCCGGACCACCACCATCTTGGCCTGAAGGGTCTCACCTAGTCAAGTTCGCTTGACAACTGAAGATGGCAAGGAAACAAGTTCACAAATAATATCTGGGCCCCATACACCGCAGGACTCCAGATACTTCTGTTTATTGTAGTGGATGAGGGGCACTGTACGGTAGCGTCCTGCCTCTGTAGAGGATGAGGGGCACTGTACGGTAGCGTCCTGCCTCTGTAGAGGATGAGGGGCACTGTACGGTAGCGTTTTGGACGCTTTTGGGAGTGTTTTGATTGAGACAGGGATGGTTGAGTCTGACATTTGGCCGTCTGAGGGGGACAATTGGTCACCGGCTCAGCTAGTGTCTCCAGTGGGCCGAAAAAGTTTGTGAGATGGAGTTCGTCCAGAGAATAGCAGCAGTAGCTAGTGATGTGTCCTTCCGTGCCGACGGACGTCCTGGGTGTAAGTTTCCGTAGCAGATAGTCACCTAGTCAAGTTCGCTTGACAACTGAAGATGGCAAGGAAACAAGTTCACAAATAATATCTGTATTCTCCACATCGCACACGTCGGTAGTAAATCCCAGTAAATGTTTGCGTAAGAAATATATCCGTTATAGCCGAGACCCCCAAAACGTCTGGCTGGACAATCCCCGACGGTCCGCGATCTCTCACTTTCTCCCTTGGAGAGGCTGTCTCCTTCTCAGCCCGGACCACCTTCATCTGGGCCTGAAGGGTCTCCTTCTCAGCCAGAAGGGTCTCCTTCTCAGCCCGGACCACCACCATCTTGGCCTGAAGGGTCTCACCTAGTCAAGTTCGCTTGACAACTGAAGATGGCAACGAAACAAGTTCACAAATAATATCTGGGCCCCATACACCGCAGGACTCCAGATACTTCTGTTTATTGTAGTGGATGAGGGGCACTGTACGGTAGCGTCCTGCCTCTGTAGAGGATGAGGGGCACTGTACGGTAGCGTTTTGGACGCTTTTGGGAGTGTTTTGATTGAGACAGGGATGGTTGAGTCTGACATTTGGCCGTCTGAGGGGGACAATTGGTCACCGGCTCAGCTAGTGTCTCCAGTGGGCCGAAAAAGTTTGTGAGATGGAGTTCGTCCAGAGAATAGCAGCAGTAGCTAGTGATGTGTCCTTCCGTGCCGACGGACGTCCTGGGTGTAAGTTTCCGTAGCAGATAGTCACCTAGTCAAGTTCGCTTGACAACTGAAGATGGCAAGGAAACAAGTTCACAAATAATATCTGTATTCTCCACATCGCACACGTCGGTGGCCTGAAGGGTCTCCTTCTCAGCCAGAAGGACCTCCTTCTCAGCCCGGACCACCACCATCTGGGCCTGCTGAACCTTCTTCATCCTGGGCGCCTCCGCCACCGTCCCGAAAAGAGTGAAATTCGATGTTGTGGTGGTCGTATCACTCATGTTTGCTCTGCAGACCTTACACACTGCTGTTCTTTTCTTTCTACTATCATCCATCCATATATATATATATATTATGCTATATACAGTGGGAATGTGGCATCCAGCCTGCGCTCCATTGCCTCCAATTGTCTGTGAGCTGTAGCCTCACTAGAGCGCCTGGCCTTCGGAATGCGCCGCAGCTTGTTGTTGGCGTCGACAAACTCCACCATCTTGTTGTGAGATGGAGTTCGTCCAGAGAATAGCAGGACCAATTCTCTCACTTTCTCCCTTGGAGAGGCTGCCTCCCATGGTGTCAGACATTTGTTCAATCACATCTCTGTCTGCCTTGGCCTTGGTCTTGGCCTCCTGCAGTTGTTTCTGCAGGGCGGTGAGGTCCTCAGTGGCCTTGGCGGTGGTGACCATGTTGGCCTCCTGCAGCTCCTGCACCTTGGCGGTGGTGAGCTCCTGCTTGAACTTGTGGAACTCTATCTCCGCCGCCTGGGTCGTCAGGCGGAACTGATGCATCGTGATGGTCGCCTCCTGTTCCCAACACTTGGCCTGAAGGGTCTCCTTCTCAGCCCGGACCACCTTCATCTGGGCCTGAAGGGTCTCCTTCTCAGCCAGAAGGGTCTCCTTCTCAGCCCGGACCACCACCATCTTGGCCTGAAGGGTCTCACCTAGTCAAGTTCGCTTGACAACTGAAGATGGCAAGGAAACAAGTTCACAAATAATATCTGGGCCCCATACACCGCAGGACTCCAGATACTTCTGTTTATTGTAGTGGATGAGGGGCACTGTACGGTAGCGTCCTGCCTCTGTAGAGGATGAGGGGCACTGTACGGTAGCGTCCTGCCTCTGTAGAGGATGAGGGGCACTGTACGGTAGCGTTTTGGACGCTTTTGGGAGTGTTTTGATTGAGACAGGGATGGTTGAGTCTGACATTTGGCCGTCTGAGGGGGACAATTGGTCACCGGCTCAGCTAGTGTCTCCAGTGGGCCGAAAAAGTTTGTGAGATGGAGTTCGTCCAGAGAATAGCAGCAGTAGCTAGTGATGTGTCCTTCCGTGCCGACGGACGTCCTGGGTGTAAGTTTCCGTAGCAGATAGTCACCTAGTCAAGTTCGCTTGACAACTGAAGATGGCAAGGAAACAAGTTCACAAATAATATCTGTATTCTCCACATCGCACACGTCGGTAGTAAATCCCAGTAAATGTTTGCGTAAGAAATATATCCGTTATAGCCGAGACCCCCAAAACGTCTGGCTGGACAATCCCCGACGGTCCGCGATCTCTCACTTTCTCCCTTGGAGAGGCTGTCTCCTTCTCAGCCCGGACCACCTTCATCTGGGCCTGAAGGGTCTCCTTCTCAGCCAGAAGGGTCTCCTTCTCAGCCCGGACCACCACCATCTTGGCCTGAAGGGTCTCCTTCTCAGCCAGAAGGACCTCCTTCTCAGCCCGGACCACCACCATCTTGGCCTGAAGGGTCTCACCTAGTCAAGTTCGCTTGACAACTGAAGATGGCAAGGAAACAAGTTCACAAATAATATCTGTATTCTCCACATCGCACACGTCGGTGGCCTGAAGGGTCTCCTTCTCAGCCAGAAGGACCTCCTTCTCAGCCCGGACCACCACCATCTGGGCCTGCTGAACCTTCTTCATCCTGGGCGCCTCCGCCACCGTCCCGAAAAGAGTGAAATTCGATGTTGTGGTGGTCGTATCACTCATGTTTGCTCTGCAGACCTTACACACTGCTGTTCTTTTCTTTCTACTATCATCCATCCATATATATATATATATTATGCTATATACAGTGGGAATGTGGCATCCAGCCTGCGCTCCATTGCCTCCAATTGTCTGTGAGCTGTAGCCTCACTAGAGCGCCTGGCCTTCGGAATGCGCCGCAGCTTGTTGTTGGCGTCGACAAACTCCACCATCTTGTTGTGAGATGGAGTTCGTCCAGAGAATAGCAGGACCAATTCTCTCACTTTCTCCCTTGGAGAGGCTGCCTCCCATGGTGTCAGACATTTGTTCAATCACATCTCTGTCTGCCTTGGCCTTGGTCTTGGCCTCCTGCAGTTGTTTCTGCAGGGCGGTGAGGTCCTCAGTGGCCTTGGCGGTGGTGACCATGTTGGCCTCCTGCAGCTCCTGCACCTTGGCGGTGGTGAGCTCCTGCTTGAACTTGTGGAACTCTATCTCCGCCGCCTGGGTCGTCAGGCGGAACTGATGCATCGTGATGGTCGCCTCCTGTTCCCAACACTTGGCCTGAAGGGTCTCCTTCTCAGCCCGGACCACCACCATCTTGGCCTGAAGGGTCTCCTTCTCAGCCAGAAGGACCTCCTTCTCAGCCCGGACCACCACCATCTTGGCCTGAAGGGTCTCACCTAGTCAAGTTCGCTTGACAACTGAAGATGGCAAGGAAACAAGTTCACAAATAATATCTGGGCCCCATACACCGCAGGACTCCAGATACTTCTGTTTATTGTAGTGGATGAGGGGCACTGTACGGTAGCGTCCTGCCTCTGTAGAGGATGAGGGGCACTGTACGGTAGCGTTTTGGACGCTTTTGGGAGTGTTTTGATTGAGACAGGGATGGTTGAGTCTGACATTTGGCCGTCTGAGGGGGACAATTGGTCACCGGCTCAGCTAGTGTCTCCAGTGGGCCGAAAAAGTTTGTGAGATGGAGTTCGTCCAGAGAATAGCAGCAGTAGCTAGTGATGTGTCCTTACGTGCCGACGGACGTCCTGGGTGTAAGTTTCCGTAGCAGATAGTCACCTAGTCAAGTTCGCTTGACAACTGAAGATGGCAAGGAAACAAGTTCACAAATAATATCTGTATTCTCCACATCGCACACGTCGGTAGTAAATCCCAGTAAATGTTTGCGTAAGAAATATATCCGTTATAGCCGAGACCCCCAAAACGTCTGGCTGGACAATCCCCGACGGTCCGCGATCTCTCACTTTCTCCCTTGGAGAGGCTGTCTCCTTCTCAGCCCGGACCACCTTCATCTGGGCCTGAAGGGTCTCCTTCTCAGCCAGAAGGGTCTCCTTCTCAGCCCGGACCACCACCATCTTGGCCTGAAGGGTCTCACCTAGTCAAGTTCGCTTGACAACTGAAGATGGCAAGGAAACAAGTTCACAAATAATATCTGGGCCCCATACACCGCAGGACTCCAGATACTTCTGTTTATTGTAGTGGATGAGGGGCACTGTACGGTAGCGTCCTGCCTCTGTAGAGGATGAGGGGCACTGTACGGTAGCGTTTTGGACGCTTTTGGGAGTGTTTTGATTGAGACAGGGATGGTTGAGTCTGACATTTGGCCGTCTGAGGGGGACAATTGGTCACCGGCTCAGCTAGTGTCTCCAGTGGGCCGAAAAAGTTTGTGAGATGGAGTTCGTCCAGAGAATAGCAGCAGTAGCTAGTGATGTGTCCTTCCGTGCCGACGGACGTCCTGGGTGTAAGTTTCCGTAGCAGATAGTCACCTAGTCAAGTTCGCTTGACAACTGAAGATGGCAAGGAAACAAGTTCACAAATAATATCTGTATTCTCCACATCGCACACGTCGGTGGCCTGAAGGGTCTCCTTCTCAGCCAGAAGGACCTCCTTCTCAGCCCGGACCACCACCATCTGGGCCTGCTGAACCTTCTTCATCCTGGGCGCCTCCGCCACCGTCCCGAAAAGAGTGAAATTCGATGTTGTGGTGGTCGTATCACTCATGTTTGCTCTGCAGACCTTACACACTGCTGTTCTTTTCTTTCTACTATCATCCATCCATATATATATATATATATTATGCTATATACAGTGGGAATGTGGCATCCAGCCTGCGCTCCATTGCCTCCAATTGTCTGTGAGCTGTAGCCTCACTAGAGCGCCTGGCCTTCGGAATGCGCCGCAGCTTGTTGTTGGCGTCGACAAACTCCACCATCTTGTTGTGAGATGGAGTTCGTCCAGAGAATAGCAGGACCAATTCTCTCACTTTCTCCCTTGGAGAGGCTGCCTCCCATGGTGTCAGACATTTGTTCAATCACATCTCTGTCTGCCTTGGCCTTGGTCTTGGCCTCCTGCAGTTGTTTCTGCAGGGCGGTGAGGTCCTCAGTGGCCTTGGCGGTGGTGACCATGTTGGCCTCCTGCAGCTCCTGCACCTTGGCGGTGGTGAGCTCCTGCTTGAACTTGTGGAACTCTATCTCCGCCGCCTGGGTCGTCAGGCGGAACTGATGCATCGTGATGGTCGCCTCCTGTTCCCAACACTTGGCCTGAAGGGTCTCCTTCTCAGCCCGGACCACCTTCATCTGGGCCTGAAGGGTCTCCTTCTCAGCCAGAAGGGTCTCCTTCTCAGCCCGGACCACCACCATCTTGGCCTGAAGGGTCTCACCTAGTCAAGTTCGCTTGACAACTGAAGATGGCAAGGAAACAAGTTCACAAATAATATCTGGGCCCCATACACCGCAGGACTCCAGATACTTCTGTTTATTGTAGTGGATGAGGGGCACTGTACGGTAGCGTCCTGCCTCTGTAGAGGATGAGGGGCACTGTACGGTAGCGTCCTGCCTCTGTAGAGGATGAGGGGCACTGTACGGTAGCGTTTTGGACTCTTTTGGGAGTGTTTTGATTGAGACAGGGATGGTTGAGTCTGACATTTGGCCGTCTGAGGGGGACAATTGGTCACCGGCTCAGCTAGTGTCTCCAGTGGGCCGAAAAAGTTTGTGAGATGGAGTTCGTCCAGAGAATAGCAGCAGTAGCTAGTGATGTGTCCTTCCGTGCCGACGGACGTCCTGGGTGTAAGTTTCCGTAGCAGATAGTCACCTAGTCAAGTTCGCTTGACAACTGAAGATGGCAAGGAAACAAGTTCACAAATAATATCTGTATTCTCCACATCGCACACGTCGGTAGTAAATCCCAGTAAATGTTTGCGTAAGAAATATATCCGTTATAGCCGAGACCCCCAAAACGTCTGGCTGGACAATCCCCGACGGTCCGCGATCTCTCACTTTCTCCCTTGGAGAGGCTGTCTCCTTCTCAGCCCGGACCACCTTCATCTGGGCCTGAAGGGTCTCCTTCTCAGCCAGAAGGGTCTCCTTCTCAGCCCGGACCACCACCATCTTGGCCTGAAGGGTCTCCTTCTCAGCCAGAAGGACCTCCTTCTCAGCCCGGACCACCACCATCTTGGCCTGAAGGGTCTCACCTAGTCAAGTTCGCTTGACAACTGAAGATGGCAAGGAAACAAGTTCACAAATAATATCTGTATTCTCCACATCGCACACGTCGGTGGCCTGAAGGGTCTCCTTCTCAGCCAGAAGGACCTCCTTCTCAGCCCGGACCACCACCATCTGGGCCTGCTGAACCTTCTTCATCCTGGGCGCCTCCGCCACCGTCCCGAAAAGAGTGAAATTCGATGTTGTGGTGGTCGTATCACTCATGTTTGCTCTGCAGACCTTACACACTGCTGTTCTTTTCTTTCTACTATCATCCATCCATATATATATATATATTATGCTATATACAGTGGGAATGTGGCATCCAGCCTGCGCTCCATTGCCTCCAATTGTCTGTGAGCTGTAGCCTCACTAGAGCGCCTGGCCTTCGGAATGCGCCGCAGCTTGTTGTTGGCGTCGACAAACTCCACCATCTTGTTGTGAGATGGAGTTCGTCCAGAGAATAGCAGGACCAATTCTCTCACTTTCTCCCTTGGAGAGGCTGCCTCCCATGGTGTCAGACATTTGTTCAATCACATCTCTGTCTGCCTTGGCCTTGGTCTTGGCCTCCTGCAGTTGTTTCTGCAGGGCGGTGAGGTCCTCAGTGGCCTTGGCGGTGGTGACCATGTTGGCCTCCTGCAGCTCCTGCACCTTGGCGGTGGTGAGCTCCTGCTTGAACTTGTGGAACTCTATCTCCGCCGCCTGGGTCGTCAGGCGGAACTGATGCATCGTGATGGTCGCCTCCTGTTCCCAACACTTGGCCTGAAGGGTCTCCTTCTCAGCCCGGACCACCACCATCTTGGCCTGAAGGGTCTCCTTCTCAGCCAGAAGGACCTCCTTCTCAGCCCGGACCACCACCATCTTGGCCTGAAGGGTCTCACCTAGTCAAGTTCGCTTGACAACTGAAGATGGCAAGGAAACAAGTTCACAAATAATATCTGGGCCCCATACACCGCAGGACTCCAGATACTTCTGTTTATTGTAGTGGATGAGGGGCACTGTACGGTAGCGTCCTGCCTCTGTAGAGGATGAGGGGCACTGTACGGTAGCGTTTTGGACGCTTTTGGGAGTGTTTTGATTGAGACAGGGATGGTTGAGTCTGACATTTGGCCGTCTGAGGGGGACAATTGGTCACCGGCTCAGCTAGTGTCTCCAGTGGGCCGAAAAAGTTTGTGAGATGGAGTTCGTCCAGAGAATAGCAGCAGTAGCTAGTGATGTGTCCTTCCGTGCCGACGGACGTCCTGGGTGTAAGTTTCCGTAGCAGATAGTCACCTAGTCAAGTTCGCTTGACAACTGAAGATGGCAAGGAAACAAGTTCACAAATAATATCTGTATTCTCCACATCGCACACGTCGGTAGTAAATCCCAGTAAATGTTTGCGTAAGAAATATATCCGTTATAGCCGAGACCCCCAAAACGTCTGGCTGGACAATCCCCGACGGTCCGCGATCTCTCACTTTCTCCCTTGGAGAGGCTGTCTCCTTCTCAGCCCGGACCACCTTCATCTGGGCCTGAAGGGTCTCCTTCTCAGCCAGAAGGGTCTCCTTCTCAGCCCGGACCACCACCATCTTGGCCTGAAGGGTCTCACCTAGTCAAGTTCGCTTGACAACTGAAGATGGCAAGGAAACAAGTTCACAAATAATATCTGGGCCCCATACACCGCAGGACTCCAGATACTTCTGTTTATTGTAGTGGATGAGGGGCACTGTACGGTAGCGTCCTGCCTCTGTAGAGGATGAGGGGCACTGTACGGTAGCGTTTTGGACGCTTTTGGGAGTGTTTTGATTGAGACAGGGATGGTTGAGTCTGACATTTGGCCGTCTGAGGGGGACAATTGGTCACCGGCTCAGCTAGTGTCCCCAGTGGGCCGAAAAAGTTTGTGAGATGGAGTTCGTCCAGAGAATAGCAGCAGTAGCTAGTGATGTGTCCTTCCGTGCCGACGGACGTCCTGGGTGTAAGTTTCCGTAGCAGATAGTCACCTAGTCAAGTTCGCTTGACAACTGAAGATGGCAAGGAAACAAGTTCACAAATAATATCTGTATTCTCCACATCGCACACGTCGGTAGTAAATCCCAGTAAATGTTTGCGTAAGAAATAAATCCGTTATAGCCGAGACCCCCAAAACGTCTGGCTGGACAATCCCAGACGGTCCGCGATCTCTCACTTTCTCCCTTGGAGAGGCTGTCTCCCATGGTGTCAGACATTTGTTCAATCACATCTCTGTCTGCCTTGGCCTTGGTCTTGGCCTCCTGCAGTTGTTTCTGCAGGGCGGTGAGGTCCTCAGTGGCCTTGGCGGTGGTGACCATGTTGGCCTCCTGCAGCTCCTGCACCTTGGCGGTGGTGAGCTCCTGCTTGAACTTGTGGAACTCTATCTCCGCCGCCTGGGTCGTCAGGCGGAACTGATGCATCGTGATGGTCGCCTCCTGTTCCCAACACTTGGCCTGAAGGGTCTCCTTCTCAGCCCGGACCACCTTCATCTGGGCCTGAAGGGTCTCCTTCTCAGCCAGAAGGGTCTCCTTCTCAGCCCGGACCCCCACCATCTTGGCCTGAAGGGTCTCCTTCTCAGCCAGAAGGACCTCCTTCTCAGCCCGGACCACCACCATCTGGGCCTGCTGAACCTTCTTCATCCTGGGCGCCTCCGCCACCGTCCCGAAAAGAGTGAAATTCGATGTTTTGGTGGTCGTATCACTCATGTTTGCTCTGCAGACCTTACACACTGCTGTTCTTTTCTTTCTACTATCATCCATCCATATATATATATATTATGCTATATACAGTGGGAATGTGGCATCCAGCCTGCGCTCCATTGCCTCCAATTGTCTGTGAGCTGTAGCCTCACTAGAGCGCCTGGCCTTCGGAATGCGCCGCAGATTGTTGTTGGCGTCGACAAACTCCACCATCTTGTTGCACACGCACGCCGATCGCTCACCATTGGGATATTGGCCTTGTTGTAAAATGGCCGCACCTGCTCCAGGACGACCTTGGCTGCCTCGAACCGTGACAAGGTCGAACCGGGTCGCTTGGCATGCAGTTGAAACCTCCTGTTTGCTCCCGAAACGTATTTGCCTCATTATCAATCCCTGTCTTTCGCAGTAACCTGCACCTGGGTTTTGATTGATTGATTGATTGAAAACTTTATTAGAAGATTTGCAGAAGTAGGTACATGAAAGTACATATTACATCGCCGACTGAAGCCTTTGGTCGTGTAAGCCTGTCTAACCTCGCTGCAGCTCCGGGCTTTCATCTCCCCTCCAGACAAGGACAGCAGCACAGAGAAAGTGAACCACAACACCACTTGTATTCTCCACATCGCACACGTCGGTAGTAAATCCCAGTAAATGTTTACGTAAGAAATATATCCGTTATAGCCGAGACCCCCAAAACGTCTGGCTGGACAATCCCCACCGATTGTTCAGACGTGTGAGCAGTTGACGAAATGCGGCTGCAAGACTGAATGCAGAGGACGATGCAAATGTTATCGATTCGGCCTGAAGTGTACCCAGTTGTGTGCCTGTGAATGTGAGGACTAAAAGAAGAAACAGCCATGATTGCCAGCCATGTTTTGCTCAGAATTGTACAATGCAGCCTATTAGTCAGGTTTGTTATATAATTTCGTTATATAATTTCGTATTATTAAAAAATAAATGTTTTAAGTGACAACAAAAAAACAAAAACAAAAACAAACAAAATATATTTACAAAATAAATACATCTTTCTTCTAATTCTAATAGATGCGTTTTCATTATTGTTACCGCTGCTTCATAGGTCTGAATAACACTGACAGGCTTTATATGTGTCCCTTGAACAGAGCTTGTATAGAACAATTATAGCCTGCATCATAGGAAGGTGCCTGGGCGCCACGCAATGATAATTTCCGTCGTTTTCAGTGAAAATAATTTTGTCACCTTTTTGGGCCATCACCAGTTTGCACCCCTGCATTCCCAAAAAATGTGATAGAAATGAGCCATTGAATTGTTGCACTCTCTCCAGCAATTCCCAGTTCCCGGTGTACCATTCTGTAAGTATTTTCTTCTTGGGGTAATAAAAAACCTAATAATGTTCTTCCATGAAAATTCTCTCCATTGTCCAGAGCTAGAGGTGGTGGATTGTATTTTACATATGTTCAACCATTCTTCCTCAGTTAGGACTATGTTTGCTTCCTTCTCCCACTTATCCCTAACATATAAGGTGGAGTGATTCTTGGTGGACTGTATACTCTTCTGTATAATTCTTGACACCAGTTTCTTGTGGGTGTTGCCCTTATACGCATCAATACAAATGTTGACGAGACTCATTTCAGAAACCTCATTATTCTTTATATTCTTATAGAAGTAGTAATGCCTCAGTTTTAAATACCTGTAGAAATCTTGTTTCTCTAGGTTGTGATTATCAATAAGATATTGAAAGGCCTGTATTGGATGAAATTAGGTAGGGATGTCCCGATCCCATTTTTTCACTACCGATACCTGGGCTTCAGGTATCTGCGATACCGATATCAATCCGATATTAGTATTTACAATAACGTACAATAAAGACCATTCATTATTGTTTTACTCCTGAATAATAACAAATACTTCCCCAGTATAGTCCACAACATTTGGCTATTAAAGACTGCCAGCCTTTATTCAAGCAACAAAAACAGTACTCACTGAGTCTGTTACTCACTACTCAGTGACCAACTGGTTTCAAGTTAAAACAATTTAAACAGCAGCATTCAGCATTGTAGAAAATCTGTATGTATCTCACTATGGGAACGCCCCCTGCGTGACCTCATCAGAAACTGAATTACACTGCGCCAGCCCATTGGCTGGCCCAGGCGACGCTTGTGTCACGAGGGACGGGACCCTCCGCCTATATAACGGCATCTGTCGTCATTCAAAAGCGTTTGCTCTCTTCTCACTGGAGCTGACAACAACTGTGCGGGTGTCTAGAGCTAAACAGTCCACAGATACGAGCGACCACAACACACACACACACTGTATGGAAAGTTTGAGCGGCAGTGACGGCCGCGCGCTGCACTTTATTTTTATTTTTATTATTTTGAACGTCTCGTCAGTGACGATGCAGTGTGTGTGTGTTAGCCCGTCAGTGACGATGCAGTGTGTGTGTTAGCCCGTCAGTGACGGTGCAGTGTGTGTGTGTTAGCCCGTCAGTGACGGTGCAGTGTGTGTGTGTGTTAGCCCGTCAGTGACGGTGCTGAGCCGTGCTGTACGTTAACAAACACGTTTGTACAGCTGTTCCTTTGTGTCGACCTCCCTCTGTGCCTAGAGACTCTTACACTAACGTTACCACCAGGTGCTAGCTAGCTACGGTAGCTAACGTTACCACCAGGTGCTAGCCAGCTACGGTAGCTAACGTTACCACCAGGTGCTAGCCAGCTACGGTAGCTAACGTTACCACCAGGTGCTAGCTAACTAAGGTAGCTAATGTTACCACCAGGTGCTAGCCAGCTACGGTAGCTAACGTTACCACCAGGTGCTAGGTAACTAAGGTAGCTAACTAACGTTACCACCAGGTGCTAGCCAGCTACGGTAGCTAACGTTACCACCAGGTGCTAGCCAGCTACGGTAGCTAACGTTACCACCAGGTGCTAGCTAGCTAAGGTAGCTAGCTAAGGTAGCTAACGTTACCGATGCATCATCAGACAGAAATGAGCAACTGCGACTCCGCTGGCAGAAGGGTGAAAGAGGAGAAACGCTTTGAAATGGATACCATTTCCACCGACATAAGAAATATTGCCTCTCACGTAGGCTATTATGGAGTGCACACAAAGGATACGTGCACACTGCACATATCGTATTCGTCCATGTCCTGTACGCATCACACTATATACATATATATTTACTGTTCATATCATATTGATATTCATGCAAATATATTTACTTTTTACATTCATATTCATTGCACGTATAGCGCGAGGTTGACCACCGTCCGCATTGACTTCACAGTAATGTACGTCTTCATAAGGGTAACATTCCTGATAAGTCCAATGATTGCAATATCCATACAGTGAAGAACATGAACAGGCCCACTGTAGACAATTGACTATCATCCCCAAGTAGGCCTGTATGCATGTTATTTAATTATCTTGTATCCACCTAAGGTAAGGTGACCAGATTTCTCAGATGCAATCTGGGGACATTTCCAACTTTTTAGGAAAAATGTATACATTTTATCATGATGAAGTACAGAAACGGGGACAATTGCTGTTTCATTTATTTTGACCTTATTTGGACCAATGTATACACATTCAAGCAAGAATACTCAAGTGTAACAACTGGAATGTGCCTCTCAACATTAGTGTCAGTGTACTGTAAGTGGTATTAAAAGTAATTCTTAGAACTGTTCAGGTTGACGAGCCAACCATCAACCAAGTGGGGGGTCTGGGGGTCCTCCCCCAGAAGAAAAGAGGATTTAACACTTAATTTCCTGCATTCTGGTGAATTTGTACACACTATTGTGCTTTTTATGCCCATTTTTATCTCCACTACCCTACTCATACTTTAAGCCTAACATACTGTTTAAGCCTAACATAAGACTAATGATGTTGTCAAAATTCGGTATATTGTATTGTATTTTTATTAATAATTTAAAACAACTTTATACACCCACTGCATATATTTCATTGTATTATCTTATTAATAATAATAGCCACCAGGGCACCCCATAAACTCTTCTCCACTAGTCTGATTAGATTGAACTATTCCAATTTCAGGACTGCAGCACAGAGCATAGGTGTTACATATTAATGTTATGACAAACCCCAGAATTGGGACAGCAAATTGAGGTTCCAGCAGCTTTATTAACATTGGGTTTAAATACAACATATTGACAATTAGGCACTTATGCTTTTGGAAATTTTCATCGTCTAGAGTAACTTGACTTCTCAGAACAAGAGCTCGCCTCGAGCCCCAGATAGCACTTTCACTTTCCATGGCAAACTATTTTACAACTATAAATGGAACTGTCAAACTAATGTGGAAGACACCACTGCTCACGTGCCACCCTAGGCCACCTCCTAGACACGCCACTGGGTCCTGGTAGTCTGGAAGCGTCCTAACGATAACCACCCGAGTTGGGGTAGACCTCGCCCCTCCGCCACGCCCCCAGCGGGCTCGACTCGCCGCCCTGCCCCGCAGGCTGCATCCCTATGGAAACGGCATACATTTTCGCAGACTGCGTGGCTATTTTAAACATTACCGTTTCAATCAACCACGTAATATGTCACTGTAGCGTACTCCTAATGTCCACCATGTACTTGAAACACAAATCAGATATTTATTCTCTCGTTAGCGTGCTAGCTAAGCATAACTGACCAGATCAATCAATCTAAGCTTTATTTGTATAGCACATTTCATACCCAGAGGCAACACAATGCGCTTTACAGAGAACAAGGGATGCGGGTCCCACCCCTACATATTCCAGAAGTTTCACCAGGGGGCCAGAAAAGTGAGCTGTAAAAAAATATTCCCTGACCTCCCTTAACGAGACGATCGAACAAGCTCTTGGAGCTTATGTCTAAAAGCTTGTGTCTTACAGCAGCATTTAGAGAGCGATAAGTTACATTAAATTACAATCTCAGAGCAAAAGAGCTAAAAACATCACAGGAGAGACATGGCAAATGTGCGTCCATGAGTGCGAGTCCATCCCACCAGCTAAGCAGTTTGAGTCGATTAAAGTTTCATTTAAACCACCACAGACCCCCAACCCCAACCATTCAGAATGCCCCTATCCATCCTATATGATGGGTTATAATAAGCCAGTCAGACCCCCCTCCCCCATTCTGTTTGAGCTCAGATATCAACAGCAAGCAAGCCCACTTCTTCAATAGGACTGTGTGGCTTACTGCCATCTTTGTCAAAGTGTAATTGTCAGTCATTATATTATAACTCCATTCAAAAACACAGTATATGTACCAAGACATATACCAGCATGCACACAGTCATATAGTGCATGTCCAGACATGTGTAAAGCAGACAGTGATAAAATAGATGCTATATAGCCTAGGGCTGCGCTACTAGGTACCACGATGCATTGCAATGTCAAAATGAAATATGAGATTACTTACAGAATAAGAAGAGTTTCCTTTAGCCGTCCTTCCACCCAGTACTTACTGGGGATGCAAAAGGATAATATCACTCAAAAAAAGCCTTTCTTTTGATAGCTGTGAATGTTGTTAGTTATATGGGTTTAGAAGGGTTACCTATGGCGATTTTGGGCTTGTTGGTTACAGATGCTAGGGGTGGTTTGACCACAGCTCTTTTGATTGATTGAAAACTTTATTAGAAGATTTGCAGAAGTAGGTACATGAAAGTACATATTACATACAAGGTCAACTAACAGGATAAAAACCCAAGAAAGCCACTGGCTTATTTCAATTGGGGTCCTTGATTCTCAATTCATCGTTACATGTAAGACAGACAAAAAAGCTAGTACTATCTACAAGATAATACAGACAAATAACTATTACTATCTACAAGATAAACACACATCCATCATGGGAAGAACAATACAACAAAACATAAGGTATGTACAGCGGGTAGGACAGGTGGGGACATACACCACAGGTGGGGGCGGGGGACAAAACACAAAGTATGTACAGTGGGTAGTTCGGGTCTTTTAATCTGATTTTTGATTTAGAGGGTCCAGTTACGGATTGCAGCCTCCTGTAAATGTTTTTTGAGAGTGGTTTTGAAGGTGGGCAGTGTTTTGCACTCCTTTAAGATTATAGGAAGGGCGTTCCACATTTTTACTGCATAGTTTGCAAACGAGTTTAACCCCTTGTTTGTGGTGCAACGCGGTTGAACGTGGTTCGTGGAGCTTCCTCTGGTGTTGTATGTGTGGACGTTGTTCACTTTTTGGAAGTATGTTGACAGGTACTTGGGTGTCTTTGTGGTGTAGCGTATCTTGAAGACCAGGCCCAGTGCAAGCTGCTGCACTCTGTCAACTACTCGTAGCCAATCAAGGCTCAAAAAATGAGCAGCGGTTAGATGTGTCCTAGGGTTGAGGCCTAGCAGAAGCCTAACCAGTTTATTTTGGGCTGTCTGGAGTCTTGTTTTATGGGCCTTTGTGGTTCTATAGTACCATGATGTTACGGCATAGTCGAAGTGACATTGAATGAGAGCTCCTGATAGGGTCCTCAGTGTGTTTTTACTGACAAGTGAGGATATCCTGTACAAGAATCTAGTTCTATGGTTCACTTTTTTGATTACTTTTGCTGCCATTTTATCTCCGGAAAGATTTGCCTCTAAGATGGAGCCCAGGTATGTAATATCCTCTTTTCTTGTGATATTAATGTTACCCACTTTTATTTTAAAATTTTCAGCCTTTCTGAGTTTAGATGGGGATCCGTATAGGATGGTTTCAGTTTTACCTAGGTGTATTGATAGTTTATTGTCAGCTAGCCAGATGCAGATTCTACTCAGTTCAGTGCTTAGCGCTTTTTCCACCTGCAATATGTCCCTGTCAGAGACCAGCAGAGCCGAGTCATCCGCGAACAGGAACAAATTGCAATCACATGCTGATGACATGTCATTCACATATATTAGGAACAGTAAAGGTCCCAAAATGCTTCCTTGTGGAACGCCGCAGGTCACTGGGAGGGGGGGGGACAGTGTTCCGTTCACACTAACCACCTGTTCCCTCCCCTCTAAGTAGGATTGCATCCAGCTCACCGATGTTCTATCGAACCCAATTGCTTTCAGTTTATCTAACAATATGTGGTGATCTACTGTGTCGAAGGCCTTCTGGAGGTCCAGCATGACCATGCCGCAGTACTTGCCCGAGTCCACCTCATGGTTGATGTGGTCGTTCAAATAGAGAAGGCATGTGTCAGTGGAATGGGATGTTCTGAATCCTGATTGAAATTCATACATCAGCTTTTTTTCGGTAAGGTACCTATCGACCTGTTCATAAACTATTTTTTCCATAAGTTTCGAGATGGAATTAAGAATAGAAACAGGTCGGTAGTTGCCTGGGTCTAATTTGCTTCCTTTTTTATACAGTGGGGTTACCCTTGCTATTTTAAAGTCAAGGGGGACGTGTCCCTGTTTGATGGAGAGGTTTATTATGTGGGTGATGATTGGGGTAATGGAGGCAGCTGAGTCTTTTAGAAATCTGGCTGGAATATTGTCATGGCCCGTGGCCTTTTCTGAGTGTAGAGCGCCTAGCTTTTTAAACACCTCATCGTTTGACACCATGGAGAGTTTAAAATCATCATTGCGTACACCCAGTTTATTGTAGAACTCACGGATGTGCTCTACACCATAACGCCCTGAGTGGGGTGGTAGATTGTTAACTAATTTAGTGGCTATGGTTGTAAAGAAAGTGTTTAAGCACTTAGCCACATCCAGCTTGTCTGTAAGGAGAGAATCACCAGATTTGATGCTGATGTTTGTAGACCTGGTTTTGAGTTTTTGACTGCAACCTAGTTGGCTATTAAGTAGCTTCCAAAGGTCACGTGGTTTGTTTAAGTTTTCTTCGATTTTGTTATCGAGGTATTCTTTCTTAGCAGATTTGGTCATGGTAATTACCTGATTGCATAGTTTGTTGCATTGTTTTTTAATTTTCTCAAAGTGGGTTTTGTGATCTTCGTTTAAGTGTTTCACTAATTTTGATTTGCATTTTTGAACTTCAGAGCATTTTAGGTCTCTGACTTTCATAGCATTTAGAATGTCCGAATTCATCCATGGTTCCGATCGGGTTTTAACCCTGGTGGTTCTCATGGGGGCTATACTGTCAATAATATTTAGGAATTTGGTTTTGAAACCTAGCCATGCCTCTTCAACCTGTGTGCATTTTAGTTCATCAAACCAGTCTTGATTCTCCAGTTTATGGTTTAAGGCCTCACTAGAATAGGATTTAAGGGATCTAGTGGTTACAGTTTTATGACCGCCAGCCTTGGGTTTTTGTTTTTTACGAGTGCAAAAGATCATGTAATGATCACTTAGCCCACATACAATAACCCCACTCTTGGAGATTTTGGACTCATCCGATGTTAGAATGAGATCTATGGTGGTTTGAGTAGAAATACACACCCTAGTGGGTTTGGTAATTTGTTGACGGAGACCGTGTAATTCAGAAAACCTAGTGAAGGATTTGAAAACGGATGCTTCATTTCTGAGCATGTCCGTGTTCAAATCTCCAATAAGAATCTTTTCCACACAGTCAACGTCATCCAAGCACCCCTCAAGAATATCATAGAAATCACTCTGATCGGGAGGTCTGTAGATAGAACCAACCAGCACCGGTTTTGCTTTGTTAAAGATAATTTCAACCCAAACAGATTCTAATTTGTCATGATTCAGGTCATCACGGGTGTTAAAGATAATATCGTTGTGAATGTACATGCAGACACCACCCCCATACCTGTTCCTGTCGTTTCTGATGACTGTGTAGTTAACTATTTCAATCTCTGGGTCTTTGATGGATTCATCAAACTTGGTCTCAGAGAAGCTCAAAATATGAACCTTGCTGTCATGGAACATTTCTCTGATTTGGTCCAGTTTAGGCACAAGACTGTTCACATTAAGGTGAACAATATGCAGGCCCTTACTGCTGTGTCCAAATAGAGAGTTTATGTCTTTGACTTGGAAATAGTCACCACCATTTTGGTCATCGTCACGTTGAGGATTGGGGGGTGGGGGGGGGGCGCCCATTGTTCAACGGTTTCGTCGTAGAGTCTCCGGGTGGAGAAGGGGGGGGTCGTCGTCGGGTGGGGGAGGGAGGGGGGAGGGGGGGGTTCGTCACCGGGTGGGTGAGGCCTCTGTGTTCGTCACCGGGTGGTGGGGGGGGGTTCGTCACCGGGTGGGGGAGGCCTCTGTGTTCCCTGGCTAGTTGGTGGAAGATAGGTGGGGGGGTAATGTTATTAGCATATCTACCCATTGTTTTGCTAGCCACGTCTGAATCCTGGAAGTCTGCTGTTGCCGGCAAACTAACCGGTTTGTCGACAATGGCGTCAATGTTTATGCTCGTAGCATTTGCCTGGGAAAGATATAGTTGTTGTCTGGCTAAACGTGAAGCCCGCCTGGTTGCGACTGGTCCGGGATTCAGCTGGATGTCTCCCGAGAGCAGTAGATAGAGCCATATCACGGTTCTTCGGTCCATTCTACCTGTCGGGGGTTTGTTTCTTCTCGTCCGGTCCGCAGTCAACGTCGTGTGGATGGTTGTTGCTCCGAAGCCCAAACATTTCTTTGCGGCGTGGAGATAAAAGTCGCTATGTGTCTCACCTTTTCCAACAAAGTTTGACTCCTTCTCCATAAGATGCAAGTTCTGTGGTGATTTGATGTACAAATCCGTAATCCATAGAAGGAACAGAAGAAAATGTGGTATAATCCTCGCCGTTGCGCCCGTGCGCTGATAGAAGCGACTACTCATGACGACTGCTGACTGCTGACAACAGCTGGATTTTGGGGGTACTCACCTTGAAGTAGGTCCCTGATTTCACAGAACTCAGAATATTGTTCATTTCTGAAAGCGTTAAATGCTGCAGACAGATAATAATCCACTATCCAGCTATTAACTATGCAATCATAATCTGCCTTGACATCGTCTGACGCGTCCATGTTTTCGTTTGCCGCCATATTTGAATCACGAGCAGCTGTCCCGTGAGCCACAATAATGGAACTCCGAACTCTGCTGCTCCTGGTTGACATGGCCACACCTGGCTCAACTTCAGAGGGGGAGTTATGTAGAGGTTAGAAGAGGCAGGTGGGGCAAGGTTTAGACCAATAATCTTAATATAAAATATATGTATATATTAATATATGAAATTTTTAACCGAGCATCGATCCATTCATGTGCAGGTTATACATGGCCTTCAGTGGTTCTGGGATGCCAATCACCCGGAGATTCTGTCGTTTGGAACGGCACTTACTGTCACTTGGGTCGTTATCGTGGTACCAGAATAGCTTGTTCATCTGTTCATGTTCCTGGCCAGGAGATCCTTCCTGCAGATCTCACTCATCCCAGGGAAGTGGTTGATCTTCTGTGAGGGGTCGTAGCCACCGCCTTCTTGAGCGCGGACAGAGAAACACCGCTCCTCATTGTCCGTTATTCAGAGCAACTCATTGGATTTGCATAAACCCACCTTGTTGGAGCAAGTATATTCTCTGTGGAGGGTCAGCACTAAGTACAGCATGCTGTAAAAAAAAAAAAAAACATCCTCGTCATCCATCCAGAAAGACCAGTTTCTCTTTTTGTCTTGTTTTATGCCTTCGTCTTCAGCTGATAAAGCAGGGACAGGAATTGGATCTAATGATTTTGGTCTCGACACATCACTGCAAGGTGACAACCACTGGTCGTTCTTGTGCAGGGATTTTCCAGGACAGTTGTCACTAGTGTCTTCTTGTTGCTTCTTTCCATCTTTCTTCTTTGAGCAAGACTGAGCACTCATCCCAGGGAAGTGGTTGATCTTCTGTGAATACGAATAGAATAGAATAGAAATGATGTCTGCAGAAGCCAGCCTGGAACGCACCTTTTTGGAGATGAAAATTTGGGGCAATATTTGAGCCTCCACTGGGGCCCTGGCTCTGGTCATCATCATAATTGTCTATGATAGTTTAGTGATATAACTGTGGGACTCTATTAACAATTAATGTATCTGATATAACTGTGCTACTCGCAAATACCCTGGAGTCTGGTGCTGAAAAATTAACGGACTCTTAGCTTCGATCTCGCGAGATCCTGGAAGTGGAAGGTTTTGATTCGAAAATTCGAAAGCGCGAAACTGAATACTGCTACGTCCATAATAATAATAATAATACTCATAGATCTCATCCTCCTCTTCCTCTCTCACAGGGTGTATTCTACAGCAGGGTCGTAGCCACCGCCTTCTTGAGCGCGGACAGAGAAATGATGATACGAGACTTCACCTGGCTTGCCAATGCTCTTCAGATATCTTGTAGATATCATCTTCTCTTCAAGTAGATGTCTTGTAGATGTCATCTTCTCTTCAAGTAGATGTCTTGTAGATGTCATCTTCTCTTCAAGTAGATGTCTTGTAGATATCATCTTCTCTTCAAGTAGATGTCTTGTAGATATCATCTTCTCTTCAAGTAGATGTCTTGTAGATGTCATCTTCTCTTCAAGTAGATGTCTTGTAGATATCATCTTCTCTTCAAGTAGATGTCTTGTAGATATAATCTTCTCTTCAAGTAGATGTCTTGGAGATCTCATCTTCTCTTAAAGTAGATGTCTTGTAGATGTCATCTTCTCTTCAAGTAGATGTCTTGTAGATATCATCTTCTCTTCAAGTAGATGTCTTGTAGATGTCATCTTCTCTTCAAGTAGATGTCTTGTAGATGTCATCTTCTCTTCAAGTAGATGTCTTGTAGATATCATCTTCTCTTCAAGTAGATGTCTTGTAGATGTCATCTTCTCTTCAAGTAGATGTCTTGTAGATATCATCTTCTCTTCAAGTAGATGTCTTGTAGATGTCATCTTCTCTTCAAGTAGATGTCTTGTAGATATCATCTTCTCTTCAAGTAGATGTCTTGTAGATATCATCTTCTCTTCAAGTAGATGTCTTGTAGATGTCATCTTCTCTTCATCAAATGTTATTTTCATGCAATTATTTCAAAGTTGTGACTGACGATCCTATCCTTTATCTACTTCCATCATTAGTTGTCTCCGCCAAGTTCAGACAAATGAACCAAACAAACATTAACTACATATCGAAGAACACGGTTCACTTCACAAGGAAGGGTTGGTTTTTAAAACCTTAGAGAACTGAATATTATTTTGAATGCTGAAAATGTCACATCATGAGGAATGTTTCTGTCACAACAGTGTGTCGTTGGTGCGTTTTCTCTGCCTCATGTACATGAGATAAGAATGAGGACATTTCACAACATGACTCACAGCGCAGACAACCAGAGGATGGAGTGATGCATTGCTCTTTTGGAGAGAAGTGGTTGGCTCTTAAAAGAGCCTTTGGGGTTGGAGCGTTACCGGCCAACTCCAGGATCTCAGGATCAGTCAGGTTCTCATTCACCTGGGTAGTGGTCCCACATTCCGAGGAGAGGCCGGCGGGTCGGTAGCGGGGATGATGGCCCCCAAGCCCGGGAAGAAGACCCGCGGACGGGTCAAGATCAAGATAGAGTTCATAGACAACAAGCCGAAGAAAAGAGTGTGATAATGGTTCTGCTGCTTTGAGTGTCGTTCTTATAGCTCGCGTGAAGAAGCCTCACCGCTACAGGCCCGGTTAGGTTTTGTGTTTGTAGGGTTTAAAAAAGACACATTTGTCCTTTGTGCTCAGGCACACTGTTCTGCTCTCCCCCTGTTAAAACCATACAATAAAAGGAATAAAGTAATGCAAGCGACAGGGATCACCAGGAGGTTAAATGAACTAGGTCAAGGGCATTAAAATGCCAGGGCAGAGGTTGCTGGAAGGGGTGTTAGGTCTCTAGGCTATTGCCACCATAAATATTAATGAAATAAATAATTAAAAACATTTGTGTAAGTGCTCTACATAGGGATACCTATTTTTTTTATTAATTAATTACTCTACAGGATACCTCTATATACACATGTATTTACATAACCACACAAAAGATAAATAGATAAATAAATACATATATGTCTTTATTTGTTTATTAAAAGGTAAATCACCATTAAAACATCCCCATCCAAGTATAGCATTAGTATAATCCTGTCCTCATATTACCCTGTGGCCTGTAGGATAAATTAACATTCCAAAACCTTTTAAAATCGTTCATTCAATCCTCCCGGCGTCACTGTCTGTAGGGCCTTGATAAAATATCTCTCCCTGCCCCTCCGTTGCGCCACAGTCCACCCGTGATTGGCCTGTAGCCCTGAAATGGTGAGGGGTTAGGGGTTAGGGTTACAGGCCCGGTTAGGGTTACAGGCCCGGCACCGTGGCTCTGAGGGAGATCCGTCGTTACCAGAAGTCCACCGAGCTGCTGATCCGCAAGCTGCCCTTCCAGCGCCTGGTGAGAGAAATCTCCCAGGATTTCAAGACCGACCTGCGCTTCCGGAGCTCTGCTGTGATGGCCCTGCAGGAGGCCAGCGAGGCCTACCTGGTCGGTCTGTAGGATAAATTAACATTCCAAAACCTTTTAAAATCGTTCATTCAATCCTCCCGGCGTCACTGTCTGTAGGGCCTTGATAAAATATCTCTCCCTGCCCCTCCGTTGCGCCACAGTCCACCCGTGATTGGCCTGTAGCCCTGAAATGGTGAGGGGTTAGGGTTACAGGCCCGGTTAGGGTTACAGGCCCGGCACCGAGCTGCTGATCCGCAAGCTGCCCTTCCAGCGCCTGGTGAGAGAAATCGCCCAGGATTTCAAGACCGACCTGCGCTTCCAGAGCTCTGCTCCAGCGAGGCCTACCTGGTCGGTCTGTTCGAGGACACGAACCTGTGCGCCATCCACGCCAAGAGGGTCACCATCATGCCCAAAGACATCCAGCTGGCCCGCCGTATCCGTGGAGAGCGCGCCTAAGATGACCACCTTTGGCCTTCAGCTGGCGCAGGTGGGGGGAGAACCAGGGGGCAGAGTGGGGGAAAGAGACAGGCCGGGTTTTAACGGGGGCAAGTGAGTTGAGCAGAGATTTAAGACCATCGTTATACAAATCAACCAACTGATCCGGGGTGTATGGGGGGGTGATAATGGAGAGATTATCAATGCCAATTGAGAGGTCAGCTAGGTTGATATTTCTGATGTTGCGGAAGGATATGACGCGAGATTGCTTGGTTTTGGACAATGTTAGACATAACTTAAAGAAGACAAGTTTGTGGTCAGAGATGGGGAGGTCGGCAGCAGAGCAATTTTGAGGAGTGACACCTGAACAGCAGACTAAGTCCAAAGTATGACCTTTACAGTGGGTGGGGAAGTCGATATATTGAGTGAGACCAAAACTGTCCAGGCATGAGATGAAGTCCTTAGTAGAAGCAAGATTCTTATTGTCCAAATGAATATTAATGTCACTAAGCAAAATTATAATGGATGAGAGTGAGCAGATGAGTGAGAAAAGTGGTGAATTCATCAATGAAGTCCTTGTTTGGCTTGGGTGGGCGGTAAATAGCAGCAGTAGCTAGTGATGTGTCCTTCCGTGCCGACGGACGTCCTGGGTGTACGTTTCCGTAGCAGATAGTCACCTAGTCAAGTTCGCTTGACAACTGAAGATGGCAAGGAAACAAGTTCACAAATAATATCTGGGCCCCATACACCGCAGGACTCCAGATACTTCTGTTTATTGTAGTGGATGAGGGGCACTGTACGGTAGCGTCCTGCCTCTGTAGAGGATGAGGGGCACTGTACGGTAGCGTTTTGGACGCTTTTGGGAGTGTTTTGATTGAGACAGGGATGGTTGAGTCTGACATTTGGCCGTCTGAGGGGGACAATTGGTCACCGGCTCAGCTAGTGTCTCCAGTGGGCCGAAAAAGTTTGTGAGATGGAGTTCGTCCAGAGAATAGCAGCAGTAGCTAGTGATGTGTCCTTCCGTGCCGACGGACGTCCTGGGTGTAAGTTTCCGTAGCAGATAGTCACCTAGTCAAGTTCGCTTGACAACTGAAGATGGCAAGGAAACAAGTTCACAAATAATATCTGTATTCTCCACATCGCACACGTCGGTAGTAAATCCCAGTAAATGTTTGCGTAAGAAATATATCCGTTATAGCCGAGATCCCCAAAACGTCTGGCTGGACAATCCCCGACGGTCCGCGATCTCTCACTTTCTCCCTTGGAGAGGCTGTCTCCCATGGTGTCAGACATTTGTTCAATCACATCTCTCAGGGTTTCTGCAGGTTTCAGCAAGTTCAATTTAAGACTTTTTAAGACCTTTTTAATGCCACTTTAAATGGAATTTAAGACCGAAAAAATATATATATGCGATGGTTAGGGGATTCCACTGTACTACAATACAAGCATAGCATGTCAATCAATGAGACTCATTCAAGTTTACTTGTTTTGTTTATTGAACATAAAAGCTCTGGTTCAATAACTTAATTAAATTAAAAGTGCAATTAGTTGGTCGGAAACATCTAACAAAAAAACCCCATCTACTTAACACACTCACGGCATGAGCCTCAATTCTGTAGCCTTACTCTCCAGTTCTGCCTCAATTTTTTTCAAATCACACATTTTTTCTTTGTATCTCTTCCTGAGGACGTTAGACTTTGTGATGAGCTGAGCCATCAAGGTGCCGGACTTCCCCTCAGCTTGCTCAGCAAACTTGTCTGCATCCTTCTCCAGAGAATCAGATACCTCTAGAAGAGTTTGCTTCTTCCTTTTCAGCTCGATGATGTGCTCTTCTGCTGCTTTTCTTTTCTGCCCTTGTGCAGCGCTTTGCCTCTTCCTCTTCTCCAGGTCTAGGTGTTCTCTGTACTTTGACCTTGCTGATCCCACCGAAGTTAGCAGCTCCTTGGTGAGAGGGACATTGGCAACCCCCCCACAAACTGCAACATAGTCACAGACCAGTCTCTGGGCAATGACAGTGTCCTCCTGAATGTTAACGGTCTCCACCTCCTTGTTAATGGAGAAGCCTCTCTCGACTGTCGCCTGCCCATGGGATAGGAGAAGACGCTTCTGACAGAAACCCCAGAGCTCAGGGTAGGGTTGGCTGAGGTAGCCATGCAGGAACACGTCAAGCCTGGTTTCCATGGGCCGGAAGGACAGGAAGTGCTCGTTTTTAGCCTCAACAGACAGGAAGTTCCCAAACTGTTGGATAATCACATCACCTATAACAAAACAGATGAAAGGAAATATGTGAAATATTATTTACATGATTAATCCTGATTAGCAGACAGGCTTATGTCCAATTGTCCATTGGCTAATAATCAGGGACAAAATTTCCAGCTTTTCTATTAACTATTCATACCAGCAGAGACACCTCCAGACAACTGCTTGTCTTGCAGTAACTTCTGCACTAGACTTCATTCTTCCCTGGCACCAGTCTGGGTCGGCGTACATGACTGTGGGGTCCAGACATGCCATCTGTCTCACGATGGGGTACTTCAGGGGGCTCCTGTCCTGGACTTTCTTTAGGATATTTGACATACCCGTCATGCAGTCCTTCCTAAACTCTAGGGCAGTGAGCTCCCCTACGGTGCCCTTTCTCTGGAGGTCCTGACAGATGGGTAATGTGTTTTAAATACAACTGAATGGCCTAACACAGTATTCTCTCCTGCCTGTATATGGACCATCATTTGATATAAAGTTAAGTAATACATCTAAATTACCTTGAGGGCTGCCTCAGCACCCAGGCCTATGTCGGCTTCCTTCGGGTTGACCCAGCTCTTCTGATCAGCGACATCCAGCCTGACCAGCTGCAGTGGAGTGATGTCATTGAGATGCTCCCTCTTGACGAAACGCCTCAGCACACTCTGAAAGGGTAACAAGAAAATGCATGATGATTGTAAAGCAAGTACCTTTGATAACCACATTAACCATGAAATGCATTTCTATATAGTTATTTAAAATAATATCATATCACATATGCAATATATCAATAACAGTATGATAAGTAACCTTTACTTAGCCAAAACATAATCTTTCAGTAATTTTATGTATTGACTAAGGACGAGTTTAATTAATCAAGCCACCCAGTAGCATCTGCCATTTCTCCCTGCTCACACACACATTCAGCATGCCCACACACACTCAACTTGTTTTGCTTTTGTTGTTGATTGTTCATTATTAATTTGATTACCTTGGACAAGTCAGCCAAATCTTTGCCAAGGAATGGCATGACTGGTGTGTCAGTCTGGTACTTTGTGAGAAAGGGAGTGAAGGTCCTTGAGATGGCCATGAAGAACTGTAGCTTGGGCAAGATGAGCGGATCTCGCTGGGCTGCTTCGATGGTGTCAAATGACGCTGTCCCAGGGTTTGGCAACTTTTTTGTCTTCACTGCATCCACATACTTCACCAGTGATGGCCATACCTTTAATTCCACCATGTGTATGTATTATATTATCATGCATGTCTATTTTATCATACATTGTGCAGCACCTTGTAACTTTGTTTAGAAAGGTGCTATATAAATCAAGATTTTAATTACCTCTATAGCCCTCTCCACAACTGGCAGGTTCTCAATCCACCGATGGCCACAGAATGGTAATGGGAAGACTGAGGATTTGGTGAGGGCAATGAAGTCATCCCTCCTCGCTGGTGTATTGTGGAAAACAAAGTGCATTGCTCTCAACACCTTGGTGGGAGAGAGGAGAATGCTGAATTAGCCATCATCTCTCATGGGGAATGACAAAGTGTGTAAGGGAGCAATACTGCAGGTCCTTCCTCACTGCCCTATCAGACTGCTCAACCAGCAGCGCTCCCCAGTAGACCACACACACAGACACATACCAGAACTAAACTGACAGAATGACTGAACTGTACACATAATGTGTGCAGACACTTTTGATTGCATAAACCCTTAGAAAAAGAACTTAGGAGTTAATAGTATGAAACATCTGTAAATTCATGCTCTCTTTAAATCCTGTCAAGTGTCCACTTGCTGTAATATTCCAATTTGCCTTGTGGGACAAATGAAAGATTACTTCTCATAGTTATAATCATCTTACCTTCTCCAGTTGCCACATGGAGAATCCACACTTGAATGCGTTGTGTAGGGTATGGAGCCCACAGCTACCCACAACAACCAGCTGGGCACCACCATACTGCTCAGCATGCTCTTGCTGTAGAAGCTCCAGAAACTTCCAGTTAACATTGGGTCCATCCATGGAGATGGACACCATGTTCCTCAGGTTCAGTCTCTCCACACACTCCTGAGAATGACATGAATATGATGAGAATAATAACAATAATAATAAATGATGATGATAATGATGATTATAATAACAATAATAATAGCATGATTGCCAATGGTTCAATGTACTTTAACATTCTGTCTGCACACATCCTCAGTTAACAAACTATAACTCATCCATCTACTCCCTCTCCCTACGCCCTTAGATACTCTCTCTCAACCGCCTTAATGCCCATGGTGCCGAGTTTGAATGTTTTCCTACAAACAGTGCATCTTGCTTCTTCTGGGTAGCCGGTGGACTTAAGCCAATCGCAAAATCTTCTGTCGTCAAGCCACCTCTCGTTGAACTTGCACTTCCCCATCTCGCAGACTGGCTAATGCTAGGTAGCAAGCACTGCAGCTGACTATAACCAAAGGAACGCAAGGCGGAGGAGTCTGCGCGCTACTCAATGAAATTAAACGTTTGCTCAATAGAAAAATGCCGCGAGAAAAAGTAAAATTAAATAGTCCTGCCCCGACAATTTTAAGACGTTTGGGTAAAGTATTTAAGACCAGTTTAAGACATTTGTAATGAATTTAAGACATTTTAAGGCCTTAATTTTAGATACATGAATTTAAGACTTTTAAAGGATCCGCGGAAACCCTGTCTCTGTCTGCCTTGGCCTTGGTCTTGGCCTCCTGCAGTTGTTTCTGCAGGGCGGTGAGGTCCTCAGTGGCCTTGGCGGTGGTGACCATGTTGGCCTCCTGCAGCTCCTGCACCTTGGCGGTGGTGAGCTCCTGCTTGAACTTGTGGAACTCTATCTCCGCCGCCTGGGTCGTCAGGCGGAACTGATGAATCGTGATGGTCGCCTCCTGTTCCCAACACTTGGCCTGAAGGGTCTCCTTCTCAGCCCGGACCACCTTCATCTGGGCCTGAAGGGTCTCCTTCTCAGCCAGAAGGGTCTCCTTCTCAGCCAGAAGGGTCTCCTTCTCAGCCCGGACCCCCACCATCTTGGCCTGAAGGGTCTCCTTCTCAGCCAGAAGGACCTCCTTCTCAGCCCGGACCACCACCATCTGGGCCTGCTGAACCTTCTTCATCCTGGGCGCCTCCGCCACCGTCCCGAAAAGAGTGAAATTCGATGTTGTGGTGGTCGTATCACTCATGTTTGCTCTGCAGACCTTACACACTGCTGTTCTTTTCTTTCTACTATCATCCATCCATATATATATATTATGCTATATACAGTGGGAATGTGGCATCCAGCCTGCGCTCCATTGCCTCCAATTGTCTGTGAGCTGTAGCCTCACTAGAGCGCCTGGCCTTCGGAATGCGCCGCAGCTTGTTGTTGGCGTCGACAAACTCCACCATCTTGTTGCACACGCACGCCGATCGCTCACCATTGGGATATTGGCCTTGTTGTAAAATGGCCGCACCTGCTCCAGGACGACCTTGGCTGCCTCGAACCGTGACAAGGTCGAACCGGGTCGCTTGGCATGCAGTTGAAACCTCCTGTTTGCTCCCGAAACGTATTTGCCTCATTATCAATCCCTGTCTTTCGCAGTAACCTGCACCTGGGTTTTGATTGATTGATTGATTGAAAACTTTATTAGAAGATTTGCAGAAGTAGGTACATGAAAGTACATATTACATCGCCGACTGAAGCCTTTGGTCGTGTAAGCCTGTCTAACCTCGCTGCAGCTCCGGGCTTTCATCTCCCCTCCAGACAAGGACAGCAGCACAGAGAAAGTGAACCACAACACCACTTGTATTCTCCACATCGCACACGTCGGTAGTAAATCCCAGTAAATGTTTGCGTAAGAAATATATCCGTTATAGCCGAGACCCCCAAAACGTCTGGCTGGACAATCCCCGACGGTCCGCGATCTCTCACTTTCTCCCTTGGAGAGGCTGTCTCCCATGGTGTCAGACATTTGTTCAATCACATCTCTGTCTGCCTTGGCCTTGGTCTTGGCCTCCTGCAGTTGTTTCTGCAGGGCGGTGAGGTCCTCAGTGGCCTTGGCGGTGGTGACCATGTTGGCCTCCTGCAGCTCCTGCACCTTGGCGGTGGTGAGCTCCTGCTTGAACTTGTGGAACTCTATCTCCGCCGCCTGGGTCGTCAGGCGGAACTGATGCATCGTGATGGTCGCCTCCTGTTCCCAACACTTGGCCTGAAGGGTCTCCTTCTCAGCCCGGACCACCTTCATCTGGGCCTGAAGGGTCTCCTTCTCAGCCAGAAGGGTCTCCTTCTCAGCCCGGACCACCACCATCTGGGCCTGCTGAACCTTCTTCATCCTGGGCGCCTCCGCCACCGTCCCGAAAAGAGTGAAATTCGATGTTGTGGTGGTCGTATCACTCATGTTTGCTCTGCAGACCTTACACACTGCTGTTCTTTTCTTTCTACTATCATCCATCCATATATATATATATTATGCTATATACAGTGGGAATGTGGCATCCAGCCTGCGCTCCATTGCCTCCAATTGTCTGTGAGCTGTAGCCTCACTAGAGCGCCTGGCCTTCGGAATGCGGCGCAGCTTGTTGTTGGCGTCGACAAACTCCACCATCTTGTTGCACACGCACGCCGATCGCTCACCATTGAAGGGTCTCCTTCTCAGCCCGGACCACCTTCAGTGCCTCAAGGGTGAGTGATGACATGCTCTCGGTCCAACACGCCAAACCTTCTCTTCTTGCTTCACGTTAATTTTTCCTCAGTAGTCAGAGAATAGCAGCAGTAGCTAGTGATGTCTCCTTCCGTGCCGACGGACGTCCTGGGTGTACGTTTCCGTAGCAGATAGTCACCTAGTCAAGTTCGCTTGACAACTGAAGATGGCAAGGAAACAAGTTCACAAATAATATCTGGGCCCCATACACCGCAGGACTCCAGATACTTCTGTTTATTGTAGTGGATGAGGGGCACTGTACGGTAGCGTCCTGCCTCTGTAGAGGATGAGGGGCACTGTACGGTAGCGTTTTGGACGCTTTTGGGAGTGTTTTGATTGAGACAGGGATGGTTGAGTCTGACATTTGGCCGTCTGAGGGGGACAATTGGTCACCGGCTCAGCTAGTGTCTCCAGTGGGCCGAAAAAGTTTGTGAGATGGAGTTCGTCCAGAGAATAGCAGCAGTAGCTAGTGATGTGTCCTTCCGTGCCGACGGACGTCCTGGGTGTAAGTTTCCGTAGCAGATAGTCACCTAGTCAAGTTCGCTTGACAACTGAAGATGGCAAGGAAACAAGTTCACAAATAATATCTGGGCCCCATACACCGCACGACTCCAGATACTTCTGTTTATTGTAGTGGATGAGGGGCACTGTACGGTAGCGTCCTGCCTCTGTAGTGGATGAGGGGCACTGTACGGTAGCGTCCTGCCTCTGTAGTGGATGAGGGGCACTGTACGGTAGCGTCCTGCCTCTGTAGTGGATGAGGGGCACTGTACGGTAGCGTCCTGCCTCTGTAGTGGATGAGGGGCAGTTCCTCAGTGCTTTTTGGCCAGGCTGGTGTTTGAGGCCACTGCAGAAGTCAAGTTGTGCCGCTTGACTGGTCGCCCAGCAGACAAGCGCCTTTTTGAGCCGCAGCTCTGCTTCCTCCGTGCCACAGCTGTGGGCTGGCAGCCAATCATTGGGCCTGGCCGTTTGGCGGCCCGCCTCAAAGTGACTGCCCGTCTGCTGGTCAGAGTACTGCTCCTTCCAAAGGTGTGGACAGCTGACAGTAGTGCAGCTGGGTTGTTCTTCAGCAGCTGATGCTGTTTGGCCATCTTCACCAACCCAGCGAAGAAGAGGGGATCCTCTTGGCCTCTTCTTTTCAGATCCTCTATCATGTTTTCCACGATGGAGGCACCACCAGAATCTGTGATATCCAAGAAGAAAATAGGTTTGAATTAATTTACATACAGTGAAGGAACTGTTCTAAAAATGTCCATTATCCGCAATGCTATTCCAATCTCAGCAGAATCGTTGAATACTACAGTGCTCTGTCTGTATGGCAGTCACACTGAACCACATTCACCACTATTAACAAACACTGTTAACAATGATGATGATGATACAGGATGATACGGACCAGGCAGAGGAACATGTACTTCAGGGTCCTCTTCCATTGGACCAAAAGAATCTCCCTCATCAGCAGGACATTCACGTCTGCACACACTGCTTTTAAAAAGGTGCATAAGTATTACTGTCTGTCCCACCCACATGATTGATTATGAACTTTTTTTTTTTCTTTCTTTTTTTTGTTCACAGGTCCAAAAACATTTTATTCATTTCTGAGGTGAGGGTTCAACACAAAGAATACCCAACACACATGATTGAGCGGATTTGCCCCCCCCCCCCCCCCCACACACACACACACACACACACACACCGTTTAACAAGGACACCTGTTTCCTCAAAATGAATGAATGAATGAATGGTCTTTATTGTCATTGCTACAGTACAGGTACCAAACAACGAAATTTAGGAGGGGTGGCTCCCCTGGTGTTAGGAAAGGAAAGAAAAAAAAAAACACTAGGGAACACAGAGCAAACACAGCTGTAGTCGAAAATGTATTCTTCGGTGCCCCGCGGTGGTGTAGCGGTCTAAGCACTGGCCACTAGTGTTCGTATCCCGGCTCGCCAGATCCAGATATGGCCGAGGCACACGGGAAGCGGCATATTGGCCGGCCGCTTCCGAGGGCGGTATAGGAGTATTTCTGGACTAGGATCCGTCGCGCAACACCGCCCCCGTCTGGTGCTGGAGTAACGGTACTGGGCTCGAGGAGCCAGTCAGCCTAGTCTGCCTGGCGGCCTCCTCTGGGACTGCCGGCCACGGGGTCGTGCGGCGGATCCTTCGCAATAGGCAGGGGATAATTGGATGCTAAGTTGGGTTAAATTGGCTACCAAATTGGGTGAAAAGGGGATAAAATCTGAAAAACAAATTTAAGAAAAAAAAAAGAAAATGTATTCTTCTACTAGAACCTGTTGCTACTTTGACACAGTGTATTGTGTGACCTAACCTGACTGTGATCACCTACCCAGGAGTGACTGATGTGGCGTTCCCTCCAGCAGACTGAACTGTCTCAGAGGTTGGAAGAAGTCCACAGATACGGTTGCTTGAAAATACAAAAACAATGTTGAGATGAGCAAGTCTAATAGACTACAGTAGATTGTACCATGGTCTTTGCGATGATAGCACTCCAAGCATAAGAATTGTTATAATTCTTAATGCCTGTTGCTTGGCACGTTGTTTGGGTTACGTAAATATAGCAAAGCACAAATAATTTATATTTTACTGTAGGAGTATTTCTTTGTTTTTGGTAGGCAACTGTGTTATTAGGGCAGTAATTAGCTAAGGTTCTTTGACTCCACGATCGGGCATTAGTACTGTCCAATGCCTGCCTGCCTGCGTACCCGCTGACATCTTCATACAAATAATCTAGTACTAGTCCTTCCTTGTCCCCCTTCTCCTTTTTACTCTCTTCTTCACCTCTTCACTAGCTGATGTGTGGTGAGCTGTAGTGTGCACAAGCTGCAGCCTAAGCATCACCCAGGTGGGCGCTACACATTGGTTGTGATGTGGTGTGCCCCTTCTTCCTCTCCCACTCCACTTTGAGCATTGTTTGATGGAAAAGGGCTCTATAAATGCAATAAATTATTATTATTTTATCATTATAAATCATAAAAACCCAAAATTACCTCCTGATGTGAGCTTCAGAAGCTCAGCTTTCTGCTCAGCAGTAGTGGGAATGTAATTGTTGGACAAGCAGTGGTAGTGTTGCACCACTGCTTCTTGGTGCCTGCATGGTGCCCCTGTCTGTCCAGCTGGACAGGTGCACTGCTCAGACTCCATGTCCACCTCATACATTGCTGTCGACCCCTTGACCTTGAACAGCTTCTCCTCAATCTGTCAGACATTAAGAAAGAGAAGATTCTGTTTAAACACTAACTCAGTGTTGAAAGTTTCTGTGAATCTAATAGTAGTAGTAGTAGTAGTAGTAGTAGTAGTAGTAGTAGTAGTAGTAGTAGTAGTATTTAAAACTGTTACCTGCTGAATGTCGCTGGCTTCAATGCTGCTGTCATGAGCCAAGAAGCGGGAACGCTGGAAAGCCTCTCTGTGGCCAAGGGCAACATCAGTGATGCGGGCTACATAGTATGTCTCCAGCCGGGAGGTGAGCATATCAAAGAGCTGCGGGGGGTTGAACGCTTTGGTCCTCAGCATGATCTTGTCTTTGAGGACACGCATCGCCGCCTCCACAAAGTTATTTGTGTCGTTCCCTCGAGTACGCAGCTCCACTCTGGAGCTCAGCGCCCAGTCTTCCCTCCTGTTGTACAGCCGCTCCAGGTAGACCAGGTATTTACGGTACCTGGAATGGATTACAAGACAAAAAGTGTATTACATTAACTGATGTTACAGGCATGAAATGTGTGAAATTACCATTTGTCAACTAAGTATCTTCACTATTGTAAAGCCAACTGTCTCTAAACTCCACACTAACCTGACAGCAACTGGATTTTCCCTGGCCTGCCTGTACAGCCTGTCTACCTCAGAGACCTCCCTGCTGTACAACATGTCCCTGATGAAGGCAAAGAGGGTTTGCCTGTCTCCCTTCTCCACATCACTCTCCTTACTCCACAGCCACCTCCAGGTAGCTTGGAGGAGGTGGAAGGAGCAGAGCAGCAGTGTAGCCTCAGGAAATGCCTGCTTTAGAGCTCCCCTCTCTGCACTGGAGTCATCTGTCAGGAACACGCCAGGTCCTGCCTGTCCTTTCCCTGCAAAGCCTTCCCTTCCAATGAGCCCTTTCAGCAGCTCCAGCCCCTCAAAGATTGTACCTTTGTCCTCCGCTTGAGTGATGATGATCCCAAGGGGAAGGCCACCTGCACATGTGTGTGTGAGGAGGAGGAAGACCCGGCAGTTCTCTCTGTCCATGTTCCCCGAGGAGTCGATGAAGCAGAGCTCCCCACTGTGCTTGTTGGTGTGAAGGCGTTTCATCAGTGGGGAGCATATCTCGATGAGAGGAGCTCCAGCAGAGGAAGTGGTCATCCTGGCACACACTTCTCCACACTTGGTGTTGTACTCCACCACCTGTCGTTCCAGAGCTTCCAGCATAGAAGGGCCTTGCTGTGCACCATACTCTCCCCTGCACACCTTTTGGAAGAGTCTGAACAAAAAAAAATTAGCCAATAAAGTTATAATATGCATGCTGTATACCGTTTCAAACTATACATCCCACTCCACTGCTCATATGTGTTCAAATGTGTGACACATACACAACCATCATCAACATAGTATTATACAGTCTTAACCCCAATCATGTGAGGGGTCTTTTGACAATACATACATAATAACTACAATATGATCTTAAAAAAAAGGTGCACCTTTGGACAAACTGGAGATCTGGGCAGATCTCTCTGTTCGCTGAGGCATGGACATATCTCTCCCCATACTGCATTTGCAGGTTGTGCTTCAACACACAAAGTGCTGATGTGGGAGAGTGGCCGATTTTAAAATGCCTCGTCAGGCTCTCAATTGATTCCGTCCCCACATCTCTGTGCCCAAGGGCCTCGGCCACAAACAGGTTGTGGTTGTGGGTGTTCTTTACCATGACTTCCAATGGGAAGTCAGGCATGTGTCTGTCCTTGCAGCTGTTGACAGAATCATATCAACTTTATGTTAAGTTTGAGCCAGTGAATGAGGGAATCAGTGGATTGGTGAGGTAACAAGGAGGATGTGGATGAGTTGAAATACTTGGCGTCAACTATCCAAAGTAATGGAGAGCGTAAAATAGAGGTGAAGAAGGTAGTGCAAGCTGGGTGGAGTGGGTGGAGAAGTGTCTTAAGAATGATTTGTGACAGAATGCTACCAGAATTCTACCACCAATAGTGAAAAGGAAAGTTTACACGTGGTGGCATTGTCTGACAAATAACTAAACAAGAGGCAGAGCTTGGTTTTGGACATGGCAGATAGGAGACAAGCTGGTAGGGGTAAGGATGCTGGAGATAGAGCTGAAGGAAAAGGCGGAGGCCTAAAAGAAGGTATATGGTGTGGTGAGGGTGGGCATGCAGATGGTTGGAGTGAGAGAAGCTGATACAGGACAGTTTAAAATGGAAAAAAATACTCTGCTAACGAGGATGTTAAGTTTAAGCCAAGGATGAATATAACAACATGATTAGCAGCGTACAGTAGACCTGCATACATCTCTCAACTCACCGGCTAATCCGCCCACTTAGAGGCTGGCACTGTTTCAGGGTGAGAGACATTGTGGCTGGACAGCATGTGTTTTTAGATGAATGTCTCGAATTGGCTGTCATAGACCTCACATCAACATGGTGCTGACACTTGTAGTCCACCTAAACAAAACATTATATTCACTATATAAACGTAAAGTGGAAGGAGTTGAGAACCTATGTGAATGCCATCCGCCTGATACGTGACTGTTTGGAGCAGGCACAAGACATTTTAACTGTTACCTTGAAAAGAACGCGCTTTGCCAGACATGGAATGGTTCTTTGGACCCTCCATGTTACCCCGGAGTGTTTTGCTGCCTTCACCCACTCCCTTGCCTCGTCCTCTGTCCTGACCTGGACTCTAATTTGTGCCTCAAATGAAGCATGATCCCCTGGTGATGGCAGGTCCATGTATTTGCACACATGGTATGTGTGATCAGGGGGTAGCCAACTCTGCAGATGGAAGCCACAGAGGAAGAAAATACAATTAGTATGGACGGATATACATTGGGACTTTTACCTCATAACCTTATCCTACAATGATGACTTATTGCGATTCTCATCAGTTCCCTTCTTCCAGTTGCTAGGTTCATAAATAAACACTTTAGGGCTCAATCTGTCAATAACAAGCTAGTACTCAACAATAAGCAATCCGGTCTTCTCTGGTCATAACTGTCATCATATTTCATATTTACATGCTAACAGCAATTTAATTTGAAGGGCTTGACTTTGTAGCCTACATTATGTGTGAACACATTACTTTTTCCTTGTGATGAGTTCACTTGTCTGAAGGACAAGTAGGCTACAGTACATGAAAAAGTCCTGCTAAACTTTAACGTTATACCTTCAATTGAGGATATTCCTCCACGTTTTCCCTGACATCTGAGCACACACTGACCTGAGTGCTACTGACAGTGACAGGGTTCACTGATGGTCTGTAAATTACCAAGGAGAAGTGTTAGGTTCAAAACGTAGGAGCCTATAACCTAAGTTACACTTTGAACGACTGATCTATTTTGTAATTTGTGGAAAACGGACCTTAGGTAAACTAACGTTAAACTTCACCAACAGCGAGGCGGCTAGCTAACTCGTTCAGTCATCTATTTTGTAATTTGTGGAAAACGGACCTTAGGTAAACGCACGTTAAACTTCACCAACAGCGAGCTGGCTAGCTAACTCGTTCAGTCATCAAGGCATCTAATCAAATAACCAAAATCATGAATGAAAGACCCAAATATGTACTTTGGACTCCAACTAGGATAAGTTCATTCACAATGCACATGGAGTTTATATTTTAACTTTAGAAACGTTGATAAATGAAACCTACGCGGGCGCAGCATAAGTATGGCAGTCTTGCATCGACATCTTACAGCGAGGAAAGAGATGGAGCACGGTTTCCATAGGGACGCAGCCTGGGGGCGGCGAGTCGAGCCCGCTGGGCGCGCGGCGGGCGTGGCGGAGGGCGTGGTCTACCCCAACTCGGGTGGGAATCGTTAGGACGCAGTCTGGAATGGATAGAATCACAGTAGAAGAGAACATGAGTGCAAAACTGAGAGAATAGTGATTTGAAATGTACCATTAACTAATTTAACCATGCAATAGCACCAGAAAGGTCAAACAACATAATGGTGTGGATTAATTTAGCTTTAACAAGCACCATGGCTTGGACGCAATGATTAACAATGATAGCTAGAAACCGTATTAACCTTATGTAGGCTAGCCTACATCACAACCTGCTAAGCAGCTTATGTCCTACTGTGTGCATTCATGTTATGGAGCTGTCTAATGGGCAGCCTGGATCCTGCCAGATTTCACAGTAGCTATATATTAGTTTCCTCAATCCTGATTCTACCAGAGTGAACCGGTCTCACTAATTCATCATGAATATCATCTGTGCTACATGCCAAGTCAATAACATTCCAGCTGAACCTTCTAATGTCTTAACGTCTGCCTCTGTGTGGTCTATATTTTCAGACAACCACCAATCTCTCCTCACTGTCTGAGGCCCCATCTATCATAGGGGTTAGACTCCTAACCCTGTCTGCAAGTGGACTCTGAAGGTCCTGTGTAAAGGTGAGACATGGAGAAAGGCATGGACACACACAGGCAAACACACACACACACACACACACACAATCACATGATTGCATACACAATGTTTACATTTGTAAAGCACTAATGTCTATTCCATGAAGATAAGAGTCTGAGGAGGGAATCATCATCAATGCTTCTCTCCTCTGCTTGTCTGACAGCTCCCAATAGCAGGTCATGTGGTGCAGAGGCAGGGCCTGTGAACCACCACACCTTCAGCTGGATTCAGGTGAAGAACAGTCACAAGCAGAGCTGTAGATCATCAGCAGCAGCCAAGGGAGAGCCTTCTTCTTCCTCCATCTCTCGCAGAGCAGAGCAGAATGGCTACTCTTATTCTCAATAAGTCTAACGCCTTTGAAAGTAATCATGAAGTTCACATCCCACAGGGCAAACCATGTAATACTAAGAATTTCCACCGAGCTGTACTTCTCCATGTTATTGTTACTCATAAGGCCAAGCCCTGGGTATGACTGGTAAATACATGTGGCCAACACATCTCACACCAGATTACTTTTATTTGACTATTACTCACCACAAAAGCATTCATACATCGTTTTTCATTTGAACTCAGCATTTACTTGAATATATTTTGCTTGCAATCTTATTTATTGCAATTTCATCTGTTGTAGTGTGGGAAATGTAGTTCATGTTTAATTCACATTACATGGGACCCCTCACCTTGGTCACAATCTCTTTGATTCTCCACCATTGAGATAAAGGAATTCAGAGTATGTATAAACTACCATGGCAATAAACTGATTCTGATTTAAGCTTGTAGGCTGCAGTTTTTCAGACAACCTGCTACAGTAGGCTATGGCTAGTGCACTCTTACGCTAAGTAGTGTGTAGTAATGTATGTAAATGTATAATAAATCCACGTGTTTACAGTTATGTACTTTATTTATTCCGTAATAAACCTCACAAAATATTTATCTTCATCAGTTTGATTATTTCCTGCTCTGCAGTTACTGGGCTCTCAGAGGTGCTGGATGACCTCCAGCACCTCTGATAGCCCAGTAACTGTAACAATTTTGTCACTGGTTATGGCAGACCTGCATTTTATGCAGTGCGGGCTCGTTTCCATGGCCTGGCAGCCAACCAGGCTGCGGCAGCACAATGCCATTGTTGGCACCTGCATCAGACCTGTAACAAGTAAAACAGACAACATAGTACATCTTAGTACATTCAGTCCAACTGACTACTACTGCACACTCTATCACCTGGGCCAACACCAGATAACACGTGAAGAACACCCTGTCAATATGATAGACGATGACAATTGACTCTTGCTTATATGATAACAGCTGACTCTGCACAACTGTATACTTCAATGTTATTTAATTGCACTGCCTATATCACACATACAGACACACTGTGATTGGATGGGAAGTAGAACAAGATCAAATTGAGAGACTGCTAGACTACAGATAATAAATCACCAGTTTGGATGTGCACCTTGGACTGGAAAGACGAACTAATTAGTGCTGATCAAAGCAGTGACAAGAATTCCAATTTACCTGTACCTGCACTAGTTATTGGCAAGAATAAACTTTTGATTTCTATTTATAAGCTGGGCAGATGTGTAGGAGTTTCAACCTTGAAGCCTATTCTAGGCCGGAATTCAAATCTCTTTATCACTTGCACTTTTTGCTTGATAGTACACCTGTTTGATGAAAATGCTCACAGATTCCACTCCCCTGCCCTGCTACAGCACCTGCCACTGCAGTTGGTTGGGATTGATCACCAGACTCCTCCCATTCACCATCAACAGTTTTTGGCTGTTCACTCTATTTTTGAGACCCTCATGACATACACATGTGTGACTAACCGTGGCAGATGCAGCACTTGAATGCCTCTTTAAGGGCTGCTTCCTGCTGTTGGGCCAATGTATGACGCAGCCCGGCCACCTGCTGGATCCTGTCCAGCACTGCAGGTAGGCAGTCTGCCGCCAGGACCACCTCCTCGATCTTCGCAGCCACCCCATCCAGTGCAACCGTCTCCTCGTTCCTCCTGGCTGGCCTTGGTATATAATGGCCCAATGTGAATAATATTAACTACTGTATGCTTTCATCTGCATACAAAAAGTCACTTTCACCATTACAATAAAGAACACATTACAATGGTGGGTGGAGCAACCAAGTAGTATATTTTTGCTTTTTACTACTGTACAGTGTATTACTACTTGAGTGTTCTTATATCTAGCATGTTTTTTTTTTTTAAGTACTACACCATCAAGTGGATCCCTTATACCTCTTATTTGACTAAATACTATGTTAGTATGCAACACTCACCCCATCCTCCTCCTCTTAGCTCTGATGAGCTCCTCATGTTTCTCTTTAGGGAGAGCAAAAATCTTTCTTGAACTCGGCCTCCAGAAGTCGATCCCTGCAAAGACATCAGATTTTAAACACATCAGTCATCGATCTGAGTGTACAATACACGTCAAATCATTAGAGGCACGCTGGACAGAGTGGAATGACAATGGCTGGGTTTCCCGATAAAGAACCTTAAGGAACCCTTCTTAAGCTTCCCTTTGCATGGGAGTTATGAAGTACTTTGGAGTTAAGTGCTTCTTAACTCGTTTGGGAAACCCAGCCAATGTCTCTTCAAATCAAGCACTTAACTGGATGGATTCGCACTAATCTTAAATTATCATGAACAGTGTCTTTCATTAAGACAATGGGCTCTATATTCGTACCGGGGCTTAGTCCTAAAGTTGATGCTAGATTGGATTGTCCAGAGGGATGCTGGGGGGGGGACTGCAACACATAGCGGAGCCCCCACCCCCCACATCCCTCTGGACGATCCAATCTAGCATCAACTTTAGGACTTAGCCCTTAGCCCCGGTACGAATATAGAGGCCAATGTCTTAATGACAAATAATCATGAAAACAATGTCTTTCAGTAAGATCTGATCCTCAATGTCTTCAACCAAGTCTGCAGCATTCACTAAGACATGTCATCATTCACTCTACACTACACACCACTATGTCACTTTCTGCTGGCAATAGCAAACAAGGCTGTCTGCTCTACCTATTACAGAACTTACCTCGCGTAGCCTGACTGTCAACAATCAGGCAGCCCTGGCAGTCAGTGAGGACAATGTCCTCTGTGGTCCCCATGGCTGCCGTTGCTTTTTCGGCCACATGAGTGACCGTTGAGTCACTTGGGCTGAATGTGATCTGGATGACATTGTTGGGATAGAGCTGTCCCCCCTCAACAACTCCAGCTATTATTTTTCTGTAGAGTTAACACACACGCACCAAGAAAGTACTTTAAGCCTAACAGCTTCATTTAAACTTTTTTCAGACAGTCTAATGTAGCTGATTGATGGTGCAAATGTATAAGTATTGGTGGTACCATCATGATGGCCACTGAAAATTATTCATATTAAAATTGTAACCTATTAGCAAGGCCTACCTAATTTTGTATTAAAAGCCTTTGTTTGACTTGGACTACTGAAAAAACCTTACCGTATGTATGTTTTGGGAGGTCTTGAGCTTGCAGTCGGAGGGCCAGTGGGAGTTAAGGTAGATGGATTTAAAAATCCAAAGCGGCCAGGGGAAGGAGAGGGAGGAGTGGAGGTAGAGGGGGGAGGGGAGGGAACAGGAGCAGGACTGAGGTGTGAGGAGGATGGTGGGACGTTGTCCCCCATTACACTGAAGGTACGTCCTGACACACCCAGGGCATAGGAGCAGAAGCGCCCTTCCTCAGGGAAAAGGGTGATCCCCGCTTCATCCACAAGGTGAATACTCTCTGATTTCACCTGTGTTTAAAAAAACATCTTGGTGAGCTTACTAATTATTAATAATCACCCATCCAACCACTAAATTTAAAATTGCATTCTTATTGGCGATCATACAACAACAGTTAAAGCACACACTTGTTCTTTGTAGCTTTTCCCACAATGGGACACCGACAGCCCAGCCATGTCTGGGAAAAATCATCCTCCCTCCACCTCCAGTGTGGAGCCTACACGTGTCTCGTCCAGCGCACACACACTGGAGGTGGCATCCCATGACTTTTCAGAGACCGTCTATTATATGTATGCATTTATTTCGATTGTTTAGATTATTGGTTAAAGTATACTCGGGTTATTGGTGCTAGCGATAAGTAGGGTATGCAGTACCACGTGCCACGAGAAGCTAATACCACGAGCCGATATGGGCTCTACATATATAGGGCAATATGAAGTGAGCTAGGCCTATCATCTGTAAAATTGTAGCATCTGGCCTGTAGCTCTAGCATTAATAATCTGCCAAATGTAGGACTACTGTACAAACCTTGAATAGGAATGCTAGGTTCCTGATGGTGCAGTCAACATCATTTAATTTATTAGTCTGGCCACCCTTCACAAAAACGTAACTGTCTGACATGGTGACTGGAGAGAATGGAACACATGGTCCAGCTGTTTTTTTAAGGTCCCGGCTTGAGTGATCTCGAGAGATCTCTGTCCAAGATGCCAATTGGCTACCCAACTTTTTTTTTATTTTACCACCCAAAACTTTGATAGGTTACTGTTATACGGTACCTCCATGGGTTACAGTGAAACACCAATAGGCCAACTTATTATCTAATCTCTTTATATTGCTATGGGTAATTAAATAAATAAATGACCAACAACGAGGATCATGCATTTGTGGAATGCGGCCCAAAAATATTTGCCAAAATCCCCTATATTCTTCTGTTGGTAGGCCTACCTATATAAACATATAATCATCTCAATGTATAATATGTGTTTTTATGGGTTCGTAATATCAAAATTAACCTTGCTGTACTGTATAGCGGACACATAATGGACTGTACTCAATATAATTTCCAAGGCTAAACATGATTTCCACTACCACTGTACTAGACAACACTTCTAGTATCAACTGAGTTTCAACCATCAGTCATATGAACAATTATTGCCACTGTGACTGGAGGACACAGTAAAGGGTCAATAATGATTTGTTTCATGGTTGAAATTAAATTGATATCTATACTAGAAGTGTTGTGTTAGTACAATGGTAGTACAAATATGTTGTGTACAGTTCAGCTGCCCGATTTGTCTGGATCCATAGAAGGATCCGGTGACCACTGCCTGTGGACACAGCTACTGTATGGGCTGTATTAAGGACTGCTGGGATCAGGATGATCAGAAGCATGTGTACAGCTGTCCCCAGGGCAGACACATTAGATTAGATTAGATTCACTTTATTGTCATTATGTAACGGGGCAGGGGCAGCCCTAAAGCTTTCCAACACCCCTGCCTTCTAAGAGGATACTGTTGAGGAGCCAACCAAGGTTACCCAGACAACACCCAGAGACCAGGAACAGTCCACAATGAATCTTTATTAAATCTTTTTAATCTATAAAAATAGAGTCTTTAAAAACAACAGAGTCCAATGGGATGGGGTAATCCGATGGAGTCTCGACTCGGGCTCCCCCCCGGCCGTATCCCGTCGGTCAAGGACCCTAAGGTCCGGCACGTCTCTATCCCGGCGTGGCGCCAATGGTCTCGCTGCGGACAGGAGGGAGAGGGACTCAACAGGTGGTATGTAGACGACAGTCACTCTCACGGTGCGCCCCTCCACTAACTCCCAGCTACGCTAGACCATAGGGTTAGCCCTCGATCTCCAAAATAATACAACTCAACACTTCAAAAAGATACTTAAAACTAAATGATCAAAGAAAACCACACAACTGTCGAGAAGACAGAAATAATAAACCACACAAATAAGGAGCTTGCCACTAGCTCGTCATAAACAACACTACTCAAAAGAATAGACACACCAAGCAAAAGCAAAATAAAGTTTCACAAGAAACACCGGAGAGGCTAACCCTAGAACACTATGTAGGGTGTTCACACATATAATTTTGCTTTCTGTTGCTTTCACTTTAGATTAAAATAAATGTCCAATATATGTCCATCTCACAGAGAATTTCATGAGAAAAACAATGGTCCAAACCCCATGGTTCTATCATGTACGGTTCAAAAGTTATCAAGGTTTACCTCTTTACATACACATGTGAATTCCAGGAATTTATCTCAATAGAATCTAGACCTAACAAGTGGTCACTGCTGTGCAGTAATGGAACACACAAATTATGAAATTCAACTTTATCTTTTAAACTATTCATTTTTATTACACAAACCTATATATCATTATTTTCAGAATTTTAAGACCAATATTAGTAGCAAATGACATTTTTTATCGCACAATTAATATCCAAGATGGCAGATTAAATCCAATATGGCTGTCGTTAAGACACTGGATACACCAATTATGAAATTCAAATGTATCTTTTAAACTGTTCAATATTAATAGCAAATATAAACATTTATCACACAATTCATATCCAAGAGGACAGACTAAATCTAACATGGCCACCGTAATGTTTTTGTTGTCTTTTGTAAATGCTGTGTTAGGTTTTTGTGTATAAATGCTATGCATACAACTATGCATAATTCAAAAAGAGAGGAAGAGTTATGACCAAGAAATTGCATAAATAATCCAGGTCCAGGCACTAAAGGTAGGTAACAAAACATGTATTCAATGGGACGGGGTGTTGGAGGGTGGGGAGTGATCAGAGAAAGTACAAATCGTGGTTTTTAATATCCTTTAAAAGAGGAAAACACCAGTGTTCCTCACAAACATCATACTTGATGTTGAACAGAGTGTTAATGACTTCCTCTGCTTGAGGCTCTTTAAGTCCACAGACTGTTGCTGGAAACCACTCTACCTTCCCATCCTCCTTGCACAGTTGCATGACCCTCCTGCCAACCAACAGCTCAGGCCTTCTACCGAACTCCTCCAGCCATGACATAGCTTGCTGTATTTTCCCCTTCTGCTCTGCCTCTTTTAATTTAAAGAGGCTCTGCAGTCGCTAATTGTGATTTGCTGCTCTTCCCTGGACCTATATACAAGACCACCAGGCTGAATGATCTGAGGGACACTGACATTAGCCTCCAAGATGGACATGAGTTTTTTTTTTTGTTCTTCCACAGAGTATTTCCTCTTCTCCCTTGTTTCCTGGAAGAGATGCCTCTCCCCCGCAGAGTTCAGGACGGTTTTTTGAAATCTTATCTGGGCCAGGAGCGCCTCCCTCCACTCACCAGAGCCTATCTCGTTGAGCCGCGACTGCACCTCTTCCTTCGACCATGGCCCCCCCAACTTGGTGACACCTTGTGTCAACTGAATTTTTGTGGTCCGAAGTGCGGCATCTTTAGCTTTTTTTGATTCTATCTTGCTCGCCATCTTCTCCTCCAGAGCCAATTGTAGTGTAGCCTTCTTTTCCTTCATTGATAAAATGAAGGAAGGAACTTGACGCCTTGCCTCATCAAGAACCTTTGTTCTCTCAGCAGGGCTCAGGCTCTCCAGATAATTGCTGGGCTTATTTTGCCACCACATGACCAGCGTCTCCAGGTTGTGATTGGAGATGGAGGCCTTGGAACGGAGCAGATGGTCAAGCACAGCCAGGTCACACTCACCCAGCATGTTGGTCTTGGGGACTGTGCTTGCCATCTGCTGTACTGGAGTGCTGGGGTGCCAGTGTTTCCCCCCTGGCAGCTGGATGGAAGCCTGCCTCTGTAGCACAACCAGCATCTCCGCGCTAATGAGCTCAATGGCGAGCTGGGTGAAGGCGCTCTCCTCCGCATTCTCCACCTCTCTGAATATCTTTGCCGTCAGCTCGTTGTCAAGGGGCTGCACGGCGAACACTGAACCCCTCTTCATCGCCATGGAGCCATCGATGGACCACACCTGGAGGGAGGAGAGCATCCTTTCAAGATCACTGTTCAGATCTAGGATGTTACCAGGCATCTTCATATCCAGAACATATTTAAAATAAAAACGAATCTTGTTTCATGGAGTTATGAGCTATGCAGCTTTGTATTCATTGGATTTTTTGGAAACAGTTACGTGTTGTGCAGTAGAAAAAGCAACGAAAGATTTTTTTGTTTTTGTTTGACTTGGAAGCGCCGGAATTGATTGCGAATGTTGAAATCGTATAGGGGTAGCTAGTGAGGCGTGTCGGAAGCAAACACAGCAACTGGTACAGGGGAAAGAAATGGTGATTGAAAAGCAGATTGTTAAAGTGCTCCGTGTGTATATACCATCGCCGTGTATTTATAGCCCGTTTTACCAGGGTTGTACTCGAGTCGCCCATAAAGTCTGTTCTGTTTTCTTTTTAATAAAACGCTTCAGCTTTCACATTTATTGGCGTCCATCATTTTATAAGGAGGATGACACGGGGGCAGCACTGTCTTTCTCTCTCACACGCACACACTCACATTCCATATACATGTTGTTTGTATGACAGCTATAATAACAAAGCACGTCTGAAATCCATGTTCGTTTCAGGACGTGGGGCCTATTGCTCAATATTAGGAAATAAGACTTTCAAATTCATTTGCTCCTTATTCAAGGAGGCTGTGCTGTGTTTTCGGAGCTGACTCGAGGTGTTTAGTGGTCTAGAGCTGGGTCGCCTCTGACGGTAGGTTGAAGTCCACTTGCGTCCAGAGCATGGAGAGCACGGGCTGCTGCAGGCTCCATATTCACCAGCAGGTGCATTCGGCACGCAAAGGTCCCCATCTCCACGAGCTGCTGTTGCTGGTCTGTTGAAAGACTAAAAAATATTTTAAAAGCTTTAGATTAGATTAAAGTGTGTAAAATGTGTGTAAAATGTGTTTGCACAAAATAAAACACTACTCACAAGAATCAGAGTTAACAGTTAACTAACTATAATTCTTCTTGTCCTTTTCTAATTTCTTATCAATACTCATTTATTGTTTCTATTAACACACAAAACAAAATTGAAGCCTCCTGGTCTTATTGAAATAACTAGCCTAATGCACTGCTATCAAACTCTGGGATTATCTAAAATCACTGCATTATACCTATCAAACGCTGGGATTATTGTTGGCAGTAGCTCTTCCCGAAACTGGGCCAGAAGTCGATTGAAGACCCCGTTGACTGCTGCCTGGTCTGACATCAAGCACTTGATGCTCGACACAAGTGATGCCACGATTACTGACTTCTCCTCCTCAGCTGATGTGATTGCTGCTGCTAGACTGTCTATGCTCTCCTTGAAAGCGGTCAGATAGGTCTCAGCATCTCCTCCTGCTACCTGCCTCAGCCCTAAGGTCAGGTGTTTCCCTGACTTCAGTGACACCTAAAACATACACCGTAACCGCTTTTAAACCTCAATCATGTTTGCCTTAAAGCAAATTCACAATAACAATAAATGCATTTTGTATACTTAAATATATTATATATTTTATGTAAATCCAGAATTGCAATCAATGTATAAATTAGTATAATAATTTACTGCCTGATTTAATTGGAAACAAGTACATGTTGTTTACACACACACACACACACACACACACACACACACACACACACACACACACACACACACACACACACTTTAGAGGATTATGGTTATTGTTAGAGGGCTCAATGGCAGTACATACCTGCATGCCTTGGTAATGGCTGTGATTAAATGTGGTGGCATCCTGGTGTAGTGTTGTGCCTGCACCACTCTCCGGATCAAAGTCCTTCAGCATTTCCTCAGCAACCTTACCAATGGACACAATTGATTTTATTATGAATTTGCCATAAACATAATTGTGTTTAAATGGGCAAAACATTTTCAAGAAGTTGAGCAATAGACCAATATCATGTTCAGATATATTTTTACCTGCTTACTCGCCACTATTCTGGCCTCCATCATAATACGACTGCTGAGAAGTGTCTTGCTGGGAAGCCTCTGTGGTACCTTGCCCGTCAGGTTTTTAATTACTGTAGTGAGGACCTTTGGCAGTTTTCAGATGCTCACATTCCCCTCTGTCAGTAGTGTCATGCAGACCTCCCGGATTTCATTTGTGTATCTGCCATTTTCAAATGTGGCAACCTCCTCCCTCTCAGTGCAGTCTATCACAGACTGAAGCTCTCGCTCTCTCCTTTCCAGCTGCTTTACCTCAGCTTCCAGGTGTTGAATGGAGGCCTCTGCCATATCTTCAGCCTCATCCCTCTCCCGCCTGGCTTTCGCCACATTCCCTCTCATCACACTCAGCCTCTTCTGAAGGGCCACCTTCTCCTGCTTCCACTTGTCCTGGAGGCTCAACTTCTCAGTGAGCACCTGTATTACTCCCTCTTTCTCCTCAAGATCCTCCTTGGATAGCTTAATGGTCGTTTTTAGCCGTTTAATTGTTTTGTCTTTCATGTCCAATGCTCTTTTTCTTGGTAAAGTTGCTTTTACTCTAATTAATTGTTGTAGGCAGAGGTCATACTGTTTGGTCAGATTAGAGTTCTCAAGTTCAAATTGTTCCAATTGTAATTTCAATGATTGTCTGTCCAATGTGGCATCTATGCTGGCCTGCTGATACTGTAATATACTGGTCTGGAGTTTGGTCTGACTTATCAGCTGCGTTTTCCTCCATGGCTGTGAGCTGTGTTTGTATTTGAGAGACCTGCTCTTCTGATGACTGAAGCTTTCTGCTTAGGGATAGGTTTTCTTTTTTGAGTTGGGTTTCAATTGAATTTGGGGTTCGGGCCTTTGGTGGAAGAAATTCAGATTGCCAAAATAATTGTAGGTCTTTATACTTGTTTTTCTTCATTTTCTTGATTTTAGAGAGGGTATCACATTTTTGTCTGAGGCTGTTTGAGCGTCCATATTTATTAGGAACCAATTTAATTATTTATTCAGTTAATTCTGCTGCAGTCATCCCCTTTAAACTCTGCTCATAGAGCCAGCCGTTTGTAACGATAGGTGTCACTTGAGGTAACATTTGGAGAGGTGACACTTGAGGTGCGTTTGTGGCCATAGCTAGACTCTGTAAAAATCAAATATGAACTTATCAAAACAAAGAACCAAAAATTAGGCTAGTCAGTACTGTGTGTTACATGGATTACATTTTATGTGGACATAAAACAACATATACCTATATATTCCAGTTGATTATTTAATATTTACTATTAACCCTTCGAAACCGGAGGGACCATTCACACAAATAGCGTCTAGCGGGCTAGAGTAGGCTCTCGAAATTACAACCGGAGCGGAGTAGACTGTATTTCTAATCAAAAGCCGCTGGATACAAGACAAACATGTAGCTATATGTATATATTTTTTGATAGAAAACAAGTTGAATTGAACAGAAACCCACCGCGAAGATGATCAGATGTCAATAATGATGAAGATCTTTCAAGTGTCTCCTTAAATTTACCACAGGAAAAAATCCTCCAATGAGTGGAGACTGGCGGAAGACCAATAGGAAGTCAAGATGCCTTAGATACAGGTGACACGTCCATTAAAAGGATTACTATTGATCAGAGCCGCGGAAATGGCAAGAAAGAGAGCTTATAAATAGCCGAAAATCACCGGAGATAGGGATTAGAACGGCGCCGCTGAAAGTGCTAGTGAGTAGCAACGGTAACATTGAAATTACATTCTTAAAACAATAAGTACATCGAAAACAGTACACAGAGCTAAAACTATAATACATATGGACATGTATGTTGACACATGTAAGACAATATCTTCCAAAAATGTATTTTTAATGGTGATTAAGTAGCGCAACACCTGGCAAAACCCCGTTTTCGCACGTTCTACGACCAGTGGGTGGACTCCCTACACTATGTCTGTATAGGAGGCGAGCTAATAGTCCGGACGTTCCCGTCAACAACAGCGGGACTACAGGGGCCCACAGGCCGCGACAGATGAGGTAAGGCGTAAAGTCCACTTATAGGTGGTGGGCCGAACGCGTTTATCGCGAAGTTTATCTTTTTCCATCTACAGACTAAACGATCTCTTACATACGATATTAAGTAATTATCTTTAGTCTATAACAATTTGTTGGCAGCTGTATTTATGTCGGAGATTTTCACAAACTTGTTTTTTAATCGTCTGTCTGCTCAGGGACATCGCTGGTCGCTCTAGTTCAGGGGTATTCAATTACAAATTCGGTTGGGCCAGATTTGAAAACCAAGAAATTTAGCTGGGCCAGACATTTTCAGCGGCCAGTAGCCTAGGCACCAGGTAATGACACATTTCAAACCAACACAAATGAATGTAGGCCTAATGACATACAAGCAGTTTATTTATAGTTTTCCTTTTAAATTAGGTAACATCTGACACAGGCACGTCAAAAAGACTTGACTGAACACAATAAAAGAGCTGTAATTGAACAGAACCTAATAGCAATACTTTTTTCACTTTTTAGGTAAAACAACAAAATGTTGGTCTCAACTGACCCATGCACATCTTAAAGTGCATAAAAAAGTGTACAGTAGTATACCAATAAAAAAAAGTCCTTTTGTAAAATAAAAATGTTGGTCATAGCTGACCCAGGCACAAAGTGCTTTTAACTGAATGAAAATACACCTTGAGTGCACAATTAAACAAGTTACAGTTACAGTTAAACAATAAAATTGAATCTAATCTAATCTAATCTTACCCTGCTGACTTTCTTAGTGTGAGAAGTGACATGTTTTATTCTGAACAAGAGCAGTGACATTTGGCTCATAAGATGTCAATGCAATCCGAAGGCATTGGTGAAGAGTACTGTCAGTCAGGGAACAACGTGAGCTGCTTTTTATTTGATTTGAGATTGTTTATTAAGGTAAGCCCCTTGAGAAGAATCTTCTCATTTTCGAGGGGGTCCTCACATATAACAATACAAACATAATAGTAACGCATAACAAATAACAATACAAAGCACCTACACACACACTCTCACACACACAGCCCGTCATCACTCCACAACCCACCACTACAACCCAACCGCAATATATAGATGCAACAGTCAGATACATACATAATATAATTATCAGAAGACATCAGAAAGTAGTCGAATTGAGCAACAACAGAGAGCACATTAAAGGAAAATACAAATACAAACAACCTTGTGTTCATGTGTGAAAAGCTTGCTTCACAGGTGTATGTTGATCCAAACATACTGAGCACATGGATTGCTACTTTCTTAACGTTAGGGAACTGGTGCACTACAAAACTTTGCAGGTCCATTAGTGCGAAGCTCCTGTGCCATGGTTACGGATGACTGCATGTCAACAAGTTCGAGTATGGAAGACACCACTCCCTTTCCTCTGGTGGATAAGTCCCCTTCTATTGCAGCAGTGAACGGGTCTCTGGCAAAGCCCATCACCTCTGCGGGCAGAGCAAGTCCATCCAGTCGACCAGCAAAGTTCTCTTTCAACCTTGCAATGAAAACAGTCATCACATCTGTGATTTGTGCCAGGGATGAGACGCATTTGCGGAGCGTCGGAAAATGCAGCATTCTGCCGGTGCAGAAGTCGGCCGCGAAAAGGTCCAGTTTGACTTGGAACGCGCCTGTTCCACAAGATCAATCACAGTTTTGTCTCTGCCTTGTAGCCCCACATTTAGGTCATTCATGAATATGTCGCTCAGAAAGCAGACATCAGCCATGAAGTTGTCGTCCAGTATGCGATTCAAGTGTGTTTCTGCCTTCGTTTGCTTGCTGCTGCTGCTGCTGCGGAGGAAAGTTGTAATCTCCTCTCTGAGATCACAGAAACGCTCCAGTGCCTTGCCTTTGGACAGCCACCTGACGTCGTTATGCAAAAGCAGCTTGTGGTGCTCAGCAGACATTTCTGACAGCAGCTTGCGGAATAAGCGATGTTGGAGGCTCGAAGTGGAGCGAATAAAATTAATTGTAGCCATTATCCATTGTTGTTTTAAGCTCCCCGCTTAGTTTGTTTAGAGTGTTATATTCACGTTCTGTAGGCTACTATTGTAGACATTTCTGCATGAATTTCTGAACACTCGCGAAATACGTTTTTCTCAGCTTTTATGGCTGGGCCAATCGGGGGTCGCCTCTGGGCCGCATGCGGCCCCCGGGCCGCTAATTGAATAGGCCTGCTCTAGTTGATAAACCAATCAGAATTCGAGTACGGCTTCATTAGGACCCCGAAATGTAAACACTGGCTGTTAACCCTAGCAACTGACTGGATGTTAACCCTAGCAACCACGGGAAAATAACGAGATGTGATGAATTATGGAGTGTTGTATGCATTTAACAAACCGAACGGACAATATTATAGCATTTTCAGATGCAAGTTGGACCAAATTTGTACATTGTTCTCTACAGTGGGTGAATCTTCACACTGCAGAAAGCCAAATTGCAGAAAGGGCTGTAAAAAAATATAACCTAGTAGACAGTTACATTCCAGATGTGCCAGCTACGGTAATATTGGCTACCATAGACAATGCTATATAATAATAATAATAATAACTTTATTTGTATAGCGCTTTTCCTGCAAACGTTGCAGCTCAAAGTGCTTTAATCATTATATAATCTTAATTTAATTATTTTGTAACTTAAATGCAATATTAAAAGCATGGGTTTTTATAATCTTAATTTAATTATTTAGTCATTTAAAGGCAATATTAAAAAGATGGGTTTTTAGTCTTGACTTGAACATATTTGCTGAGGTTGCATCCCTAATGTAGATGCAGTATGCCAACATACGAAACATTGAAAGAGCCCACAAGAGAAGGGAAAAATCAGTAGGCCTACAGGAGGCTGCAGGTTTTTTATAGCAATATAAGTTATTTATAAGAACAAGATGATATAAACAAGCTAAGATATGACATGAACATTATTAACAATATGATATAAACAAGCTAAGATATGACATGAACAAGATATGAACAAGGCATCAATGGGTCAGGGTCAGCCCTGCCAGGTCAGGTCCAGAAGATGTGCAGTGCAGTCCAGGGCTGAGCATTTGGGGTTACCTTGGTAAACAGATTAGGAGAGTTTTAAATAAACTAGGCTATAACTTTGGAAGCTTTACTACTTTTACTATTGTTGTGGGAACAGTGAGGAAGATAGACATAGGGGAAATGCTGGTCTATAGTCTGGGACCCTTTCCTGCAGCAATTGCGAACATAGATGGCTCTCTTGTGAAAACAAAGCCAAATTAATGCACTTTCTAGAAGGATCAGTAAATCCACCAGCCACCGTAGAAATCCCTGATGGCTCAACCTGGGTGTGGGATGCAATGGCACTAGTACAGGCTATGAAACCCCAAGATACATTTGGAAGATTTGCCAACAGTGCACTAATGTACCTGATCAATGCAGCCAAAGTGAGTAAATCTAAAGTGGTGCATTTTGTCCCTGACACCTACAAAACACTGAGTATAAAGAATGCAGAACGAGGTCGACGAGCAACAAAAGGATGTCAGTTGATTGATTGATTGATTGATTATACTTTATTGTCCCCGAGGGGAAACTTGTCTTGGGCATGGTACTTTCATGCTTCAAGTGCAACAGAGACGATACATACAACATACAGTAGGCAAAGTAAACAACAGGACAGCAACAAACATTGAGTGACATTGGCAGCAGTTTCCACCTGGACATGGCATCATTTGGTATAAATATATATTGCACATAACCCTTCAAGTGGTGTTTTCGAATATTGCACATTGCGCAGTTGACAACAATATATTCAGCTGACCAGAAGACTTTGGTCCAAGTTCTTGGCTTGTGGCCAAAACAAAGAAAACCTACAACAGTTTCTTTTTGAGACATGGTCCAAGTCCAGGAAAAACCAAATTCAAGACATCACTTTGATTGTTGGACATGGGTCTGAGTGTCATGTGATCAGAGTCAACAGCAGTGGCACAGAACTTGAGGTTTTACCACTGCTCACACTGTTCTCAATACAGGAGGAGGCAGACACCCTGCTGTTGCTTCACTGTGAACATGCCTCACAGTATAGCTTACATGTTGTGATCAGCAGTCCTGACACAGATGTGTTTGTACTGGCTATCGCTTTCTGTAAGGAAATAGGAGCAAACCTGTACTTCCACACAGGGAAAGGGACAAACAAACACCAATTGGAATTGGAGATCAAAGATGGCGCCGACCATGGCTGCTATGTTGCTACAGCTTGTTGTGTTCTGTCTGTTCTGTGTCTCTGTGTCCTGCCTAACGTCGTACACAAGCGACGTTCTACAGCACATGAGGGGTTTAACCCCACCGGACATCTTCCCCAAACTACTCACCCGTTCCACGGACATTCTGGATATGCTTGTGAGGGGGACCGCGTTTTTCGCCAGAGCTGTGAGGTGGATCAGAAGGCAGCGAGGTCGGAGAGCTGGCTGTTTGATTCGCCTTCGGCGGAGAGGAACGCGACCACCACTCCCGGGCATATTCCTGAGCAACGTGAACTCCCTCTACAATAAAATGGATGAACTCCGGTGTCTCGTTGCAAGGAACAGCGACTTCCACTCCTCGGCTGTCTTCGCGTTCACGGAGACGCACCTATCTCCATCTGTCCCCGACGAGGCGGTGGAGCTAGAGGGATTCTCCGCGTTCCGGGCTGACAGAGACTTCGAGGCGGTGAGCAAGTCTAGGGGTGGGGGGTTAATGTTCTTTGTTAACGTGCGCTGGAGTTCTGTTCCACGGCTATAGAATCCATATTCATCCTATGCCGTCCTTTTTATTCCCCCCGTGAGTTCAGCTCATTCATTCTCGCGTGTGTCTACATTCCACCTGATGCGGACGTCACCGCAGCAGTAGACACACTGGCAGAGCAATTGATGAGTGTGGAACGTAATTACCCGGACAGTTTTGTTGTTGTTTTGGGGGATTTTAACCAGGCTAATCTTAGCCGGGCGCTCCCCAAATACAGGCAGCAAGTCACGTGTCCCACCAGGGGGGTGAACACTCTGGACCATTGCTACTGTACAGCTCGTCAAGCCTACCATTCTGTCCCCCGTGCTGCACTGGGCTACAGTGACCACATCCTCATACACCTGATCCCTCGCTACAGGCAGAGGTTAAAACTCTCTAAACCTGTTGTACGGCGATTCAGGGTGTGGTCCAGTGAGGCATGTGAGCGACTCTGCGCCTGGTTGGAGAGTGCAGGCTGTGACCAGGACTTGGTGGAGTGGGCGGGGCCAGAGGCTGGTAACAATCTGGATGTATACACAGACACTGTTACATCATTTATCAGCCTTGGCGAGGAGGTGTGTGTCCCCCTCCGCTCCAGGAAGTCCTTCAACAACGACAAGCCCTGGTTTTCATCCCAACTCAGGCGTCTGAGGTCAGAGAAGGAGGTGGCTAGGCGCAGTGGGGACGTGGACCGGGTCAAGCAGGCCAAGTACAGGTTCGCCAAAGCGGTGAAGGAGGCGAAGCATCGCTTTTCGGAGAAGCTGCAGAAACAGCTCTCTGAGGGGGATTCCGCCTCCGTCTGGAAAGGCCTAAAGACCATCACCAACTACAAACCCAGGTCCCCGCTGATGTCCGACAACCTCCCCCTCGCTAACGAGCTGAACGAGTTCTATTGTAGGTTTGAGAAAGAGAGGTTCCCGCCCACCCCCGCCCTCTCCCTCCACACCCCCCGGCTACAACCACCACCCCCGTCCCCCTGGGGGGCCAATGTCCCTCCTGCTACCCCCACCCTCCCCCCTCCCCCCCCCCTCCCTCCCCCCTCCTCACCCGCCCCGCCCACCCCCACCCCCCTTTCCCCACCCCCTCTCTCTGTCATAGTGCGAGAGGTAAACAGACTGTTTAAGAGGCAGAATCCCCGGAAGGCAGCTGGTCCGGATTCCGTCTCTCCCTCTGTCTTGAAGCACTGCGCCGACCAGCTGGCCCCGGTGTTCACCAACATCTTCAACGCCTCGCTGGAGCTGTGTCACGTCCCAGCGTGCTTCAAGGCATCAACCATCATCCCCGTCCCCAAGAAGGCCAAGGTCACAGGCCTCAACGACTACAGACCCGTCGCTCTGACCTCCGTCGTCATGAAGGTCCTGGAGCGCCTTGTCCTGGCCTACCTGAAGCTCATCACGGATCCTGTGCTGGACCCCCTGCAGTTCGCGTACAGAGCCAATAGATCCACGGAGGACGCAGTGAACATGGCTCTGCACTACGTACTAGAACACCTAGACACTGCAGGCAACTACGCCAGGATCCTGTTCGTGGACTTCAGCTCGGCCTTCAACACGATCCTCCCACACATCCTGGAGCACCAGCTATCCCTGCTGCAGGTGCCGGTCTCCACCTGCAGGTGGATCACGGACTTCCTGACTGACAGGTCTCAGCGGGTGAAGCTGGGGAAGAGCATTTCCAGCTCCAGGACCACCAGCACAGGCTCCCCGCAGGGCTGCGTCCTGTCTCCAGCACTATTCTCCCTCTACACCAACAGCTGTGTCTCCCGCCACCCCTCGGTCAAGCTCCTGAAGTTTGCAGACGACACCACCCTGGTGGGCCTCATCTCCGGGGGGGACGAATCTGCCTACAGGGGTGAGATCGAGGGGCTGCAGAGATGGTGCAGTTTAAACAATCTGGAGCTAAATGCTCTAAAAACAGTGGAGATGGTGGTGGACTTCCGAAGGAAAGCAGCCCTGCCCCCTCCCATCACGCTGGGAGGTACCCCGGTGGCCTCCGTGGAGTCATGCCGCTTTCTAGGCATGACCATCTCCCGGGACCTAAAGTGGGAGCAGAACACCGAGGTCCTCACAAAGAAGGCCCAGAAGAGGATGTTCTTCCTCCGGCAGCTGAGGAAACTCAGGCTGCCGAGGTCCATGATGGTCCAGTTCTACACGGCCATCATAGAATCCATCCTCACCCACTCCATCACCTGGTTCCCTGCTGCAACGACCAAGGACAAGGCCAAGTTGCAGCGGGTGCGACGTTCAGCAGAGAGGGTGATCGGCTGTCCCTTGCCCTCCCTCAACTCCCTGCATGACACCAGGGCTCTGAGGAGGGCAAGGAAGATCATGGCTGACCCCTTCCACCCCGGCCACGGCCTCCTCACCCTGCTTCCCTCTGGAAGAAGGTTGCGGCTGCCTAAGGCACTTAAGGCCCGCCACAGGCTCAGCTTCTACCCCTCAGCCGCCAGGCTGTTAAATGACTCTGGATTCCCCCCCCCCCCCGCCCCCAAGTCTGCCCAGGACTGAACTGGACTCACTGTAAAAAAACTCTGCACTGCACTTTACTTTATACCGCACTATCCAATGCACTGTTGTCTGTTCTGTGTTGTTGTTGTGTTGTCCTGTTTTTTGATATGTGAAAAAAGTATAAACGCACTTGCTGTGGTGACGAAGCAAATTCCTATATGTGTAATGCATAGTGGCAATAAACGTTATCTCAATCTCAATCTCAATCTCAAACCATACACGTACAGAGAATACACAGCCATCTTGGTGATGAAGTCTCTGATGCGCTCATTGGATTTCACTGTTTCACCGGCTGTGATACAGTGAGTGCACTGCACGGCAATGGAAAAGTGAAGGCCGTAAAAACACTCCTGTCCAAAAAAGAGCATTGTGCTACTTTCCAAAAGTTGGGAACAGCTTTTCAACTGCCAACAGAGCTTTATGAGGAAATTGAGGCATTTACATGCAACCTCTACGACCACAAAGGCTGTAGGGATGTACATTTAGCTAGGTGTCAAATGTTTAAGAGTGGGAAGTGCAATGACCGAAGTCTACCACTAAATAAGGATGCCTTGCACAAACATAGTCAGCGGGCAAACTACCAGGCAGCCATATACAGGAGGTCCCTTAAGAGCCAGCCAGACATCCCTCCGCCAATGAGCCATGGCTGGAAGATAGAGGGAGATTTCTTTGAGATTGACTGGATGTCCCTTCCCCCAGCCCCAGTCGCAGTTTTAGAGCTTGTATACTGCTCCTGCAAAAAAACAAAATGTGTGAAAGGGAGATGCACATGCAAATCTAACAACCTACCATGTACAGACATGTGTCTGTGTTTGCACTGCGAAAACACACTAGTGTTATAAATGTTCTCTAACACTTGAATCTTTGTCTAGTCTCGTCAATTATAGGCAAGGCAAGTGAAGATACACTTAGTCTTGGGTTTTGTCTTACCAGCTCACCTCGTAAAAGTGAGACGATTGACAATATCAAAAACATGCTTGCACACACATATAACATACTCACTCACACACAAGTTAATGTTACTGGTCCCAATTTGGCACACTTATTATTGACATAATTGAGAATAGACATAGTTGACATTGGTAACTTAGCTATTGTACCCTTTAAAGTTAGATAACTAGCTTGTTAATTAATTAGCTTCACAATCGCGGGTGACGATAGGTCGGATTTTTCACTAAAATAGCATATTAGAACATGTTTGTATTGACACAACATGACATGGACTTGTTCATTAATATGTGATATGAATTAGTATGACATACACATCTTACCTGAAACATTACTTGACAGTTGTGGTGGGTTAACATAATTCACCCCCGGAACTAATAGTTGGGAGTATTGTTCCGTACGGAGGGTTAAGTGGGTGGTACTCAGTTTGAGTTCCTGTTTTATGTGTGTGGTATCAACGTGTTCATGTCTGTTAATAAACGTCTAGCTGTGACATTTGATACGCCGCCTCCGACTCCCGTCTCTCGGCACTACATTGGTGACCCTGACGTGATTCCCGTTGAAGTATCCGAGACTGAACCGAACATGGCAAATAACGCCGTTTTTCTCAAATTGCCGGAGTTTTGGGAGACGTCCGCGGCAGCATGGTTCGCACAGACGGAGGCGCAGTTCGCCCTCCGTGGGATTGCAGACGACACCGCACGCTACTACCATGTCGTCTCGGCTCTGGGGAGCTCCGCTGCAGCCAGAACGGTGGGCTTCATTACAGCTCCCCCTGCCCTGAATAAATATACAGCGTTTAAGACTCTCCTCCTCAGAACCTTCGGACTATCACGGTCAGAACGAGCCCGACGTCTGTTCGCAATTCAGGGGCTGGGAGACAGCAAGCCTTCCCAGCACATGGACATGATGCTGAACCTACTAGGTACGGAGGAACCAAATTTTCTTTTTATTGAACTGTTTCTTCGGCACATGCCTGCACATGTACAGACGGCGCTCGCTAATACGACTATTACGGAACCCCGTGAGTTAGCAGAGGAGGCTGACCGCTTCTTCCTAGCTACCCAGCGTTTTACCCCTGAAGTGCTAGCCCCGACACACAATTACACTCCCCCTGGCAGAGACAGGCTAGCTAACAAGGGCCCACCTACCACCGATAGCCGTACTAGCCCAGGCATGTGCTATTTCCACTCACGCTTTGGCGCGAAGGCGAAGAGGTGCCGCTCCCCTTGCAACTACGGCTCGGCGGGAAACGGCAAAGCCTGCGTTCTGTAGTGGCTATGAGCGTGGGCACAGCAAACCAGCTACTGTTCATCAGAGACACTCTCTCCGGGTGCAAATTCCTCTGTGACACCGGTGCTCAGAGGAGCGTCCTGCCTGCGACAGTGGATGACACCGCCAGGGGAGGTCATGGCCCACATTTAAAGTCCGCTGACGACACCCCCATCCGCACCTATGGCACGAAAGCTGTAGACCTATGTTTCGGGGGTCAGCGGTTTACATGGGAATTCGTCACGGCCGACATCTCTTTCCACCTCCTCGGTGCAGATTTCCTATGTGCTCACGGACTGCTCGTGGACGTCAAGAACAACCGCCTGGTGGACGCACTGACATTCTCCTCACTTGCATGTGTCCGCGGTGAGGCGACATACGGTGGGCTCTCCAGCTCACTCTCAGAGGGTGACAACTATCAGCGCCTGCTCAGCGAGTTCCCCAGCTTGACACAGCCCACATTTTCCGCCACCACTACCAAGCATGGGGTGGAGCACCACATAGAGACCAAGGGCGCCCCCATCTACGCTAGGGCCCGGCGGCTCAACCCCGACAGGCTAGCAGTCGCTAAGTCTGAGTTCGCCAACATGGAGCGCCTTGGTATCATCCGCCGCTCAGACAGCCCATGGGCCTCACCGCTCATGGGCCTCACCGCTACCGAAACCAGACGGCGGATGGCGACCGTGTGGCGACTACCGCCGCCTCAACGACGCTACGACACCCGACCGCTACCCAGTCCCCCACATTCAGGACTTCTCTGCGCATCTGGCGGGTAAGCTGGTTTTCTCAAAGGTGGACCTAGTGCGTGGCTACCACCAAGTCTCCGTGCACCCTTCAGACATTCCCAAAACGGCGGTGATCACGCCGTTCGGGCTATTCGAATTCCTACGCATGCCGTTTGGACTTAAGAATGCGGCCCAGTCCTTTCAGCGGCTAATGGATTCGACGCTCAGAGACATGCCATTCCTATTCGTCTATTTGGACGACATCCTCGTTGCCAGCTCCTCGGTGGAAGAGCATCTGGCACATCTCCGAGACCTCTTCACGAGGCTCAGCCAACATGGCCTGATCATTAACCCGGCGAAGTGTCTGTTCGGGTTACCCTCCATCCGATTCCTGGGGCATCTCATCAACAAAGATGGGGCCGCCCCCCTTCCATCGAAGGTGGAGGCCGTTTCCGCCTTCCCCCGCCCACACACAGCTCGAGCACTCCGAGAGTTTCTCGGAATGGTGACTTTTTATCACCGGTTCATCCACCGTGCAGCCCACACCATGCACCCGCTGTACGAGGCTATGAAGGACAAATCCCCCATCCAGGCCATCGACTGGACGGCCGAGAGGGAAGCCGCCTTCATTGCCACCAAGACCGCCCTAAGCCAGGCCGCCATGTTGGCCCACCCGTCACCCAAGGCCCCTATTGCCATCACCACCGATGCGTCCGACTACGCCGTCGGCGCGGTGCACGAACAATGGGTCGCAGGCGCCTGGCAGCCGCTCGCCTTTTTCAGCCGTCAGTTGACGCCCAGAGAGCGCAAATACAGCGCGTTCGACAGGGAGCTCCTTGGCCTCTTTTTGGCAGTCCGCCACTTCCGGTTCCTGCTGGAAGGCCGTGAGTTCACGGCGTTCGTGGATCACAAACCCCTCACGTTCTCCATGTCCAAGGTGGCCGAGCCTTGGTCTGCCCGCCAGCAGCGCCAGCTCTCGTACATATCTGAGTACACCACAGACATCCAACACATCGCTGGCAAGTCCAACGTGGTCGCGGACTATCTCTCCAGAGCGGTCGTCGGGGCCGTTCAACTGGGTCTCGACTACCTCCGCATGAGTGCGGACCAGGCCTCCGATCACGGGGTCCAGACCCTCAGGAACGCGGACACAGGACTACGCTTGGAGGATGTCGCAGTCGGTGACTCAGGCGCAAAACTGCTGTGCGACTTCTCTACGGGCCAGCCGCGGCCGCTAGTCCCTGTGAACTGGCGCCGGCCCGTTTTTGAGGCTGTACACAACCTCTCCCACCCCGGCAGGAAACCGTCCGTAAAATTGGTTTCTGAGAAGTTCGTATGGCAGGGACTCAAGAAGGAGGTAAGGGGCTGGGTCGACACGTGCGTGGCCTGTCAACGCGCCAAAGTACACCGCCATACCAGAGCCCCTTTTGAGCCCTTCACTGTTCCTGAGAGGAGGTTCGACCACGTCAACGTCGACCTTGTGGGACCACTGCCCGCCTCTCACGGCTTCACCTACCTTTTCACCATGGTGGACAGGACGACCCGCTGGCCCGAAGCCGTTCCCCTCTCCTCGACGGCGTCTTCCGACGTGGCCCGTGCGTTTATCGGCACGTGGGTCACGCGCTTTGGGACCCCGTCTGACCTGTCCTCTGACCGTGGCTCGCAGTTTACCTCGGAACTGTGGAACGCTGTAGCTAGTGGTTTGGGGGTAAAGCTGCACCGCACTACTGCCTATCACCCCCAGGCTAACGGTTTGTGCGAGCGGTTCCACCGCTCAATGAAGGCGGCCCTACGCGCGAGTTTGACGGACGGCAACTGGGTGGACAAACTTCCGTGGGTCATGCTTGGCCTCAGATGTGCCCCCAAAGAGGACTTGCAGTGCTCGTCTGCCGAACTCGTGTACGGCCAAACCCTACGAGTCCCCGGGGATTTCATCCCGGATGCCACTGTCCCCTGGTCTGCAGCCAGGCAGCGCTCCTCCCTACTGGAAGCCGCTGAGGTGTTCGCACCCGTCCCCACTTCACAGCACGGTACCCCTGCTTTCCGGGTCCCCACCGAGCTGCGCTCGTCAGACTTTGTCTTCATTCGCCACGACGCCCACCGCGGCCCCCTACGCCCCCCTTACGATGGCCCGTTCAAGGTCCTACAACACGGGGACAAGATCCTGGTGGTGGACGTTGGTGGTAGACACGAGACGGTCTCCATTGATAGGATCAAGTCCGCTCACGTGGACGTTTCCCGGCCATTGGAACTGGCTCAGCCCCCACGCCGTGGCCGCCCCCCCATGCCCCACCCCCCGCCCCCGGTCGCGGTGCCTTCAGCTGCCCCTGCCCCTGTCCCGGTTCCCCCTGCCCCGGCCCCGGCTGGCCCTGCCCCTGCCCCTGCCCCGGATGCCCCTGCGTCCCGCACCCGCCGGGGTCGGATCGTCGTCCCTCCCCGACACAGGGATTTTGACTATGGGTGAATTCTGGGGGGGCTTGTGTGGTGGGTTAACATAATTCACCCCCGGAACTAATAGTTGGGAGTATTGTTCCGTACGGAGGGTTAAGTGGGTGGTACTCAGTTTGAGTTCCTGTTTTATGTGTGTGGTATCAACGTGTTCATGTCTGTTAATAAACGTCTAGCTGTGACATTTGATACGCCTCCTCCGACTCCCGTCTCTCGGCACTACACAGTAAAGTTATCCGAAACAACTCAGTCTTCTCGTCTTTCCAGATAATACGTTGTTTACGTCTAGTTCCGTATTTTGAAGGAATATCATTGGCAGACGTCAAGTCAGGTGACGCTTTAACGGGTTTTGATTGGTTAGCGGCATAGTAGCCCCAAGCATTCTCCTTATTAACTTATGGATCGTAAGTTTACTTTTCATAAAACGTAGATCGAAAATCGGCTGCCAACAGACGGAAACATGCTCCAAAAAAAACTATTTAGCTTATATGAAAAAATCAACTAGTCTGTAGTTGTAGATCGATCATTTCACAAACGAAAGCAGATAGACAGCTTCGGCCCACCGCCTATTAACTCTGGGAAGGGTGCTTTGTGCCACACCCTCCCTTATCCCCAGTCAGGCGTTCTCTCGATTCCACGCGGGTCCCTCTGGTATCCAGCAGGGGTTCGTCTAGTGGTCGGCCTATCGGCACTCTGTGTCTCTGTACTCCCGTCTGGCCACTCGTTCCCGAACTGCGCTCTCCTCCTCTGCTTGCTGGCACCTTAAATAGAGAAAATCAACCAGCACCAGGTGTGCACAGGAGGGGCAGCGACCACAACACCAACGGTGCGCCCGACCGAAGGGAAACAAAACACAGACGAAAAAGGTTCCGCATGCAAATGTCACCCCGTGACAATTACATAGTAGGCTACAAGAAAATGCAACGAAATGATTGTGCGTCTAACCAGAAGTGCAACAAATAGCAATTATATTGCAGTGATAAGTAGCAGTATTTACAGCAATCTATACAGTAAAGTGCAAATGGTAGCGTGATGTGCAATGACATACAATGGTGACTGGATGTATATGTGCAGTGGTATATATACATTGAGATTATATACAATGTGCAATTTTACAGGCTATGATACATATATGATAAATATGTCGTATATAGTGATAGTATACAAAAATACAGGGTGTGGGCTATGATACACAACTTATTGTGAGTCACCTCATATAACGATTACTCGGGTACACAGAGTAGCGCGTCCATCACAAAACCTTCTTCATGCACTCTGAGAATGTTTTTTTACTTTCAACACAGGCATCATGGCTCAAGATCCTGTTCTTGTCTTCTTGAATCCATTGACAAAGTTAGAAAATAGCATATAGTTCATCTTTACCTTGTGTTACTTGTTATGATAACGCTAAAGCACATGGGATTACCGACGATACGAGCCATATATGGTAGTACAGTTTCCTACACACTAGTACACGTTTTGCTGCGGCTGCAGCTGGACCCCTCTCTGTAACGTTGTTACACAATCTCACGTGAGTTCTTAAGGCCGATTTAAAGTTCTGCGTCGAATTTACGTAAGTAAGTAACAGTGGAGGCTGCTGACTTCCAGAATTGAGGAGGCCAATTTTTTTCCGCTTGCTCGCTTCACTCGCAATGGAATGTTCCCTGTTCTTCTTATCTGTCTTTGTGCTGGCCAAAGACATACTATTTGGAGTGTAAGCTACAATCAGAAAGTTCTGATTGATGGAATTCATTGTGCAGAGCTTAGCCTATGTGCCTGCCTGAAGAAATGACATTGCTGTAAGTCTATGAGCCTGCCTGATAATTAAGTTGAGAAATGACATTTGGATGTAATATAAATGCCCAGTGAACATGTGTCAAAGGCAGGAATTTGATAATTATGTGATTAAAAAACAATTTTTAGCCTACATTTTTCATTCTTCTTCTTCTACAGCTTCAACATGTAATCATCAATTTAATCACGTTTAGCATATTAAAAAGATATGTAACAGTTTCTTTATCAAATGTAGTTTTATTCAATATAATATAAATATTTATTTGTTTAAATGTTGTGAGGACAGTACTGGTTCCAGCTGGCTTCATCTGCTGAGAAACACAGACATGCAATGGAGTGTTATTACTACTGAGAACTAGTGGTGTAACACTGGTAGAGACATCTGATTAGTTCAACTCACCTCTGGTTTAGCTGAGGGGCGGCATGCTCTCTCCAGGACTCCACTCCACAGGTTTGTCCCAATATTAAAGTTATATCAGCAAGCCAACTTGCTGGATTTCAACTTGCAGGATTTCAACAATTTAAAAAAACTTAACTCAACTCAACTTGCTGGATTTCAACTTGCAGGATTTCAACAATTAAAAAAAAAGTACAAAAGAAAATGAAATATAGCCTAGGCCTAGAAAAAGAATTTAGGCCTACTTAAAAGTAAAGTCCATTCTCCTGTTCGTTTGTGCTGCAAAGATGTCTATGGTCTTTTCATACCACTGTGGATTCTCTCTCAGAGATTTTAGAATCCTTCTTTCAAGTGCAATGATAGCCAAGCTCATCAGTCGATCTTGTCCGATTGTGTTCCTTGCATACGTTTTCAGTCTTTTCAGACAAGAGAAACTCCTCTCCACCCCGGCAGACGTAGCGAGACACATTATTCTGTACAGTCCAGGCATTGCTTCGCTCAGTTCATTGGTTTTCATTGCGCGCAGTGAATCACACAACCTAGCGCTGCCCTGGAGGTCCTTGTTATTGTAAAACACCTGCAGTTCTGACTTCAGTTTTACCATATCGAATAAATGACCATAGTTATCTTCCAGACTTGTGAATGCTGCCTGTGGAAACTCTTTTTTGTAGGAGTCATATAGGTCAAAATCTAGAAGCTCCATAAACCTCAGACATTCAAGATTTTGAAACCTCTGCTCAATCTGACTTAACGCTTACATGGATGGAGTCGTAAAGTCGCTTGTAAACTTCTCTTGTGTCCTCGTTACCTTGTCTGCGTCTTCTGCTGTGCTGTGCCTCATCTGTTGTTTTACTGAAAATCCTATCAAATACCTGCTCTGACCTTAGCTCCTCTATTGTTTGTAGGAGCCTATTAAACAGAAGGAAATATCCATTGCTTTCTTCTGTAAAATATCAAACACAACATCTGTGTGGGCGAAAATCTGCTCAAATGTAAAAAGCAAAAACATGAATTCAAAGTCTTCTAACTTTGCATTGAATCCATCTGCCATCCTTATAGACTCATCGTCCATAGAGGGGTGATTTATGATATTAGTGAATGTCTCCATCAGGCGGTCTCTGTTTTCAGCCACGGTGTTGACGAGACGAGAGGTGAAGTTCCAGCGTGTGGGTGCACTTTTGGGCATTCTGGAACACCTGGTTTCTTCCAGCATCATCACTCGTTTGGTCGACTTGCTGAAGAAAGAGGAGAACCCAGCAAGAGTGGCGAAGAACACCTTGGCCTTGGGGATGTTTTTCAATCCTTGGCAGAGGATGAGATTGAGGCGATGTGCGTAACAATGCACAAAAATGGCACTGGGTGCAACTGCTCGCACCTTGGCTTGTAGCCCATTAAGAGCTGAGGCCATGACTGCTGCACCATCATACGTTTGTGCTATGAGCTTCTCCGCAAAGTTGAAATCAGACATCTCTGACTCCATCATTTCAAAAATGGACTGGGCATCTCGTCCACTGGAAACATCAAAAAAGCCCAAAAAGCGCTCCTGGATTGTGCCAGTTTCATCAACATAACGTACAATAACAGACAGCTGGGCATGGCAGCTAACGTCTGTCGTTTCATCAACCTGCCATGCATAAAAGGGAGCTGCATCCATCTCTTTCTTCACCTCATCTTTAATTGTTGCTGCAATAGCTGCAATCAAATCATTCTGGATGGTTTTAGATAGACCAGAGAACACAGTAGCTTTTGTAATATGCTCCGCTAATAAGGCGTCGTAGCGCGCTATCAGGGCCACTAATTCCCTGTAGTTTCCCTTCTCAGTCTTGTCATGCCCTCTAAAAGCCTGCTCTTGCATTCCAAGATAACACGTTGCATCGATGAGACGGATTAACGCATCTCTGTTTCTTCTCACTTTGATATTGTAGTTTGCTCTGTATAAACGAGCTCCCTCATCTATCAACTCGTTGATAGGCAGGCGGCCAAATAGCTTCAGCCTGGTATTCGAACCGATGTGCTCACAGCACTGGTCATGCCTTTTCGTAGCCCTGTCTAAATTCTTAGCATCACTGAATCCTTGCACAGACCAAGCGTCAAAAGGTACTTCTTTCTTCCCCATCAGAAGGCATGGGCAACAGTACACGCAGTTGGTCTTAGCGCTCCCCGCCATCCAGGAATACCTGTCATACCAGCCCACTTTCATCTTAGATTCATTCTGTTGCTTACCCCTGGCTCGAGTCACACGACTCATCGTTACCTCTGGAGTTGGTCGGCCAGCAGATCTTATCTTCACTTTTGCAGCATGGTCTAAAGTATGGAATGGCTGGGACAACAAATAGTCGACTAGATTTTCTTTCCCATCCCATGGCCTGCATCTAGGTTGAACTCCATCCTCCTCTCCCACTGGATTCAGACCCATGCCACCACCACAAGCACCTGTTGCATGTACATTTACCTCTCTCACATCCATTTTGCCTGGCTAATGCTAGCTCAAAATGGCTTCATGTGATTGGACGAACAAAATGTCAATCATTCAGCCCTGGACTCATTTCTAATATTTATCCTGCAGAACAGCACTCATACACGCGTGTGGCGGAAAAAGGTACTACACGGAGGCCAGGCCTCCTGTTCCCACCTATTTCAGTGATTTGGCCAATCACATATTGCCATGAAAAAAATTGCATTACATTGACTTCTATGAGAAACCACTTTTCGACAGGAGGCCTGGCCTCCTTCAATAGAAACAGATAAGGGATTCTGGCCTGTAGGTGCTTTACAATTGCAATATTGGGTTTTAGCCATGGAAAATATTTATGAACAAAACGGAAATAATATTAATAAATAATATTAATATAAAACAATTTTAAATATTTTTTTTGTTAAATAAATAAAAAATATAATTATTGCTTTTTAAAATCTCTCTCTCTTCTCTCAAATTATTGGGGAGGCCAGGCCTCCTCCACCTCTATGGAGGAGCCTCCACTGGTAAGTAAGTAAGTAAAGCTTTATTTATATAGCACCTTTCATACAAGAAATGCAGCTCAAAGTGCTTTACAACAGGAATATAATAAAACATAGCATAGAATGAATATAAAAGCAGGGGAAAACAGTAAAGGAAAAGGTAAAGATAAAATACAATAAATAAAAAAAGAGAAACAAAATACAACCTCTGCCTTAACACTTAGTAACCGCTATCCATCTTCTCATCAGCAGAATACCTTTCCCTATCCCTCTCATTTCCCTACCTTACACAGTCTTTCTGTACTTCTCACTGGCTTTCAAGTTCAAACATGGCTGACCTTGCACCAAAAATCCAGTATCAACATTGCAGTTTCTTTCTTTTGCACTTACTCAAACCTTCTGACAACGTACAATCACCTCTTTCTCATCGGTCCGGCAGTGTCAGATCACAGTATTTTAACCAACTGGATTTGTAGCCTAACTGTCGTCTGTCTCTAGACACAGCAGCGCAAAATCCCAGTCAACTGGATCTGTAGCCCAACTTGGCTTTGTGGTACCAATGTTATCCCCCCACAGTCTGTGGAGTTAAAGACCATGTGCATTACTGTGTAGAAATATAAGAAATAAATAGATAAAACATTTAAAGTGCAGCAGCTGGCAAATGAGCAGTAGGCAGGTGCAGATGAGCTAGTTAAAGGAGTGCAATAGCTGGCAAATGAGCAGTGGGCAGGTGCAGATAAGCTAGTTGAAGGCTATATTGAAGAAGTGCAGTTTTAGCTTTCTTTTAAAAATATTTTGTGAGCTGGCTTCCCTGATCTCTAAAGGTAATGTGTTCCAAAGCTTTGGGGCATAGTTGGCAAAGGCTGCGCTCCCGATCTTCTTCTGACTGTTGCTGGGAACCTCTAATAAACCTGCGATAGATGATCTTAGTGTTCTTGAGGGTGCATAATTGGCAAGGGAATTAGCAATGTACTTTGGGCCTCGCCCATTAAGGGCTTTGTATATAAGGAGGAGGACCTTAAAATCAACCCTACATGTTACTGGCAGCCAGTGCAGAGTAGCTAGGACCGGAGTTATGTGTTCTCTCCTCTTGGTTCTAGTTAGAAGTCGAGCTGCAGAGTTTTGAATGAGCTGAAGTCTTGCAGTCGTTTTTTTAGGAAGGCCAGTAAAAAGTGTGTTACAGTAATCGAGCCGGCTTGAGACAAAGGCATGAATCAGTTTTTCAGCATCTTTTTGGTTTATAAGTGGTCTTACTTTAGCAATGTTTCTAAGGTGAAAGAATGATGTTTTCGTCACCTTGTTAATATGGGACTTGAAGCTTAGGTCTGAGTCGAAAATAACACCTAGGGCCGGTTTCACAGACAAGGCTTAAGCCTAATCCTAGACTAAAAAACATCTTCAATGGAGATTTTACATTGAAAGTGTGATTTAGTCCAGGACTAGGCTTAAGCCTTGTCTCTGAAACCGGCCCCTAGACTTGTAACCTCAGGTTTAATCAATGATGTCAGTTTCCCTAGATTATTAAGCAGCATATCCCTCTTTGCTTTAGGGCCGATCAGTAGGACTTCAGTTTTGTCCTCGTTTAGCTTCAAGAAGTTATTGCTCATCCATTTATTTATTGCTAGAAGACAGTTCGTAATGGAGTCTATAGCTGAAGTATCATTTGGTTCAGCAGAAATGTACAGTTGCGTGTCATCGGCATAGCTGTGGAAACATACGTTGTGCTCTCTAATGATGTCGACGAGTGGTAACATGTATAGTGAGAATAGTAGTGGACCAAGGCAGCTCCCTTGTGCGACTCCGAAATCGCTGTCATATTTCTCAGACACATGATCTCCAAGCTTGACATAGAACTTTCTCCCTGTAATGTATGTTCTGAACCAATTTAACACGCTGCCAGAAAGACCAACTAACTCTTCGAGACGATTGATTAGGATATCATGGTCGATCGTATCGAACGCTGCACTTAGATCTAATAGGATGAGAATTGAGACCTTATTAGCATCAGAGTTTAGTCTGAGATCACTCACTATTTTAGTAAGAGCAGTTTCAGTGCTGTGGTATGTTCTAAAACCTGATTGAAATTCCTCCATGACATTATTTTCTTTCAGAAAGGAGTTTATTTGTAGTGAAACTTCCTTCTCAAGTATCTTACTAATGAATGTGAGGTTGGATATCGTTCTGTAGTTTTTCAGTGCATCGGCTTCGAGGTTGGGTTTCTTTAATAGCGGTCTTACAACAGCTGTTTTGTAGGCATCTGGGAAGATGCCTGTTTGAAGCGACGTATTTATGATCTTCAGCACATGATTTGAGACACTATCAAACACCCGCTTGAAGAATGCTGTTGGTATAGGGTCAAGGCAGGAGGTGGAGGAATTAGATTTAGAGACAGTAGTGTGATACAGGTGAATTCACTCATAGTTGCTGCTTTTGTTTTCCTGAGGTCGACTATGTTTGCGTCAGGGGTGATGCTGGCTCTAATAGATGTTATTTTATTATTAAAGAACAGTGCAAGCTCTTCACATTTTGTTGCTGACGGCTGCGGAGGCAGTGTTGATTAGCTTGTCAATAGTAGAGAATAACACTCTAGTTACTAGCGTTTTCTGTAATAATCATGGAGAAGTAATCCTTTCTAGCAAGGCGTATTGTTTTGTTGTAGGCAGTCATCGTGTCTTTGTAAATATCACAGTGAACTGTGAGCCTAGTCTTCCTCCATTTTCTTTCAGCTGCCCGACATTTCCTCTTGCTGTCATTAACACTGGTATTGCTCAACCAAGGGGAGATTCTATCAGTTGCCCGCTTCCTAACCTTTAGGGGTGCAGCAATATCTAACGTAGTTGATAGTGTACTGTGTACATTTAGGGCCATCTCATGTAGAGAGAATTCGTCGCTGCATGGCTCAATTGATCTCATAATGTTAGAAAACTGTGTTTCAGCATTGGTGTCTAAGAGTCTTTTTTGAACTACCGTTTGTATTCTAGTCTTTGTTAAGATTAGCTTAGTATCAAAAAACACACAGTAATGGTCAGAGATAGCAGGCATTTCATGTACTGATACGTTATCAATGTTCAGCCCTGTTGTTATTACCAAGTCCAGGGTGTTGCCATGGTGATGCGTAGCTTGATGTATGTGCTGTGTAAGTCCAAAACTGTCCAGTAGGTTCAAGAGCTCTATACTTTTGGGGTCATCCTTCTTATTAATGTGAATGTTCAAATCTCCATTCAAGATTAATCTATCAAATCTAGTGACGACAGTTGAGATCAGTTCTGAAAATTCTTGCAGGAATACTGATAATGAGCATCTTGGTGGTCGATATACTGTAATGATAAGGACTGATATTTCTGCTTTGAGCTCAAGAGCATAACAGAAGAATCTAACGTGGAAACTAACGTTAGGAAGACAACAAAAAAAGAGGTCGGAGGAGATGAAGAGGATGATGATGATGCTGATGACCACCCGCCTGTTGCTGGAGATGGGGGGTGCGAAGATGCTGGGGTCCCTCTGGCTGGCTGGACCAGAGAACAGTGGAGTGACTGGACCAGACGTCTCCCGTGGCTGTTCTCAAAGAATAGTTGCTTAGGCTGTACTCTATGCAGGGATGCCAAAAGCCTTCTCCTCACTGATAAAGTTGGAACGCACTTGTCAGAAGATTGGATGAACGGGGACGTAACCAGTAACAGACAGAACAACTTGCGTAAGAAAATCTACAAGCACCGGGATAGTGTGGCGCACAAACGGGCAGTTGAACTGGCAGAAACAAGACAAAAAGAAATAATGCCAAACAGGATTCTCTCTATCAACGCAAAGTTGTTCGAGGAAACATCAATCGCGTTCAGATCCGCCTATATGGTAGCCAAGGAAAGGATGGCTTTTAAAAAACTTCCACCCGTCATGCAGCTCCAAGAGATCAATGGGGCAAAGGTAGGCCCTGTACACAGATCCGATAAATCCTGTGCTGAGATTATTCACCACATTGCACACGAAATGTGCAAAAAGTTTGTTGTTAATGTTAAAAAGGCCCAGTCAAAAATAAGCATCACTATTGATGAGAGCACAGTGCACGGACGTGCGTATATGATTTTATATGTGAGATGTGACGTGACAGGAAAAGGGGATGGTGGACAATGTCTATTTAGACCTCACAGAGCTAACGCAGGGCACAGACGCTGAGTCCATCTACAACAGCCTGAGAGAGGCTCTACGTAAAGCAGGTTTTGATGATGAGTTTTTGGCTAATAATCTCATCAGCATAGCCACTGATGGTGCTTCTGTCCTCACGGGCAAAAACAGTGGAGTCATTGCTCGCCTGAAACAGGATTTCCCAAATATACTGTCTGTACATTGCCTTTGCCACCGCGCAGAATTGGCAGTCCATGACGCTCTAAAACTTGTTGCTGGATGTAACCACTTTGAGTTTTTTATTTCAAAACTGTACGCTTTGTATCACCAGTCCGCGAAGAATGCCAGACTACTCGAGGAGGCAGCAAAGGAGTTGAACGTGCAGGTTTTGAAAATCGGGCAGATTTTTACCATAAGGTGGGTGGCAAGTAGTTTTAGAACTGTCAAAGCCGTCTGGAACAACTACCCTGCGTTAGCGAGACACTTTAAAACCGCAAGTGAGGATCCGTCTCACAGTGACATTGAGAGGAAGAAATTCCTTGGGCTCCACAAACGGCTCTCAAACGCAGGGGAGGCTGGTTCATTAGAGGCAATTGGACAATGCCCCACCAAAGGGAGAAGAGAGAGATTTTTTTTCTATGACTTCTAGACAGTGTTGCTTCTGAATATCATAGTCCAATCAGCTAGTGTTCTGTGGAGTATATCATAGTCCAATCAGCTAGTGTTCTGTGGAGTATGTTCCAATCAGCTTCAAGTCCCACCCCTTTCAGTGCAACTTTCACTCTACTCGAAATTGCACTAGGCTGTTCTCGTAGACTTGCATGTAAAATCTATTTTGGTAACTTCAGGCCATTCGGTCATTTGTCTATGGGGTTTTGGGACATGCACAAAGAATCGTACGTGCTTACGTCATGTCATACGGCCGGCGTAGCTTTAGACGACCTAGCCAATTAACCTACATTTCAGATCACGTTCGTTCACCTGCTTCACCATGGCTATGGCGGCTAGTAATGTTCTGAACAACTCGGTTGAATCTTTAAAAGAAACACCGTTCAGCCGTCGTAGCAACCAGGAGAAATTAACAGTAAAGGAATTAGGACCACCCAGACCAAATTTAATTATAAAGCAAGTTTAAACAAAGGCAGGGAAAATTGGAAAATCGTATAACCGAGGATTTACGAGGGGTTGGTATGAGAAGAAAACATGGCTAGCGGGATGTGAAGTAACAAATGCGTTGTTCTGCTTTCCCTGCATGTTATTCCATCCGAGTGCGGACGCATGGACAAGTACAGGTGTCACAGACATGCACCATTTGTCTGAAAAGGCAAAAAAACATGACCTGTCAAATTGACAAACAACAAATTAAGTTGTTTACAATGTAAGGAGGATTTATTTCTGTAAACAAATTGAACAAATGGATTAGAAGGAGGCATCTTTTGTTCCCAACTTGAGGATATTACAACTGGACCTATTACCGAAGTCAAACTTCGTTTGTGGTCGCAATCTCCGCACCGGCTGTGTTAGGCTGCTACTGTTGGTGTTTTGCGAAGTCAGAATACACAAACTCGACCTGAAGGTAAGAGAGTCAGCTAAGATAAAAGCTACTTCAAACATTTAGTAATATCGTCAGCATGGTACGCTTTCTAATGTCGTCTTTTAGCTTGTTTGTTTATGTATTCAGCACACGCACACACTCACACACTCACTAGAGGGGATGAAGAGGTCTGTACAGGGGGGTAGGGGGGATGAAGAGGTCTGTACAGGGGGGTAGGGGGGATGAAGAGGTCTGTACAGGGGGGTAGGGGGGATGAAGAGGTCTGTACAGGGGGGTAGAGGGGATGACGGGGTCTGTACAGGGGGGTAGGGGGGATGAGGAGGTCTGTACAGGGGGGTAGAGGGGATGACGGGGTCTGTACAGGGGGGATGAGGAGGTATGTACAGGGGGGTAGAGGGGATGAAGAGGTCTGTAGAGGGGGGTAGAGGGGATGAAGAGGTCTGTACAGGGGGGTAGGGGGGATGAGGAGGTCTGTACAGGGGGGTAGAGGGGATGAAGAGGTCTGTACAGGGGGGTAGGGGGGATGAGGAGGTCTGTACAGGGGGGTAGAGGGGATGAGGAGGTCTGTACAGGGGGGTAGAGGGGATGAAGAGGTCTGTACAGGGGGGTAGAGGGGATGAAGAGATCTGTAGAGGAGGGTAGAGGGGATGGAGAGGTCTGTACAGGGGGGTAGAGGGGATGAAGAGGTCTGTACAGGGGGTAGAGGGGATGGAGAGGTCTGTACAGGGGGTAGAGGGGATGGAGAGGTCTGTAGAGGTGGGTAGAGGGGATGAAGAGGTCTGTAGAGGTGGGTAGAGGGGATGAAGAGGTCTGTACAGGGGGGTAGAGGGGATGAAGAGGTCTGTAGAGGTGGGTAGATGGGATGAAGAGGTCTGTACAGGGGGGTAGAGGGGATGAAGAGGTCTGTACAGGGGGGTAGAGGGGATGGCGAGGTCTGTACAGGGGGGTAGAGCTATTCTCATGCTAAAAGCGACTGTAAATCCAGATTTTAAAGTTGATATTCTTCCCCGTGGAGCATGCCCCCATAATCTGTGCCCCACCCAAAACATTTAGCACCAGCCGCCACTGCTCAAACGCTGGATTTGTAGCCGATCTGGCTTGCACGAAAGACATGCTTCGTGAACTGCAGGCCCTGTCACTAAGGTTGCAGCAAAGGGACATAGATATAGTGAGTGCTAGTCGTCAGATTCAGCAGTGCATTGATGTAATTAACGCTATGAAAGTGGGTGGAGGTAAATCAGCACAGAAGGCTGAGGAACGCATGTCACAAGGATTGTTCAAAGGTGTGGAGCTAGTTGAGAGGCTGAGCAGCGCAGTGGCGTGCAGTCAGGTGAGGCAGGGTAGGCAGTGCCTCACCCAGGCATTTAAGAAAGAAAAAGAATATCAGTCTTTTTAAAACAATTTTTTATTTTTTTTTTATCTCAAATTTTTTTTATTTTTTTTATTTTACTAATTATTCTTAACTTTAATGTGTTAAAATGTTGTTAAAATAAAAATAAATGATGTAAAATGTGTTGTTTTAAAAATAGAATGCATGCCCTGGCACCAGGAGAGTTTGCTCCCAAAGCTAGCTGATTGCTGGCGAGAGGCTGAGGCAGACTGTGCTTGTGCCTCTGTGCTATGCGAAGTGATAGACCAACGGTTTCGTAGGTTTGCGCATGCGTAGTCTGTTCTCACATTGTCTTCATTGATGGACGTTGAGGCACCGTGCCACGCTGCCTCTGACTGTCTGACAGCATGATTGACAGTTTGCGTTTGGCTTGTTGGGTTGCCGTAGCGGCATTCCTCTGCTGTTTGCGCCACGGTTCTACATTTCCCCAGCTAACTTGCGATCTCGGCATCATGGATATCCAACAGTTAAAAAGATTTTCAACCTTCAGTTTTGAGCAAAAAGTAAATGTGATTGAAAATGGGAGGGCAACACCTGACCTATCTCAATTAATCCAAAGGAAGGGACAGAAGATTGTACGAACATTTCAAACGGAATGGTACAAAAAAAAGGACTGGCTGTGTGGATGTAGCCAGGCTAACAAGCTATTCTGCTTCCCTTGCCTATTGTTCTCGTCTAGCGACAGCGTGTGGGTGAAAGGGGGCTACTGTGACCTGAACAATTTTCCAAGAGCTTTAGAGAAGCATGAAAAATCCATAGCCCACATCCACTCTCAGATGGCCTTGAAAACCTTTGGCAAAAGTTGCATAGACATGGCCCTGGATGAGCAGCACCGGCTGCATGTTACTGCACACAACGCAAAGGTAAAGGACAACAGGGAAATCTTGAAAAGCCTAATTGATGCAACATGCTACCTTGCTAAACAAGAATTAGCATTTCGGGGGAACGACGAGAGCAGTAGCTCCATCAATCGTGGGAATTATGTCGAACTTTTACATTTGATGGCAGGAAAGGATGAGAAATTAGCTGCACATTTAAAATCATCAACTGTGTTTATGGGTACATCGAATAGGATTCAGAATGACATTATTGAAGCAATCGGTGATGTCGTAAGGTTTCATATAAAAAATGACATAAAGGCTGCATCATTTGTTGCACTCGAAGTGGATGAAACCACAGATATCACAAACAAAGCCCAAATATCTGTGATTTTTCGATATGTCAACAGCGACAGTGAAGTAAAAGAAGCCTTTTTGGGATTTGATGACATGAGCAATGACAGGCGGGCACAGGCAATATCAGAATATGTATTGGCTGTATTACATAAATATGAGTGCATTGAAAAGTTAGTCGCCCAAACCTATGATGGAGCTGCAGTGATGGCCTCTGAGCTCAACGGAGTACAGGCAAAAATAAAAGAAAAAGTGCCAGAAGCTACCTTTACGCATTGCTATGCACATAAATTAAACCTAGTCCTTTCACAATCAGCAAAATACATTCCAGAGTGTAAAGTGTTTTTCAAAACTGTTGAAGGGCTTGCATCATTTTTCAGCAAGTCTACCAAACGCACACATCTACTGGATGAAATTGTGAAATCCCGCATCCCTAGGGCATCGTCTGTTAGGTGGAACTCAAACTCCAGGTTGGTACAGACTATCCTCCAACACGTACCAGATCTCCGCCAAGTCTTCCGGACAATGATGGAGAACACTGATGAATGGGACGGCGAGACTCTCGCTATGGCCTCTGGATTTTATCTGTTGCTTTCAAAAGCATCCACCTATTTTCTCTTGAATGTTTATGGTGACATATTCATCATGACAGACGCGCTCTTTCGTGTTCTTCAGAACAAGACAATGGATATTGGCCTATGTTGTGTGCGCGTCAGAGACACCATGTGTGCCAGGGTTTCCGTTATAAAAATTTGCCGTCGGACATCGTGTCCGGGAAGAATTCGATTTACCGGACAAACGTGATATATTCCGGTCATCATATTAAAATATAAGAATTTTTTTTTCCAAAATCATATTTTTTTTTCTTCAAATCTAATATAGCTGTTTGTCGCGGTGATTACTGTTGTGTAGCGGCCTATATATGCCATTTAATGTCTATTTCTCATCCGATACGATTAGATGCGAGCTATATAATAATATAACATGATTTGACGCATGCGCGCTATGCCATGCGTCAAATCCAGCGCTGAATGGGTCCAGCGCTGAACGGGCGCCTCACTGGGAACTGAACAGACAGCATCGATCAATGAACGGACTCCACATTACGTTAACTGAAGTTTGTTAAATTGTTTGGGATTAATGTGAGTTTTCTATTTTCTCTTTCCAGTTTTACCCTTTTTTTAAAATCAATAAAACAACGTCATTTCTATAACCAGGTCTCGCTGGTTGGGAAGGCATTTCGTTTAGCTCGGGAGTATGACAATGGGGAGAACATAACTGTTTATTGAGAAACAATTGATAGGCAGTCTGGGATACGTATATAAAGAAATACCACAATGTCTAGATGTATAACATTTTATTGAACAGTAACAGTGCAAGCATGTAGGCTTCTGGCGTGACATTTGGTGTATGTGCTTGGCTGAGGAGCCAATGGTGCGAAGCTACCATCTGTGGGATTATGACTGAACGCCTCTAAGTCAGAATCCCCCCTAAACGGAACGATACCGGACCTTCGGTTGGCCCAGGATAGCCGGTCCTTCGGGGCCGGTGAGTAGAGCCGTTCGTGACGGGGTTGGGGTGCGGCCGGATGAGTGTCGCCCCTCTCCTGATGCGCACCGCATGTTTGTGGAGGCCCTGGTGCTAAATCACTCGTAGACGACCTGATTCTGGGTCAGGGTTTCGTACGTAGCAGAGCAGCTCACTCGCTGCGATCTATTGAAAGTCAGCCCTCGATCCAAGCTTTTGAGTTTTGCCATCTTTCCATTAATTTAATCGCTCGCTATGGTGCACTTTGAGCTGCAACGTTTGCGTATTACTATGGTGGACGGGTTGGCAGGGTTGCCAGATAGGCATGGGTTACCGCCGAATGGGCTACTGTGTTTAAGCGGTAATAGACTGGTTAAGCTGTAATCCCATCTGGCATCAATCCCATGTGGCACCTGTGCGCTGTTTCGCATAGGCCGGCCTACACATTAGGAGTCATCATCATGCCGGTGTCAAATCATATCATAATAAAAGAAATACATAGCCTATATATTCGTCTTTTTTAAAATAGAAGGAATCAGAATGTGAACTTTAGCGAATTGTATTCAAAGGGAATTATTTTCACCGGACAATATGTCCGACGACTTTTCAATTTGTCGGACTTCAACAACTTTTACCGGACAAAGTCCGGGAATTACCGGTTAACGGAAACCCTGATGTGTGCGTTGAACAATCAGCGCGAACAGTTTGATAGTTTATATGATCGTTTTGAACAGAAATGCAATGAACTGAATCTTTCGGAAGACAATTCTCGCCACAGCAGATCCCCCAGAGATGAGAGGAGGAGACTGTTTTACAGTGTTCTTGACAACATCACTGTACAAATGAAGGCCCGGTTTCACAATATGAATGAGCTTGCTTTCCTTGGCCTCGTTGACAGCAAGAAATGTGCGGATCTGTCAGTTAATTTTGACTGTGACAAATTGGAAAGTCTGTCCAAATACGCAAAATACTTTGATCTAGTTAGATTAAAATCTGATTTGGTGGGATTATACTGTTCACAAATGGTCCAGGGAATGTCACAACTGCTTACATTTTTGAGGGACAATGACCTGCAGGAGACAGTACCTCAGGCCACAAAGCTATTGAAGCTGGTCTTAACTATACCTGCTACAACCGCTTCTGTGGAGAGGACCTTTTCAGCATTAAAACGCATCAAGACCTACAGCCAAAATAGGATGGAACAGGACAGGCTTTCATCTTTGGCTCTGATTTCCATTGAAAAGGAGAGACTCATGAAACTAATGAATGCACCAGACAAGGAGGACTTCTATAACAAAGTGATCAGCATCTTCGTCCAGAAGGATAGACGGATGGACTTCATTTACAAATAAAGTAAGTGCCCCCCTCCCATTGGCTTTGTGCATGTTATAATGTGATGGTGGTTGTGGTGCGCTGACACCAAACTCATTCCCGGACAGCGCTGCCTGTCTTCTCGCTCTCTCTCGCTCTCGCTCTCTCTCCCTCGTTGTCTGTCTCATTCAGACGACCGAATAGCCTATAGTAGTAGTATAGTATATAGTATATATAGTATAGTAGTATAATAGCCTATAGTAGTAGGCCTACTTCTTGAAGAAGTGAGTTTTGAGCCTGCGTTAAAAGATATAAGGGCTATTTGATTGTCTTTATAGTATGCGCTATGCCATTTGAAGTCTGGCTGCTGCGTTACTCGCATGATTTTTAAAAATAGCTCACTGCCTACCCAGCCAATGACCTCACTGCACGTTACTGGAGCAGCAGTAAGATTAAAAGGGGTCAGTTCTACCAGGCTGTTATCGACAACCTTAAGAAGCGAATGCCAGAGTCAGATCTCGTTCATATGCTCAAACCCCTCGACAAGCGCTTTTGGCCACAGGTCCGCAACGCACTCATCCTTTATGGAGAAAAAGAAATACGGGCCCTTGCGAAAGAACTTGGCGAATCTGCCAGTGAAGCAGTGCAGGAGTTTCGTGACTGGAAGCTGCAAGATGCTGCACCAGGGAAAGTGCTGGAGAAGCTGTCCATAGGAAGCAGAACATACTTAAATACTTATAATACAGGATTATTCCATTTTAATTGCACTTGCATTAATTAGTTAGGCCACATTTAGGGTTAGGGTTAAGGTTAGGGTTAGGGTAACCATAGGGTTTCCAATTCAAAATGGAATAATCCCGAGAGAAGCCCCGACAGGCGCACATAACATGCGCACCCCTGCGCTATCAGAACGAGATATCACGTCGGAATTCGACGTTTGGATGCAAATGTCAGGTCGGAATTTGACGTTTGGAGCCCCGCGGTGGCGTAGCGGTCTAAGCACTAGCCACTAGTGCAAGCTGCCCCCCGGATATGAATGAATGAATGGAATGAATGAATGAATGAATGAATGGACTTTATTTGTCATTGCTACAGTACAGGTACCAAACAACGAAATTTAGGAGGGGTGGCTCCCACTTAACCAGCCTAATATTGGTAGCTATAATGTCAGCGCTGTTGTGTGAAGCGTTACGTTAGAATTATAGACCCTATTATAATGTCAATGTATGCATATTACCACGTTATTGGGCGATCGTTACATTCAATAGGAATCATTTCAGCCACGATTCAGTGATTGTTCCCCATTAGCGAGCTCATTATGATTGCTACCTTCTGTTTGTATAAATAGTGCGGTTGCTGACAGCCTCCTTGTCATTTGTTCCAGTGACTGACCCAGGCACGGCTTGAGGATTTTCCTGGCTGGAGATACTGCATTTTGGTATGTTTGAATTTACTTTATTTTGTTTAGGACTGGGTTGTGCTTGTACTAGCTGAGTGCTTTGCGTTGTGTTATGTTGTTTGTCTTGCTGGTAATCACCTATGGGTCATTATACGAAAACGTGCCATTTTCCATTTTTAATGTTTGGTTTTCGGAGTATTTGATTTAAAAGTTTAAGCCCCTTTTTGGATGAAGTAGATCAGGGGTATTCAATTACAAATTCAGTTGGGCCAGATTTGAAAACCAAGAAATGTTGCTGGGCCAGACATTTTCAGCGGCCAGTAGCCTAGGCACCAGGTAATGACACATTTCAAACCAACACAAATGAATGTAGGCCTAATGAAATACAAGCAGTTTATTTATAGTTTTCCTTTTAAATTAGGTAACATCTGACACAGGCACGTCAAAAGTCATCTCAAAGTGCATAAGAAAAGTGTACAGTAGTATACCAATAAAAAAAATGTCCTTTTGTAAAATATAAATGTTGGTCATAGCTGACCCAGGCACATCACAAAGTGCTTTTAACTGAATGAAAATAACCATCAACGCCTTGAGTGCACAATTTAACAAGTTACAATTACAGTTAAACAATCAAATTGAATCTAATCTAATCTAATCTTACCCTGCTGACTTTCTTAGTGTGAGAAGTGACATGTTTTATTCTGAACAAGAGCAGTGACATTGCTCATAAGATGTCAATGCAATCCGAAGGCATTGGTGAAGAGTACTGTCAGTCAGGGAACAACGAGAGCTGCTTTTTATTGTGTTCATGTGTGAAAAGCTTGATTCACAGGTGTATGTTGATCCAAACATACTGAGCACATGGATTGCTACTTTCTTAACGTTAGGGAACTGGTGCACGTTGACATCACTCCAAAACTTCGCAGGTCAATTAGTGCGAAGCTCCTGTGCCATGGTTACGGATGACTGCATGTCAACAAGTTCGAGTATGAATTTCCCCTCGTCGATGGAAGGCACCACTCCCTTTCCTCTGGTGGATAAGTCCCCTTCTATTGCAGCAGTGAACGGGTCTCTGGCAAAGCCCATCACCTCTGCGGGCAGAGCAAGTCCATCCAGTCGACCAGCAAAGTTCTCTTTCAACCTCGCAATGAAATCAGTCATCACATCTGTGATGTGTGCCGGGGATGAGACGCATTTGCGGAGCGTCGGAAAATGCAGCATTCTGCCGGTGCAGAAGTCGGCCGCGAATAGGTCCAGTTTGATTTGAAACGCGCGCGTCTGTTCCACAAGATAAATCACAGTTTTGTCTCTGCCTTGTAGCCCCACATTTAGGTCATTCAGGTGTTGTTTGAATATGTCGCTCAGAAAGCAGACATCGGCCATGAAGTTGTCGTCCAGTATGCGATTCAAGTGTGTTTCTGCCTTCGTTTGCTTGCTGCTGCTGCGGAAAGTTGTAATCTCCTCTCTGAGATCACAGAAACGCTCCAGTGCCTTGCCTTTGGACAGCCACCTGACGTCGTTATGCAAAAGCAGATCGTGGTGCTCAGCAGACATTTCTGACAAGCAGCTTGCGGAATAAGTTAATAATAATAATAATGTTGGAGGCTCGAAGTGGAGCGAATAAAATTAATTGTAGCCATCACGTTGTCCATTGTTATTTTAAGCTCCCCGCTTAGTTTGTTTAGAGTGTTATATTCACGTTCTGTAGGCTACTATAGTAGACATTTCTGCATGAATTTCTGAACACTTGCGAAATACGTTTTTCTCTGCTTTTATGGCTGGGCCAATCGGGGGTCACGTCTGGGCCGCATGCGGCCCCCGGGCCGCTAATTGAATAGGCCTGAAGTAGATCCTCACCTCTTAGAAAAAAAAGACGTGCCATCTCATTATTTATTTATTTTCACATAATCAACATGCGTAAGTCTGTTTCGTCAACCCTGTTACCGACATATTAATTTATGTTTTAAATCAATATTTAGAACAAATCTGATATTCTATGAAATATAAAGTCCCCTTTGTTACAATAAGTGTGTTTGTAAAGTGAGAATAATGAGGAGTTTACTTTTTTTCCATGATGAATATGCTCATTTACAATTGACACTTTAGCAGCATCTTCTGTTTTAAGAAAAAGTTATGGAAACAACATAATAATACCCTGATTTCTTTGTGTGGATTACTGATCTATTTTACTTTACATATAAAATGAGTTGATTTTGCATGAGTCTTTTCATTGTTTAAATTATATTATAATATTATACAAGTAACAGGGCTCTCTTATGAATGATATATGGACTGATAGTAGGAATAGATTCACAGTGGACACAGTCAAGGCCATGCTTACTGTCAAGACAAACATCAACCTTCCCTGTCATGAGTTCATGGATCTCCTATCCAAAGACAAGGCCATCCAGAGGAAAATACATTCTTCTGAGAAATATGATTAGGTAAGGGGTGAGTGAGAGAGATTCTCTATACAGAAGCTGTGAATATGTTTCTCTGATGAGTGAATCTTACCAGTGCTAGTTATGAATGTTTTTTATTTATTTAATACATTACCATTATGTTGTTTGACCTTTCTGGTGCTATTGCATGGTTAAATTAGTTAATGGTACATTTCAAATCACTATTCTCTCAGTTTTGCACTCATGTTCTCTTCTACTGTGATTCTATCCATTCCAGACTACCAGGACCCAGTGGCGTGTCTAGGAGGTGGCCTAGGGTGGCACGTGAGCAGTGGTGCCTTCCACATTAGTTTGACAGTTCCATTTATAGTTGTAAAATAGTTTGCCATGGAAAGTGAAAGTGCTATCTGGGGCTCGAGGCGAGCTCTTGTTCTGAGAAGTCTGTTACTCTAGACCAGGGGTCGGCAACCTATGGCACGGTGCCAAACAGTGGCACGCAAGCAATAAGTGCGAGAATGGGAGAATGTTTTTATTTTATGTTGGCCGCGTTCGTAAATTCGCGCACACTGGGTTCAACGTCATAATGGGACCAAGTAATTTGATTGGACTAGAGGCAGTCTCGGGGACGCTCCGGCGCTCTCAGGGCGAATTTACGAATGCAGCCCTAGTCTCTCTTCCACTCCACGAGAGCCGTATTCTGGCGCCTATTTTCAAAGTAAAATTCTGAATTCGATTCGATACAAGTGTTACTGTTAAGCACACATAACAATATAATAATAATATATAATAAGAGTGGGGTTTTGTGTCCCAGAAAGACCGTGCTGTATGTGTCCTATGTCACGAAAATGTTGTTTGCCGAACTTCAAGCGTTAAACGGCATTATGAGACCAAACATCAGAAGTCGTTCAAGGATGAAACAGACAAGGCCGAATCAATAAGACGTGCTGTGTCAATGTATGGGAAGCAGGCCAGCACCTTTAAAGCATTTGCCACTGCTAAAAATCACGCAACTGAAGCAAGTTTTCGCATTGCTCATTGCATTGCGAAACGTGGAAAGCCATTCACTGATGGAGAATATATTAAGGAGGCTTTCCTCTGTAGCTCAGATGTTTTGTTTGAAGGCTTATCAAACAAAGACACAATAAAATCAAGAATAAAAGACATCCCAGTGTCAGCCAGAAGTGTGGAACGAAGAATAGGAGAAATAGCAGAAAACGTGAAAGCGCAGCAGACCGCTGGTTTGAAAGATGCGACGGTGTTTAGCCTTGTAGATGTGAATGACATGCCATGTTACCACCCCCAGATAATGGAGTTGAGCAAAGGAAAACAGGGCCAGGGATCACATTGATTGTTAGGACTGTTTACATGGCTTTGCATACATAGCTCTTTGCAACCCCCAAAAAAAGTTTGTTGTGGTTGGAATAAAATAATAAAATGTAAGTAACAACCAAATAATTATATAAATATGAATTATAATTCTAACAAGTAAGACCCTTGTATAATCACCATCCAGTTAGGCCTACTTATTAAAATGATAACCATGGGAGCGCAGTTAGCATTGCAACTTTGGTAAAAATTGAGCGCTCCAATTTGCTTAAAGTTGTGCTACGCATCACAAAGTTTAGTTGTCTTAGATGTTATGTTGGTCATTTTGTTCAAGTTTCAGTTAGTTGACTGTTAGGCCTGTTTATTTAGCATACATGGCTTTGCATACATAGCTCTTTGCTGAAAATTGTTGTTCATGTTGTGGAATAAAATTGCAGATCAGTTGGTCTGTTTGGTTTGGTTTGATGTCGAGTCATAATTAATGTTGATATTGTGGTTGGCACACTGACTAACAAGAACATTTTAAAATGGCACTTCATATCAAAAAGGTTGCCTACCCCTGCTCTAGACGATGAAGATTTCCAAAAGCATAAGTGCCTAATTGTCAATATGTTGTATTTAAACCCAATGTTAATAAAGCTGCTGGAACCTCAATTTGCTGTCCCAATTCTGGGGTTTGTCATAACATTAATATTTAACACCTATGCTCTGTGCTGCAGTCCTGGAATTGGAATAGTTCAATCTAATCAGACTAGTGGAGAAGAGCTTATGGGGTGCCCTGGTGGCTATTATTATTAATAAGATAATACAATGAAATATATGCAGTGGGTGTATAAAGTTGTTTTAAATTATTAATAAAAATACAATACAATATACAGAATTTTGACAACATCATTAGTCTTATGTTAGGCTTAAACATTATGTTAGGTTTAAAGTATGAGTAGGGTAGTGGAGATAAAAATGGGCACAAAAAGTAGTGTACAAATTCACCAGAATGCAGGAAATTAAGTGTTAAATCCTCTTTTTTTGTGGGGGAGGACCCCCAGACCCCCCGCTTGGTTGATGGTTGGCTCGTCAACCTGAACAGTTCTAAGAATTACTTTTAATACCACTTACAGTACACTGACACTAATGTTGAGAGGCACATTCCAGTTGTTACACTTGAGTATTCTTTTGCTTGAATGTGTATACATTGGTCAAAATAAGGTCAAAATAAATGAAACAGCAATTGTCCCCGTTTCTGTATTTCATCATGATAAAATGTATACATTTTTCCAAAAAAGTTGGAAATGTCCCCCAGTGTTTCCCCTACCATTGCCTTGGGAGGGCAGGCCGCCCCCTCCAACGGGACCTCCCGCCCCCCCAAGAAAAATGTTCAATGTGAATTTGGTTCATGTTTTTTTATTTTTATATAATTATATTTTTCTCCCAGTTGTATATGGCCGAAATATGTTTCTTATGTGGTCGAAATATGTTTCTTATGTGGTCGAAATATGTTTATTCTGTGTCATTTGCCTAATTTATGTGCACCCTCATTTAATATGTTTCTCCTCTGTGCGTTTTGCTGCCACGCTTGTCCGCCTCTCTCCTCGTTTCACGAAGGGCGGGGCTCAGCTCCCTCCACACACACGCTCTGACGTGCTAATCTCAAACAAGCCATTCGTCTCTGCTGGAAGTGCAAATAAAGGCCAACAATCATAGTTTTAGTAATGGACGGACGTAGACCCCAAACCTCTGACAAGCAGGCTAACTTCCCGTGTTTATTAAACGCACCCAACCCGAATCTGGCGATATGGACGATTTTAGACGCTTTTTAGGGGTGCTTGAGTATCCCTAAATTTCATCTCAGCACGACCTAAAAGAGAATAATCATTATTATTATTATTTTCTGAAATCATTCTAGCCCAATTACAGATGATGTTACACACTGTGAGTATAGTATAAGTTGTGATCCCTTACTTGGACTGTGTGTACTGTATGCTCAATATGCTGGCATTACTGAAGCTATTAGATATTCTTTTCATCATCATTAAAAGGATCAGGTAGTTTATCCAATTATTTAATGTGATATTGCAGTAGCAGCGTGTTTCTGAGAAATCATTCTGGACCTTCAGTCATTCAAGGAAGTTCAGTCATTCAGGACGTCCAATCAGAGTGTGAGAGTGAGGTCAGCCCCGCCCACAGTGGATGTTCTCCAGAAATGGGAGCTGTGATTGAAGGCGGTCCACTGTTGTTATGGAGACACCTTTACACATGGAGATGTCAAGTGTCCGCAATCTCTTACAGTGTTGGACGAGTATGGAGAGAGACCTGTGGAGACATCAGTTCATAGCCATCAGCTGTTGATAAGCAAACGACAGGTCAAGCTTACTGAAAACATTACCCCCGGCTAGGGTGGCAAACAGATCCTCGACGTTTGGCAGTGGGTATTCTTCCTTCTGAATACTCTGGTTTATTGTGACCTTGTAGTCTCCGCATATCCTCACACTGCGGTCTTTCTTGGGAACCACGACAATAGGGGCAGCCCAGTCGCTCCTATCCACTTTTGAGATGATGCCATTCTTCTCCAGGCGTTCTAGTTCCTTCTCTACAGCTTCCTTTAAAGCATAGGGAACAGGGCGGGGCTTGTGGAACCTAGGATTGGTTCCCTCTTGAACTCTGACCTTCGCTTGGAAACCCTGTACCAGTCAAGTCATGTCAGATTAGTGATATATTCAAGGAGAGGAGGAAAGAAGGATAAGTTTTAAGTGTGCTTAAACAGGGCCATGTCCACAGTCAGATGGTGAGAAGACAGACAGGAGACTGAGTCTTTTACCAGCCCTGATAGACAGAATGACAGTTTCTGACTGCTGGAACCTGCCAGCATATTGAGCATACAGTACACACAGTCCAAGTAAGGGATCACAACTTATACTATACTCACATTACTGAAGCTATTAGATATTCTTTTCATCATCATTAAAAGGATCAGGTAGTTTATCCAATTATTTAATGTGATATTGCAGTAGCAGCGTGTTTCTGAGAAATCATTCTGGACCTTCAGTCATTCAAGGAAGTTCAGTCATTCAGGACGTCCAATCAGAGTGTGAGAGTGAGGTTAGCCCCGCCCACAGTGGATGTTCTCCAGAAATGGGAGCTGTGATTGAAGGCGGTCCACTGTTGTTATGGAGACACCTTTACACATGGAGATGTCAAGCGTCCGCAATCTCTTACAGTGTTGGACGAGTATGGAGAGAGACCTGTGGAGACATCAGTTCATTATGGAAGGCCATGCCCGCAAAAAATGGCTCTCGACTATCGCGAGATTAGAGAGTCGATTTTAGCGGAGATGGCCTTCCATATTATGCCCGCAAAAAATGGCTCTCGACTATCGCGTTAACACGTCATATTTTGACGTCTCCACGTGATATTTTGACGCCTCAAGGCGTCAATTCCACACGTCGATTTTTAACGTGTCTACGTAGACACGTCGATTTTTTCCCGTGTTGCCTGTCATAGCCAACGGGCTGTTCCATTCTACTGATGTCTGGGTGTTAGAAAGGAAGCCTTTTGTGGTTTAATTAAAGGCAGTTGGCAAACAGCTTTTAGGTGCATTACCAGTTAACTTTATAATAGTTACCTTTAGAACGATGATGCTGTTTAAACAACAAAAGAAGAAGAAGCAACGAGGACTGGTAACATTACAAGCAGACATAGATTTCGAAATCTATGTATGTTTGTAATGTTACCAGTCCTACCACTAGGCGTCACTATGCCATAATGTATATTCTCATGTATATACACATATAATTTTGCTTTCACTTTAGATTAAAGGAGAGATAGATAATACATAGAGAATTGTATGAGAAAAACAATGGTCCAAACCCCATGGTTCTATCATGTATGGTTCAAAAGTTATCATGGTTTACCTCTTTCCATGCCAATTACTGGAATTGATCTCAATATAATCTAGAGACCTAACAAGTGGTCACTGCAATAAAGATTTGAAAAATTATGATAACCATCTTATTGTCTTAGTTTAATGTCATTTCAATACTGCTTCAATACTAACGTTGAAATTACAGTCTTAAAACAATAAGTACATCGAAAACATATACACAGAGCATGTATGTTTACAGAAAATTCAATTTTTCTATTGTCCCCTATTTCCTGGGGCTCATATAGATTTTACTAATTAGTAGATTAGATTAGATCAGCAAATGTCTGTCCAGCGATTGATATGAAGGGGTGAAAAGTAGGGGAGGATGACATTGAAAGACAACATTATGGCCCATTGGCATATGAACATCTAAGCAATATCACACGAGAGGGAGTGCTGTTATACTTAATATCAGCACGGCTGTGATAGGTACGAGGCCGCAGTTCTACAGCGCCATTTATTACTTAACAGTAATAAGCGAGAACAGATTATGATTTGTTTGTTTATTTAATAAATTATTTTGGCAAGGGGACATCACTTTGCTTGACATTTTGGTATCAACTAAGGTAAACAAACTCATAGTCATGTTACATGGTGGCGGATGTTCAGTGCAAAACAAATTTGGTCTTGCCTGAGTAATACACATTCTGATATCTTATCCCCTGACTCTTAGTAACAACAACAAGGTACAAGGTTCATTTATTGGCATTCTATAACACAGGGATGCACAATGAGATGCAAGATATAGTCCTTACAGTCCCAGTAGGTCTCAGGTCCTTACAGTCCCAGTAGGTCTCAGGCCTTACAGCCCCAGTAGGTCTCAGGTGTGTGTGTGTGTGTGTGTGTGTGTGTGTGTGTGTGTGTGTGTGTGTGTGTGTGTGTGTGTGTGGGGGTAGGTGTGGGTGTGTGTGGGTGTCCGTGCTCCGTTCTACATCAGCACCAGACAACAACATAGTGCAAAGAAATAATATTTTAAATTAAAAAAGAAAATACTAAATGAGATAGTGTGCAATATTGGCAGTGGCTAGCTAGGCTAGTGGCCAGAGTTCAGTAGTCTGATAGCTTGATGGAAGAAGCTGTCTCTGAGCCTACAGCCCCAGTAGGTCTCAGGTCCTTACAGCCCCAGCAGGTCTCTCAGGTCCTCTGACCAGGGTTTGCTGGTTGTCTCCCGTGCCAGACTGAAGACCCAGGGTGATAGAGCATTCAGACAGACAGACAGACAGACCCAGGGTGATAGAGCATTACAAACCGTGGCTCCCAAACTCTTTGTGACTTTGTGACCCTTGGTCTGGGAAAGGTGCTGTCCAAATTAGGGGTGGGCATCAATGATCGATGATCGATTAATTGATCGATAAGGTCTTGGTCGATCACAAAATATTTTGCTCGATAATCGTTAATATTTTTTATTTTATTTTATAATAATAATAATAATGGAAATTAGTTTGTCCACGTTATGTGTGAGAAATGAACTTTGCATTTGCCTTCGCATTGAATTTCACAACGCAGTACGGCATGACGGAAGTTCCCGTACGTTAGTGTAACCTGACCTCCAGTAATAGGTGCACGATCTCCACTACTTCCTGAAAGGCACCTTGCATGTTTAATTGATTAATCAGCTGTGCGGTAAACTGTTGGAACACACACTGCTTGGAAAATGGCGAAGCGAGCGAAACGAAGCTTGGTGTGGGAGCATTTTGATCTGAAAGGCGACCTCGTTCATTGCAAACACTGCGCAGTGACCTATAAATATAATATGACGACGACCCCGATTAAATACCACCTGCAAGCCGTACACCCGACCCTGATTGCTCCTTCGCTACCTTGTACTTCTCAGCCCTCCATCATGCCTCATCTTATACGCGGGAGGTGTGATGCACAACGAGAAGAGAAAATAACGATGGCCTGCAAATTAATTGCCTGCAAATTAATTGAAACAGATATTCTGCCGCTCAGTTTTGTCGAGGGTAGAGGATTTCGTGCGCTGATGCAAATAGTCGAGCCAGCATATCCTGTTCCATCGCGACGTTCCATAACCAGGCGCATCGAAATGCGCTACCAGGAGTCGAAGCAGCACCTGCTAAAGAAGCTAGCAGTAGATAGCAACATGGTTGCCATAACTACCGATTGCTGGACGGCACTCAATACAGAGAGTTACATAACAATCACTGCTCACTTCATCGGAGAAGACTGGCAAATTGTCTCAGCCGTCCTGGTCACTGAAAGTCTGCCCAGTCGCCACACAGCTGACGTCCTAGCTGAGAAGCTAAATTACTCTGTAGCCCAGTGGAACATCAAAGGCCGCGTTATTGCATGCGTCCACGACAACGCAGCAAATATAGTTGCTGCCAACAGACCCGGCCGAGTCAACTGGATTTCCGTAGCATGCTTCGCCCACACCCTCCAGCTAGCAATACATGATGGTTTTGCACTGTACTTGTATTGTGTCATCTCTGCCGCTGCCAAACTCGTGAGCCACTTCAACCACAGTACTGTGGCGACCAAAGCGCTCCAGAAGAAACAGGAGCAGATGGGCCTTCCAGCACATAAGCTTATACAATCGTGTAAAACCCGATGGAACAGCGTATGCGACATGTTCGACCGACTCAAGGAGCAGCGATGGGCTGTTGCAGCTGTCCTGTCAGATCGCACGGTGACCAAGCTACAGGACGGCAGGGTCCTGGAGCTGAAGGATGAGTATTGGCAACTGATGGAGGAAACGCAGCCCGTGCTGAAGGCCCTGAAGACTGCAACCACGGTCATGTCTGGCGAGAAGGAGGTCTCCATTTCCAACACGTATCCAGTCACTTACAGGTATTAATTATATTTGTATCTCCCTTCCTAATTTTGTAACTTAGGCTACTACTATGTAACTTTTATCTAGTTTTTTATAAAGCATTTATTTGAATTACCTTGTGTATGAAATGCTTTAAAAACAAACAGTATTTTACCACTTTAAAAATAAACATGTCTTGCCTAATGTTACAGCCTCCTCAACACCCATCTCCTGCGTAATGAAAATGACGGGGCCAGATGCGCTGAATTCAAGGCCAAAGTGCGGTCTTCCCTCAGCCACCGAATGAAGGTATGTGTTAGGTAGGGTTAAAAATTGTAGGCCTTTTCCTGAATCAGTACAGCGTTGCCATTTTTTCTGATTTGCCAATTGATTATTCTTTTTCATTATTTATTCAGGTCGAATCTGAGGAGTTGGTGTCATCCGCACCCATCATCTCATCAATGTTGGATCCACGTTATAAACACCTGCCCTTTCTTACGGATGCACAGAGAGAGGCCGCAAAGAACAAACTGCTCGAACAGTCAGTGGAGATGGAAGGCCCTATCCCACTGGCTGGAGGAGATGAGGCCATGCCGCCCGACTCTGAGGAGGACGAAGGAGCCCCAGCAGGAGCACCTGCTCCGGTCAGCGCCATGGCACAGCTCCTCGGGGAGCAATACGCAGCAGGCGCTGCTGCTGACATCCCCATCGAAACCGAAGTTTGCACCTTTCTGAGGGAGCCTTCTGCGGGCCTGAACTGCGACCCAACTGACTGGTGGAAATTAAACGAAAGAAGGTTTCCTCGGTTGGTCAAATTAGCGCGGACCTACCTCTGCATCCCCGCAACCTCGGTGCCCTCGGAGCGAGTGTTTTCTGCGGCTGGCCTAACTGTCACCAGATTGCGTTCGTCTCTCACCCCTGAACATGTTAACATGATCATCTTTTTGAACAAGAACCAGTAGGCCTGCCGCCTACAGTCTCTCGCTGGAGTTTAAATTTAAGTTAAGCTGGACGCTCTTAAGGACACTAACGTTTTCAGTCATCCTCCTATTTGTGAGTAACAGTTTTTTTACTGCTCCTATAGTGAGTTACTTATTTTCTATATTTTTATTTATAATGTAAAATGTGTTTTTTAAGTTAAACAATTTAGGCTACTCACTGCCTTGTGGATTGTTATCTGACTGTAGTGTCTAGTTAATGTGAATGAATGAATGTGTGCATTGTGCAATTCTGCAATAGCAACACAAATAAAACATTTCCCCAAGGAAAACATGCTTGTTATTTCTGCCCTAGTTTTTTTTTTTTTTATGAAAAAAAAGCTTATTGATTAATCGATAATTGATCGTTAATTCGTTACGATTATCGGAAAAAAAAAAATGTTGATCGTTTGCCCAGCCCTAGTCCAAATACATTTTACTTACTTACTTACTTACTTCCAGGGGCGCCGCTAGGGGGTGGTAAGTTAGGACGATTCTAAGGGCCCAGCACTGACAGGGGCCCAAGAGAATCTTTTTTGGAATTTTGGAATTAATATTATCATAAGGAAGTTAATGTAGCCGACTGTGTGTATTAAAAAAAGTCACAAAAGAAACAAACTGGAGTTTTGTTTCTTTGTTTGACAAAATTAAGCCTTATTATTTACCCCCCTCTTTATTGCATGGTTCAGTCCACCGCACGCGAGCCGCCTAGAGGAACGTTACCGCTATTCTGACAAGGAGAGAGACGATGTTGGCAAAGTCAAAGTCAGGGTCTCAAAAGAGAAAAGAAAAAAGAAAGAACGAGGAGACTGAGAAAAAAGGACGACAACTAGTCACAACGTTTTTTAAAAAGAAAGGTATTTATTCACAGACCTTCTTTTGGGGCCCATAACATGTCACTTAGTCAACGTTGTGTGGTTTAGCACTAGCTAATCACTGTGTAGATGATCTAGTTAGCTAGCTCACTAGCTAATTAACATTAACTTCAAGTAAAGTTAACTTACAGTACACTCCCGACGAGTATATTTTCCCGTAAATGTCACGTATTTTTAACCTATTATTAGGGATGTCCCGATCCGATACTGATAGACTACCATGTTACACTACCATGTTACACTACCATGTTACACTACCATGCTACACTACCATGCTACACTACCATGTTACCCTACCATGCTACATTACCATGTTACCCTACCATGCTACATTACCATGTTACCCTACCATGCTACCCTACCATGCTACACTACCATGTTACCCTACCATGCTACATTACCATGTTACCCTACCATGCTACACTACCATGTTACACTGCCATGTTACCCTACCATGCTACACTGCCATGTTACCCTACCATGCTACATTACCATGTTACCCTACCATGCTACACTACCATGTTACACTACCATGCTACATTACCATGCTACACTTACCATGTTATACTACCATGTTACACTACCATGCTACACTACCATGCTACATTACCATGTTACCCTACCATGCTACATTACCATGTTACCCTACCATGCTACATTACCATGTTACACTACCATGCTACACTACCATGTTACACTACCATGCTACACTACCATTGGTGTCAAGTCATGTAGAAATAAATGTGCTGAATTTATATGCCCTTTTGTGTTTTCATAATGTAGGGATGTTCAAAGTATTGTCTAAATGTAAGGGGTATCCTATGGTTGTCTAGTGGTGATGTTAGGATTGACTGTGTGTACCCTTGTCTAAATGTAAGGGGTATGGTATGCTGGCAGTGGGGGGAGAGGATGGCCGGGGGTGCGCAGGGGGATATCCCTTATTTTTGGGGAAAATATCCCTTATTTTCAAATCCCAATGTTGCTAACTAGTATAATGTTAACTTACATGCTAATCACGTCATGCACAGATGCAGCTTCAGGATCAGCAGGACTCCTTCCCTCAACCCACCTCCCAGTTGAAGGAGAAGGAGGTGAGCAGTGGGAGTTTCGGGTTAACAAACAGATTTTGAATATTTTAATGCATTACTATGCAAGCATTGAATACAAATTTAGCTAATATTCATATTTAGTTAATAGTTCTTCCAGTAATTGCAATAACATTGACCACTAGCATGTTAAAATAAGATTGTTAGCTAGCTAGATAACATTTAAGTTAGCTAATCTGGTGTAATGTATGTATTACTATGTTAATACTATTATAGGACATATTATGAATTATGTACCTATGGATACTCCATGCCAGGGCCCACGTCAAGCCAGGCAGCCAGAGAGGAGAGCAGAGGCCAAGAGGCAGAAGAAGAAGCAAAGGACAATGGCAGCAGCACAGATGAGAAGGAGGAAGCAGCTATGGAGAGTCAAAGCCAGGGACACAATGAGGCTCAGATACAGGATGCCTTAGATACTGAGCCACCTGTAGTTGTATCTGAAATAGAACATTTGCTGTCACTTGACCCAGGTTTATTTCCACCTAAATTGAGTGACAAGGACAGGGCAACTATTAGCTAAGAAATTAGCAACGAGAGAAGACAAACAAATCCCGCATGATTCACAGGGGAAGCCATTTCCAGAGTACCTAAAATACACTAAAGCAGCTAAAGGTATGGGAAAAGTGAAAAGGGACTGGTTGATTCATAGTGAAAGTGCAAATGCACTGTTTTGCATACCATGTGTTCTTTTCTCCAAGGAGCAAAACATTCCATGTCATAGTGCTTTGAGTAGTGACCATGGTTACAAGATGTGTGATGTTGTGTGGTGTCGCATGTATGATAAATTCCCACGCCATGAAAAAAGTAGGAATCACAGGGACTGTTATTTGAAATGGAAAAACCTACAGTGTTCTGTTATGACTGCAGGTGGCATCGACCATCAGTTGCAGAGAGAGCTACAGTCTGAAATTGAGAAAAACAAAGCTCTCTTGCAGAGACTCCTTGATGTCACTCTGCACTTGGCAACAAGGAATTTACCTTTTAGAGGTAAAACAAAAGATTTAGGCGATGTCCACAATGGAAATTTCTTAGGTACGCTAGAACTTTTGTCCCATTATGATCCACTCTTAAAAGAGCACTTAGAGAAAATCAAGACATCCAAAAAAGAAAGCCGGCTAACTCATTATTTGAGCTCAGGAATCCAGAATGAGTTTATTGAATTGTGTGGGGGAAAAGTTTTAAAAACCATTCTGAAGGAAAGGGAGGATGCCATATACTATGGAATCATTTGTGATGCTACGCCAGACATTTCCCACACTGAGCAAAATGTTGTTCTCATACGATATGTCCATTATAATGAAGATACGGGCGAATGGGAGATTACTGAAAGATTCATTGAATTCAAAGATTTCAACCAAAAAACAGGAAGTGAAATAGCAGGGATGATAGAGAGTGTGCTTCTGGATCTAGGGATAGACATCAGTGATTGCAGGGGGCAAGGGTATGATAATGGGGCAAATATGTCAGGGAAAGCCAAGGGAGTCCAAGCCCAAATACTGAAAAGAAATAATCTTGCTACATTCTCACCTTGTGCCTCTCACACGTTAAATCTGGTAGGCGTGCATGCTGCAGAGTCAAGCCCTGAAGTGTCAACATTTTTTGGCTACATTAATCACCTTTACACATTTGTAAGTGCCAGTCCAGGGTGTTGGGCTATATACAAAGAAAAAACAGGCTGCTCTGTTCACCGGCTATCTGACACTCGCTGGAGTGCGCGAATTGATGCTGTGAAACCAGTAGCAAAGCACCTACCTGGTGTCATTGAAGCCCTTGGTACCATACTAAACTCATGCAGTCTCACAAGTGAGGCCAGATCTGAAGCTGTTGGTCTGAGGAACTACCTCATGTCATTTGATGCCATTGTCCTTCTCACCATTTGGGTGAAAGTATTGCAATGTATTGATGACAGAAATGTAATACTCCAGTCAGGGAAAATCTCACTTGAGGTAGAGTTAGCTAATGTAACTGCACTTAAAGATGAGATGCAGGCTCTTAGAAATGGATGGGATGCTCTTGTGTCTGAGGCATCAATGGTAGCTAAGGAAATGGAGGTTCCACCTCATTTTAAAAAAGAACTTAGCCGTGAGAGGAGGAGGAAGAGGTTCCATGATGAGACTGCTGAAGAAACAGGTCAGAAGGATAGGCCAGAAACAACATTTCGGAACACTGTGTTTTTTTTCTGCCATGGACCAGATAATAAGTGACTTGGACACTCGGTTCAGAACCACAGCAAATATTGTTGAAGAATTTGCTGCCATACTTAAAGTTGGGCAGTTGAGTGACAGTGTTATGGCTTCTGTGTGTCAGCCACTGAGGGAGAAGTACAAAAAGGACCTCACAGATCAGTTTGAGAGCGAAATCAGGCATCTCAATGCAATCTTTTCAGCCACTTTCCCCTCTGGCTGTAGCTCTCTTGCACTCCTGAATGCAATCTATAAAATGGAACTCCAGAGCATTTTTGGAGAGGTTTGCATTGCTCTGAGGATTTTCTGCACTCTCCCAGTTACCGTTGCCGGTGGAGAAAGTGTATTCAGCAAACTGAAACTGATCAAGAGCTATCTGAGATCAACAATGTCTCAAGAGAGGTTGAACAATCTTGCAATATTGTCAATAGAAAGCAAGTTGGCTTTATCGCTAGATTTTAAGGATCTTATTAAAGATTTTGCTACCAAGAAGGCCCGGCGCTTCGCTTTGATTTGACTTGTAATTCTTCATTTATTTATTTGTGTGATTTATTTATAATTTGGTTCATATCTTTATTTATTTTTTATTTGTGTCCTTGTTTTGATCAAATCTTAAGGTAATTAAGTTAAAGAATGTTGAGATTTTTATTTTTATTTATGTGTGATTTATTTATAATTTGGTTCATATCTTTATTTAATTTATATTTTTGTCCTTGTTTTGTTCAAATCTTTAAAAAAGTGAAAGAATGTAGAGATTTTTTGGGGCTAAATTGTTCCTGTATTAACTGTAATTTTCCATTAAATTTACAAAAGATGGCCATCATTGGATTTCTTGCAGTGCATCAATAGTTCATCAACTTCAACTGGGTTGTCTAGGTTGATGGGTGGTTTAGGTGATTCAACAGATTAGTGACCTTGAGCTTGTATATCCTCAAAGCATGTACCTGTATGTATGAGTTGACTTGGAAACTGTTGACATTCAGGCTCTGAGTAAAAAATATCCTGAAATATAGATAGGATTCAGATAGGAAAGAGTTCTAAATGGATTGACTTCTATAGCGCCTTATTCCAAAGCACTTTACAATGGCATCTCATTCACCCATTCACCTACCAATGGTGGCAAGCTACCATGCAAGGCCCGCCGGGTTGTCTAGGTTGATGGGTGGTTCCCTGCAGTCTATTTTTGAACAGGCTACTCTCAGACAGGCTAATAGAATTCTCATGAATCCCTCCCATGTCCTACATGCAGAGTATGAACTGCTGCCCTCTGGGAGGAGGTTCAGAGTCCCCCGCGCTAGATTAAATAGATTTAAAAATTATTTTATTCCCGTTTCTGTTAAACTTTTAAACTGCACCAGATGAATGTAACTTATCTTGCCTATCATTTTATCTCCACTCTTGTTTTAATCAGGTCCGCCTTCTGTTTGTGTGCTAATATTCTGTATTGTCTGTTGCTCTTTGTTGTCTGTTGATCTTTGTTGGCTGCTGTGGGGTGTAAGCCCAATACAAATTTCCCAGTGATGGGACAATAAAGTGACTCTTGACTTGACTTGACTTGACTTAGGTGGAGGGGGCCCAAAATGATATTCTGTCATGGGGCCCAGAATCTCTAGCGGCGCCCCTGCTTACTTCTGTATCTCTTGCCAGATTGCAGCAGGGTGAATACCCTGTTGCTGGGGTTGGTATTGTCGATAGCAGTGCACACTGAGGTCATTTAATTTTTCAATAAATATAGGCTATATGGGATAACCTAGAAAATGGAATGTACATTTATTTTGAACATTGTTGTGTGACAGTGCTGTGGTTTTTGTAGGCTTGGGACACTGGGTCTCTACAGATTGTTTCTCTATGATAAAGTGTGGGCTATTGCACAACAAACATGACACAATTGATTATGGAAGGCAAACCTAGGCCACCAACCCCCTCTGTCAGGGGTTCCAATGCTGATTTATCCCCAGCTCTCCCTAGGGTTGGTCAGTAACGTCAGTACCTAACATAATACAGTGGGCCTGTATTCCAAGCTCATGGGTTGTCAGATGCACCACAGGCTCCACTCACATATTTTCAATAAATTATTTTGCCTACAGAGCCCACAGGTCCACAGAGGACGGCATTTATTTATTTGTTGTTTTTTTTAAGTTTCGTTTTTTTTTTAAGTTTCGTTTTTAGTGAAAATTGTGCATGTAAATTATTTTGCCTACAGAGCCCACAGGTCCACAGAGGACGCCATTTTTATTTTATTTATTTTTTTAGTTTCGTTTTTTTTTTAAGTTTCGTTTTTAGTGAAAATTGTGCATGTGTGAAAATCCCGGCAAATTACGTATACCGGTAAATTCATTCTGCCGAGCGCACATTCAGAGAAGATGGAGCGAGAAAGGAGATTGAACAGGCTGCTTGGCCAAATTACATCAATGATAAACAACAGAATCAACAACCAAGAGGACCCTAACCCACCAGGGATTATGGAGAGGTAGGTTATAGCCTTTAGTTAACTGTAGTTAGTTAACCTTAACCATAACCTTATTTAACTAGCTAATAGTTAAGTAAGCCATTGTTAGACCATTCATTCATTCATTGTAGCCACTGCTCTAGCCTAGCCTGTCTAGCCTATAGGAACAATATTAGAATCAGAATAAGAAATTAGTTTATTGCCATTGTAAGTTAAACAGATACTAGGAATTTCTTTTGATGTCAATGGTGCTTAACAAAAAACTGTTCTCTTTTGTGTAATTTAGACTGAGGATGTTTAGAAATGAGCCAGGTGCGACAGGCAGAACACCTCAGGGAAGACCGCGCCAGGTCCAATTTAGGGTAGGCCTCATTCAAGATGCGCAGGAGACCTTATATATTCCCAGACGTAAGTATTTAAAATGTTTATACAATAATGTACCGGTAATACTTAAATTGTATTATACAACAGTTAGTTCCGACCGAGTCATTTGATTGGATTTGATTGGACAAGAGGCATTCCATGCACTGGGACTTTTAACTATAGGTATCACTCCGAAATGACTGTTAATACAAAGTTGCTAGTCAACAGTCCAATTGCGGAACTATTTTTTGTTGACGGAGCCAAAATAAATGATTAAATAAACGAACAAATCATAATCTGTTGTCACTTACTGTGTGTGTGTGTGTGTGTGTGTGTGTGTGTGTGTGTGTGAGAGAGTGAGTGCGCGTGTGTGTGCGTGCGCGTTGCATTTTAGTTAGTATTATATTATACTAACTTAACTATTGTGTTTCTTGTTGTCTTTCTATGTAGCCATGACTGCAGTTCGAAGAAGAATAGTGCCTCTGTCATGGTCAGAGGCACAATTTATAACAAGGATAAAGGAGGAATTCCCAGAACTAGGGAATGTGGAATTCCACATCTGCAAGGTGGACAGGAGGAGAAGGATAATTCCTTTAACCCTGACTTCCATGTGCCCCTCCGCTCTAAGAGCCTGTGTGGACGTTGGGCGTTCGGCATTTTATATTAGACCAAATATAAGTATATCAATTAACAATCATAATTACCCATACTGCAGGGTGGAGTGTACTCCCGACCGCTAGGGGGCGATGGAGTACTGGGTTATGTGTTAATAGTACTCTCTGTGAATGCTAACAGTATTGTCTCATGTCCGTTGTGTATGATGTGTTTGTTTATATCTTGTTATGTGTGTCTTGTTATGGTAATTGTATTCACTCATACGTTGTATTCTCACCCACAGGGTGTTGACATCTTTGTCTAAATAAATATCACAAACAGACATTGAGGAGTCTTCTTCACATACCAATCCTGTGTCTTCCAACTAGTGTTTAACTGGAAGAGCTTAAGCTAAAATGTTTTCCTTTTTTGCAGTCAGCGTCAGTCATCACTCATCCAGTGGCCCCAACTGTAAGTCAAAATGTAGCTTAAATATTTCAATGTTAAGTTGCAAATGAAATGTAAGCATTTAAATGTAATGACAGATGTAGGACTGCACAATTAATTGTTAAAAGATTGCTGTCTCAATTCTGGCACTGTCGCAATCTTATTTTGTGACATTTTATGTCAAATAAGCACTCCCTCTCCCTATAACCTACAATTCTGCCTTCAACAAACCTATTTGACAAACCCAAGTTCAGTACTTTGTTAATATATCAGGTAGAAGGGGTTGACCATGTAACCGCAGGGTTCCCAGTTCGATTCCGGCCGTGGACATGTCCTGCATGTCATCCCTTCTCTCTCTCTCACCCATCCTTCCTGTCATAATTTATACTGTCTATCAATAAAAATAAGAGTGGGTACTGTCCCACTCTGAAAAAAATACTTAAAAAAAATAATATATATATATATATATCAGGTAGAAAACTACTATTTCCCCTCAGAATTTTATGAGAAAATCACACGAATGTAATATGTCATCCTTTGCATTTTACAGGAAGTCCTTGCAGATGTTGCTCAAAACGTAAGTCCTTACCTTCAAGGGGTAAACTACACAAAACATGATTTGACCTCTGTTTGCTATACATGTATTGAAGTGGAGTCTAATGACTGGTGTAATGATATTGTAGGGGCCAGATATGGTCCTGTGATATGTATATGCAATTCACTGTACACATTACCTGAGGCAGGTATATACCGTAAGGTAGTACTGTTGTTGGGCAAATAGGTTTTGAACGCTTTGGCGCTGAGTTTGATTATTGTTAATTCTGTACAAGTGAGTAAGCGTATGTGGTGTATTTTAAAGCAATAAATGTTTACTATACTGCAAATCAACGACTAGGGATCCTGTATAGAAAGCAGCAACACTTACACTAGAACGCACGGCGCATCAACCGGACATTCCGTGGGTTAGCATCTCAGTAGCTCAGTATTAGACTGTGCTCCTATAACAGATATGTTGACTAACCCTAACCCTCAGTCAATTGACTTCCACATTTTACAGGAAGAGCCTCAGGAAGTGCCTCAGGAAGAGCCTCAGCCTTCAGCCAGAGCCAGAGCTGTTGAGTTGATCAATGTAAATATGCTATGAAATGTTTTACATCAGTTTCCACACTGTACCATATATTATAGTTTTTTGGGGGTAGTGTTACTGGATAAAGAATTGTGCTTATCTATGTGAAATTCTAGTTATTAGGTATTAATAAAGACATGAGAAATGTTATGGCAAAGTCAGTAAAGGGTCGATGAAGATAGATCTGATCGAAAATGTATTGATGTTATTATTATTAGACATTTGTATGAAATACATTAATTACCATATTCTCCATATAACCTATAAGTGTAAATACCACCGGGTGGTTTAGAAAAATAATACATTTTATATTTATAGAATTTGCAGGGTTGGAGAGAAGAGCAGGACTCAATTGATCGAGCGAGGGTAAGAACATTAATTTACTTGGCAGGAATTATGGTACACGTTTACATTTGTAGTTACTAACAAACTTTACTAATGTAATGAAGCTGTGATATTTTTAAATTACAATAGGAGATAAGACAGAGGCATATGATGGATGGGGAGCAGCGCCGGAGAAGGGTACATACTGTGATGATTAGTTACAAATATGTAGTCATTTATAGTGAACGTCATTCATGAAATTGTATGTAATTTTAACCTTTCCATCACCATGTTAAGGCAATAAATGACAGAATGGCGGTATTGGGAAGCCTTGAGGAAACCAATGATGGCGTTGCCATTAACATTTTATATCCTGATGGGAGATTGGCAACAAGGACATTTCAACTGTCTCAGCCATTCCAGGTAATTTTTATTTGTAGTCATCCAATAATCATTAACTTTTCTTTCATTGTGAAGGAAAAATAATCAGATATTTTCCTGCAGCATCTCGTTGCCTTTGCGGGGAGCGATGCCATGGCATGTAGCCATGACTGCAGTTCGAAGAAGAATAGTGCCTCTGTCATGGTCAGAGGCACAATTTATAACAAGGATAAAGGAGGAATTCCCAGAACTAGGGAATGTGGAATTCCACATTTGCAAGGTGGACAGGAGGAGAAGGATAATTCCTTTAACCCTGACTTCCATGTGCCCCTCCGCTCTAAGAGCCTGTGTGGACGTTGGGCGTTCGGCATTTTATATTAGACCAAATGTAAGTATATCAATTAACAATCATAATTATCCATACTGCAGGTTGGAGTGTACGCCATCATTTTAAACTCTCCATGGTGTCAAACGATGAGGTGTTTAAAAAGCTGGGCGCTCTACACTCAGAAAAGGCCACGGGCCATGACAATATTCCAGCCAGATTTCTAAAAGACTCAGCTGCCTCCATTACCCCAATCATCACCCACATAATAAACCTCTCCATCAAACAGGGACACGTCCCCCTTGACTTTAAAATAGCAAGGGTAACCCCACTGTATAAAAAAGGAAGCAAATTAGACCCAGGCAACTACCGACCTGTTTCTATTCTTAATTCCATCTCGAAACTTATGGAAAAAATAGTTTATGAACAGGTTGATAGGTACCTTACCGAAAAAAAATCTGATGTATGAATTTCAATCAGGATTCAGAACATCACATTCCACTGACACATGCCTTCTCTATTTGAACGACCACATCAACCATGAGGTGGACTCGGGCAAGTACTGCGGCATGGTCATGCTGGACCTCCAGAAGGCCTTCGACACAGTAGATCACCACATATTGTTAGATAAACTGAAAGCAATTGGGTTCGATAGAACATCGGTGAGCTGGATGCAATCCTACTTAGAGGGGAGGGAACAGGTGGTTAGTGTGAACGGAACACTGTCCCCCCCCCTCCCAGTGACCTGCGGCGTTCCACAAGGAAGCATATTGGGACCTTTACTGTTCCTAATATATGTGAATGACATGTCATCAGCATGTGATTGCAATTTGTTCCTGTTCGCGGATGACTCGGCTCTGCTGGTCTCTGACAGGGACATATTGCAGGTGGAAAAAGCGCTAAGCACTGAACTGAGTAGAATCTGCATCTGGCTAGCTGACAATAAACTATCAATACACCTAGGTAAAACTGAAACCATCCTATACGGATCCCCATCTAAACTCAGAAAGGCTGAACATTTTAAAATTAAAGTGGGTAACATTAATATCACAAGAAAAGAGGATATTACATACCTGGGCTCCATCTTAGAGGCAAATCTTTCCGGAGATAAAATGGCAGCAAAAGTAATCAAAAAAGTGAACCATAGAACTAGATTCTTGTACAGGATATCCTCACTTGTCAGTAAAAACACACTGAGGACCCTATCAGGAGCTCTCATTCAATGTCACTTCGACTATGCCGTAACATCATGGTACTATAGAACCACAAAGGCCCATAAAACAAGACTCCAGACAGCCCAAAATAAACTGGTTAGGCTTCTGCTAGGCCTCAACCCTAGGACACATCTAACCGCTGCTAATTTTTTGAGCCTTGATTGGCTACGAGTAGTTGACAGAGTGCAGCAGCTTGCACTGGGCCTGGTCTTCAAGATACGCTACACCACAAAGACACCCAAGTACCTGTCAACATACTTCCAAAAAGTGAACAACGTCCACACATACAACACCAGAGGAAGCTCCACGAACCACGTTCAACCGCGTTGCACCACAAACAAGGGGTTAAACTCGTTTGCAAACTATGCAGTAAAAATGTGGAACGCCCTTCCTATAATCTTAAAGGAGTGCAAAACACTGCCCACCTTCAAAACCACTCTCAAAAAACATTTACAGGAGGCTGCAATCCGTAACTGGACCCTCTAAATCAAAAATCTGATTAAAAGACCCGAACTACCCACTGTACATACTTTGTGTTTTGTCCCCCGCCCCCACCTGTGGTGTATGTCCCCACCTGTCCTACCCGCTGTACATACCTTATGTTTTGTTGTATTGTTCTTCCCATGATGGATGTATGTTTATCTTGTAGATAGTAATAGTTATTTGTCTGTATTATCTTGTAGATAGTACTAGTTTTTTTTGTCTGTCTTACATGTAACGATGAATTGAGAATCAAGGACCCCAATTGAAATAAGCCAGTGGCTTTCTTGGGGTTTTATCCGGTTAGTTGACCTTGTATGTAATATGTACTTTCATGTACCTACTTCTGCAAATCTTCTAATAAAGTTTTCAATCAATCAATCAAACTCCCGACCGCTAGGGGGCGATGGAGTACTGGGTTATGTGTTAATAGTACTCTCTGTGAATGCTAACAGTAGTGTCTCATGTCCGTTGTGTATGATGTGTTTGTTTATATCTTGTTATGTGTGTCTTGTTATGGTAATTGTATTCACTCATACGTTGTATTCTCACCCACAGGGTGTTGACATCTTTGTCTAAATAAATATCACAAACAGACATTGAGGAGTCTTCTTCACATACCAATCCTGTGTCTTCCAACTAGTGTTTAACTGGAAGAGCTTAAGCTAAAATGTTTTCCTTTTTTGCAGTCAGCGTCAGTCATCACTCATCCAGTGGCCCCAACTGTAAGTCAAAATGTAGCTTAAATATTTCAATGTTAAGTTGCAAATGAAATGTAAGCATTTAAATGTAATGACAGATGTAGGACTGCACAATTAATTGTTAAAAGATTGCTGTCTCAATTCTGGCACTGTCGCAATCTTATTTTGTGACATTTTATGTCAAATAAGCACTCCCTCTCCCTATAACCTACAATTCTGCCTTCAACAAACCTATTTGACAAACCCAAGTTCAGTACTTTGTTAATATATCAGGTACAAGCCCGGATTATCCATATATTGCATCGGGTGAATGCCCTGGGGCACCAGCCAATGGGGGGGCACCAAATTATTCGGACAATTAATAGACCTTTAAAATATTTTGGGCACATTTTTAAAATATAGGCTATATTTACTGGAAGACATCCACACAGGTACAAAACTAACGGTTATATTTAGGCTATCATATAAATAATAAGATAAATAATTGCGAGTGCCCCACCCCCAGTCACAGACAAGTGCGCGATGACGCGCCGCCATCTTGAAAATTTAAACTGGCCTAGTCGAGGTTCCATCTTCGTTTTGACAATAGCGGAAATCGAGAGGTATTCCTATTTGAATTACAGATAGATACGCATTTACTACTCCAGTTACATATCTAGCTCTGGCCGTATATGTGGAGAAATTGGCTGTATGATTATGACTTAGCAAAACAACGGGTGGTGAGTGCGGTTGAGTTAGCTGTGAGCCATCTGTCACTGGGAGCCGAGTCATTGTTAGCTAACGGTGGCTAACTCCGGGAGCTAGTGCTAGCTGACGTGGGTACATCATAGGATCTACGAGGTATATATTCAGTAACAGCACGACCTTGAGTGTGATATTGCTTTTTTATACAACAGTTAGTACTACTACTAAATGACCGTTAATTAGACTACATGTTTGTGTTCAGGTTACTAGGCAACAGTCCATTTGAAGTTCAGTTACAGGAGAGAGGTCAGAGAGCTAGTACAGAAGAGGAACAGGCATCGTGTGAGAACATGGCTGCTACATCGTCTCTCCCAGAGGAGGATCTCTCCTGTCCTGTGTGCCGTGACATCTTTAAAGATCCTGTCCTCCTGAAATGTAGCCACAGCTTCTGTAACGCCTGTCTGCTGGAATACTGGGGACACAAGGGATCTCGGGAATGTCCAGTTTGTAGGAAAAGATCCTCAATGGATGAGCCTCTTTACTTTAACCTAGCCCTAAAGAACGTGTGTGAGGCCTTCTTACAGCAGAGAAGTCAGAGAGCTGAGGCAGGGTCTGGGGTGCTGTGCAGTCTGCACGGTGAGAAACGCAAGCTCTTCTGTCTGGAGGATAAACAGCCCGTCTGTGTGGTGTGTCAGGCCTCAAAGAAACACAAGTCTCATGACTGTGTCCCAGTAGACGAGGCTGCACAGGAGCATAAGGTAAACATAAATAAGATACAATAAGATGACTATTTAAAATTCTGTGAGTGATCGACAGCTATGTCACTTGATGTTTTGCTCCTGCGTTCAGACTGGTAGAAAACAGAAAGGGTCGTTGTTTTCTTCACAGTGATAAAAATGAACGATCGTTTTTAGTTTCTGTTTTAATTTGACTTTGATTCATCCTTTTTTGTCTGGAATAACAAATATAGTTCTGCTGAGAGAATGTGTTTCTCTGACAGACTATAAGGATTATGATAATGATTCCTACAGAACTGTGGTAAACAGAAACTGTCAAATGAGTCCAGAAATGTCCTCAGTAAAGTTTTGTCTCAATCCAGGAGGAACTCCAGACGGCTCTGAAACCCTTACAGGAGAAGCTGGAGGTCTTTAACAAAGTCAAACAAACCTGTGATGAAACATCAGAGCACATGAAGGTACTGTGTACGTCAGGCAACGTGTTGTATTCAGTGATGTGGTCTTCTCTTGTTCTGCTCAGTATTGGATGCTGTTGACATCTAACTGATAGTCATGCATCTGCAACTCAAAATCATAAAGAGAGCAGCATACATTTCACCTGAACTTTGAATAATAATAATAATAATAATAATAATAATACCAAAGTTAAAGTAAAACTAGTTAACATACTATATGGTAGTAAAACTACAGTGATCATAATATTATTCCCCTTGCTGTCTCCAGAGCCAGGCCCAGCACACAGAGAGACAGATTAAGGAGGGGTTTGAGAAACTTCACCAGTTTCTACGAGAGGAAGAGGAGGCCAGGATAGCTGCACTGAGGGAGGAAGAGGAGCAGAAGAGTCAGATGATGAAGGAGAAGACTGAGGCACTGAGCAGACAAATATCATCACTTTTAGACACAATCACAGCCTTAGAGAAGGAGCTGAAAGCTGAAGACATCTCCTTCCTGCAGGTAAGGATGCCTTCTCTCAGACAGTAATTGTAAATGTATTCAGAGACTGATTGATGACATCACTAGCATTGATGACAATTCTCCTCTGTTCCTCTCCAGAACTTCAAGGCCAGTAAGGAAAGGTAAGTGATATGTCTCTGGTCTCTCTTCTCTGGGGTTCTGAACCCAAGCCCACAGCAGCACTGACTCCTGAATGTTCTTCCAGAGCCCAGTTCACACTGCCAGACCCAGAGAAGGTTTCAGGAGGGCTGATAGACGTGGCCAAACACCTGGGCAACCTGCAGTTCAGAGTCTGGGAGAAGATGCAGGGGATTGTCAAGCACGGTTAGTACTGACCAGAATTGGATTAAGAATATCTAATAGATTATATGAACACGTTCATAGAACATACCGCATTAATACATTCATAATAATATTATGTGACACCAGCCAGTGTTTTGACCAGCCAGGTGCCAGTCATCTTTCAGTTTTTGACATAGTCTGAAAGTACAGATTGTCAGCTTTCAAATTATGTGAAATTGGAAGAAAACAGAAGACGACATGTGTATTTGAATGTACCCCTGAAATCACATTCCTGAGAAAAAGCCTTTTAAAGATCTGAGTTTTTCACACGTCTGCACAGCCAGGTAATGGGCGGTAACAATAGCTGGTTAACCCCGCCCCCAACCACTTCCCCTCTAGATTGACAGCTGCCAGCTGTTAATATCTGTCAGTGTTACTGGGTCAGATAGGCTTTTCAAAGGGAAGTTTACAGTACATAGCTAGCTATAGCTAACATTCTCACCTAGGCATTATGATGCTCACGTTCCATTTGACCAGCTGCCATCACAAATGTATAATATATAATACATATTACATATGTATATATATATATATTATATATGTATAATATGTATAATAAATAATACAGCGCATAATGTGTAGAATGCATCTGTGTTTGTTTTGAAGCTCCTGTGATTCTGGACCCCAACACTGCACATCCCTGGCTCTCTCTGTCTGATGATCTGACCAGTGTGAGACAGAGAGGGTCAAGGAAGCAGCTGCCTGACAACCCAGAACGGTTCATGAAGTATGCAACTGTTCTGGCCTCTGAGGGGTTCATCTCAGGAGAGCACAGCTGGGAGGTGGAGGTAAGGGACCATCCTGACTGGAACATGGGTGTGGTTAAAGAGTCCAGTGACAGAAAGGGGGAGGTAGAAGCATCACCACAGTATGGAATCTGGGCTATAGGACAGACGGATGGTAAGTATAGAGATGGAGTGGGTAACACCATCACTCTGAAGAGGAGACCCCAGAGGATCAGAGTACAGCTGGACTACAACAAGGGGGAGGTGTCCTTCTACGACCCTGAAGACATGACACTCATCCACACTCATAAACACACCTTCACTGAGAGACTGTTCCCCTTCTTCTCTATTGGAGGAGCTGGTGATGCTAAACACCCTGATCTACAGATCTGCCAATCAGAGGTGTCTCTGACCGTGATGTCTTCCCAGTGAGGAGGGGGGGTGGGGGGTGGGGTGGCCACCCGTCTTTCCCACCCGATCCAAAGTCAATAACAGGCTCGATACATAGTTAATCATTTACATAAGGCTTCATTACATTTGCTGATATAAATGCTGACTCACTGGTAATTATAGAGAGTTGATGACAAGTGTGGTAATAAATCCACGACACTATCATTTTCAATAATTGAATGATTTATATTCATGATTGTATCTTAAGAATGTTGAGTTCTTAAACAAACAAAAAAGTTGTTATTGTTTATTCTGTATGTTATTTCTTTTTTCTTTTGTTACTAAATGTGTCTCAGGGGCATGGAAGTGAGTCTTATGATATTAGAATCATAAATATAAAATATTAAGGCTGTCAAATTATTAAGATTTATTTTTTTATCATAAGCTGTAGTAGTTATAATTGCTGTGTTGACATTATACTTACTTGCTTACTTTGCTCAGAGTATGAATCCTAATCCAACAGGCAGAATGTGATTCCTCTATGACTAGTGCTCTGCATTGGGAAGATCTCCTCATATGTAAATTGACATTTAATAAAAGCTCTTTTGCTGATCCCAGATCTGCTGTCGGTCAGTGTTTAGTGATTACCAAACGCGATGGTAGCAAACGCGTCTGTTTAGATTCAGAACGATATTCTCTGGTATTTGGTTTGAGGGGTACCAACATTCAAATAAGCATATCTTCTTCAACTATTTAGATTTCAATGTATGACACCTCATTTGAAAGTTTACAATCTGTCAAAAAGAAAGAAGCCCTTGCCTTACATGGGGACCTTTTCACCAGACCCTGTCACATTGAGCTCAGGTTGGCTGTGATTATCTCTTGTTAACTGGTTGAGGTTATGTAAGCAGTGAAATCAGAGTGATCAAGTAGAAACACCACTTATCAGGACATTATGATTCACACCTCACAATCAAGGTCAGTGTAAAATGCTTTAATGATGATATGAAACAAACTTTAATCAGAGAGACCTCTCCCCTCACTAAAAACATTCCCCTGACATGTTTAACTGAACATTCAAAGTGCACTCAGCATTACATCCTGGTGGATGAATACTGTCATGCTTTTCAAAACACCGTATGCACTGTAATACCTTGTCAGATGGGACATTTGTCAGTAAAGGTTTTCAGCAGAAGTGTCAGAGTTGCAATATTATTATTTATTTCTTTTTCATCACAAGTGTGTTTAATGTAGACGATGTATGGCAGTGCTGAAGGTTGTATAGACCTGTGGGGAGCGTGCAGAGTCTGGCCTGTAGGGGGAGCTACAGGACTGTGGTGGAGTGTGGCTGATGTGGGTTAGCACCAGCCGGTGTCCAATCATCACACCACAGTCCTATAGCTCCCTCTACAGGCCAGACGCTGCATGCTCCCCACAAGAACATCCCTTGTGTTACACTCCACAGTTAACCTTCCTCTTCTGTTGACGGTCAAATCTGACCGAATGACTTTGTTTGTCATCATAAATATTGTGTTTTTCATCCCATTGCCTCAAGACCTTATGTTATCCTCCACCCTAGGCCCCTGAGCATATACACTTGATTGCATTGAATTGCTTGCATTTTGGGGGATTTATTGAACCGTGTCACACCTATGATGTTTCCGGTCAGAATTGACCGCCATAGGAAATGAATGGGTAATAAAAATTAAAATATCAATAAATCAATACATCCCATACAACAATGGAACGGGAAGAATCTCAGCTACAACACTAACTAAATAATTTCCATCTCCAGTACACACAGCCTACATGGCAGGCATTTTTATAATATACAGTAATGTACAGTAAACATTATCTTTGAACTTGCTGCAAAATTATAATATGAAATTAACCCCTGGTGTCATTCTGTCTGCCACCCCTTGATTCTACTTGCTTTGACTGTTCAAATGAGATGTCAACCATCAAAATTGGATAAGGGGTTCCAGAGATATCACTGTGCAAAACACACCGGTCAATTTTGACCGAAAGTAGCACAGTTGGAAAATGAAACAAACAGAAGAGGAAGGTTAAATGCTGAGGAAAAGTCTGACATGATGGACATTTCAACAGTCATTCAACAGAGAGTCTTTACAGTTTGACATCAATGGCTTCATCTGTGAAAAAACACATCTCCGAATGTCACCAAGGTGTGAGTCATTTCCACTGAACACTTGATGCCTTTGGAGTGGGAAGAAGCTTTTTGTGGAGGAAGCAAGACAAGTCAGCTCTGTTTCACTGCATGTGTTCCCTTTGAACAGGCCACTTTGACCTGTGCATGTTTTGAAGTATATAGTATATATATATATATATATATAGCTCTATATATAATATATAATGTCTCTGTCACACTCACTGAGCACAGCCAGGAAGACCTCGTCCTATGTGTGTGTGTGTGTGTGTGTGTGTGTGTGCGCCCATATGGCATCCTTTCGGGGATGCCCTCACTTTGAGAGGGCGAAACGTGTTCAGGACGTTAAAGAGCAGCATAATATTTCGTATGCGGAGGCTGTAAAGAAAGTAGACGGGAAAAGCGACAGAGGGGCTGTGTATGTTGGCTCATCTCAGATGTCCCCATCAGCAACCCCGTGGGCCCCTCCCCCCTCGGTACCAGCAGATTCAATTGTGGTTAAAAAAGAAAGCTTAATAGCATTCATAGTCGATGTGGTGGTGTGTACAAAGGATAAGGAGTTAAGCAAGTCAGACATCTTGAGGGCGGTGGTTGAGGCAGCGGGGAGGTTCTTGGGAACGGGGCCATGTGATCCCGCAGCACTGCATAAGTACATGAACATCATGAATAGCCCTTTGACAGGCAGTCAGGGAAAGGCTCCTCCTATTTCTAAGGCACGGCAGAGGGAGGTAGAGGAAATTGAGGTTGATCATGCGTTGGTTTTTGATGAAGATGATACTTAAGCTAATCATTATGTTTTGTATTCTACAATGGAATGCAAGGAGCCTTATTGCAAATGGACAGGAACTTAAGAAATGTGTGGACATTGGAGAAGATAAGCCTGATTTAATATGTATACAAGAGACTTGGCTGAAGCCGTGTCTAGACTTTGTTATACCAGGTTATGAAGGTATAAGGAAGGATAGGGGAGAAGGAACAGGTGGTGGGTGTGCAGTGTTCATCAAAACAGGGATTCAGTACAAGGCAGTTGACATACAGTCTAGCCTTGAATGTGTTTTAACAGAGATATGGAGTTCACAGGGGAAAGTCACTGTAGTCAATTTTTATAATCCATGCAAGGTGTTAACACTTGAAGAGCTAGACGCCATTAACGCAAGTCATTAGACGCATTAGACGCAAGTCAGCTCCCCAGTCATTTGGGTGGGGGACTTCAACGCCCACAACCCGTTGTGGGGAAGTGAAAAGAGGGATAGGAATGGAATCACGTTGGAGGAGTTTCTAGAAAGGCACGGGTTGATAGTTATGAACGATGGCAGGCCCACTAGGATTCAGATAGAGACAGGAAAACTGTCATGCATAGACCTAACACTTGCATCCCCAGCGCTGGCCAGAGTTGGGGAGTGGGAAACCATAGAGGAAAACACAATGGGCAGTGACCATTTTCCTATACTGAGTGGGTTTGGCAGGGCTTTGACAAAGGAAGTGGAGGGCAGGCCCAAAGTATTTAATTTCACCCGCGCAGAGTGGGAAAAGTTTGAAGAAGAGACAGCAGCCCTAGTGGGGGAAGTTGAAAGTGATGGAACAATTGACGCCTTTAATGAGTCATTAAGCTCAATGATACTCACTGCAGCACAAAACTCAATCCCCATAAGGCAGAGCCCGAAAGACAGAGTAGCTGTCCCGTGGTGGAATAAGGAATCTGATGTAGCCTTAAAAGATAGAAATAGAGCATACCGTAAACTAAGGAAGTTTCAGTCACAGATTAATGCAATTGATTACAAGAGACTAAGAGCAGTTGCAAGGAAAACTATTAAGGAAGCCAAGAGGAATTGTTGGAGGAAATATTGTGGCACAATAGGCCCTGACACCCCCCTTAGGGAAGTGTGGTCAAGAGTCCATAGAATGTCAGGAAAATTTAGGAGTTACACAATGCCAGCTTTGAATGACGGGGTAAGGGAGGCTGTAAGCAACGGAGAGAAGGCGAGCATGTGTGTGTCAGAGTATTCCAGGCTGTGCATAACTCAACCGCCTTGGGGGAAGAAGGGGTGAGGAAAAGAGCTGAAGTGCTGAGGAACGAACAATGGAAGCTTAACCACTGCCATGAAAATAGTAACCCTTTTAATTTGCTTTTCTCTCTCAAGGAACTGAGAGATGCTATTCAGGCCGGGGCCAACACTGCCCCAGGAAGAGATAGACTGAGCTATGAGATGTTCAAACATTTAAATGACCTTGTGCTGGATGAGATACTAGCGCTGTTTAATGCGATATGGGAGGCAGGTAGTTTGCCAGCAGAGTGGAAGCACGCAGTCATAATCCCAATACTGAAGCCAGGTAAAAATGCATCAAGGCCTGACTCATATCGCCCCATAGCTTTGACATCAGCAGTGTGTAAAATAATGGAGCGTATGGTAACCAACAGGCTGGTGTACTTTTTAGAAACTAGAGGAGTGTTTGTTGACTACCAAAATGGGTTCAGAATAGGAAGAGGTACAATGGACTCTGTAGCAGTCTTGGACTTAGAGATCAGAAAGGCTATAGCTAACAAGGAAGCCATGATAGGAGTGTTTCTAGACATTGAAAAGGCCTACGACTCTATGTGGAAGGAGGGAGTACTAATTAATCTGCATGATGCAGGGGTAAAGGGGAGGATGTTCAACTGGATCAAGGATTTTCTCATGGCTAGAACAATCCAGGTGAGAGTGGGTGGGGCCTACTCCGAAACAGTCCATATAGAGAATGGCACCCCTCAGGGTTCAGTAATCAGCCCAGTACTATTTAATGTTATGATCAATGACATCTTTAAAAATATAGGGCAAGGATTTGGCAGGTCTCTGTTTGCGGATGATGGGGCCATCTGGAGGAGAGGCAGGAATGTGGAATTCCTTTTAAAAAAAAATCAAGAAGGGCTAAAGGCGATAGAAGAGTGGGCAGATAGGTGGAGCTTTAAAATGTCGGTGCCAAAGAGCAAGTTCATGGTGTTTGGGCTAAAACGGAAAATACCACAGGTACAGCTAAAACTATATGGGGCTCCCCTAGAACGAGTCTAGGAATTCAAATTCCTTGGAATGTGGTTGGATGAAAGGCTAACATGGAGAGTCCACATAGGGAAAGTGAGAAGCAAATGTGAAAAAGTAATTAACATCCTCCGGAGCCTGGCTGGATGTGAATGGGGAGCTGAGAGGGGGACAATGTTAATGATTTATCAGGCAATGGTCAGGTCAGCAATAGACTATGGGAGCTTTGTCTATGGATCCGCTGCAAAGTCCACTTTGGACAAACTAGACGCAGTGCAATCAAGAGCTCTAAGAACTTGCTGTGGGGCGTTTAGAACGACTCCCATCCCAGCCCTGCTTGTGGAAACGGGAGAGTGGCCACTTAGAATTAGGCGCAGCAAGCTAGGACTGCATTATTGGGCCAAACTGAAAGGTTCTAGTCTGAGTCTTTCAGCCAAGTGCCTAGTGAATAAGAGTTGGGAGTTTGCTGATGGGAAGAAGAAAGGAAATTTCCTAGCTGACGCTGGAGAGTTGGCTGAAAGAGTGGGAGTAGACAAAAATAAAGTAGGCCTAGTACATGCATTCTGGTCAGCTGTGCCAGTGTGGCTACTCCCAGAGCCCACTGTAGATCTAACTCTGTTAGACTGGAAGCAGGAGGGAGGCATCACAAGCTCGCGGGTAGAAGGATACCTAAATACGGCATGGGGGACGCACATGCAGGTCTTCACAGACGGGTCTAAGGACCCAGTTAGCCAAAGGGCAGGGTGTGGAATCTACCTGGTGGGCCCCAAGTCCAGCAAGGCTTGCGAGTCACAGACGGAGCATCTGTTTTTGCCACAGAGCTAATGGCAATCATTTGGGCACTCTGGTGGATTGAACAAGTTAAACCAAGCAAAGTCATAATCTGCTATGACTCAGCTGCCGCCTTGATGGCCTTGAGGAGTGGGTCATCTAGAGCTAGAGCCGACCTGGTGAATGAGGCCATGATAAGCATGTATAGGTCACAGAAAGTGGGGGTCGATATAGGCTTCCTTTGGGTCCCAGGGCATGCAGGGGTAGAGGGGAACGAAATAGCTGACAAGTTGGCCAGAATGTCACTCAAGAGGCAGCACATAGATGTGGGAATCCTGCTGGGCAAACCTGAGTTCTACTGTTCCATAAAGGAGGGGCTTGAGAAACAGTGGCAAGAGGAGTGGAATAATGAAGAGAGAGGGAGGCTGTATTTCTCAGCGCAGGCATCTGTCAAAAGGGGGAGCGTGTGCACGGAAGGTGACAGAAGAGATTCAGTCAAACTGACTCGGCTAAGACTTGGGCACTGCGGGCTAGCCAGTTGCCTGAGAGTAGTGGGAAAACACCCGGATGGCCTGTGTGAATGTGGAAGAGCAGAGACTGTTGTCCACGTCCTATTTGAGTGTGAGAAATACAGGACAGAAAGAGCTCAGCTATGTGAGGAACTAGCCAATATTGGGATACCCACTGTGGAGTACAAGTCCCTGTTCAGCCGGGGAAAGGAGCAGCATGCTGTGAAGAGAAGTGTCCTGTCCTTCCTCCACAAGACAGACCTCTATAAGAGGATATAGAGTGCAGAGCGGAGTATCACTCTGAACTGTAGAGGGCAGTAATGCGCGAAAGCGTCTACACTGCCGGAAATTCGAGAAGAAGAAGAAGAAGAACGAAATTTGGGAGGAATTTGTCTGCTGTGTACTATTTACACAGCCGTTCCCTATGAGTATTAAAATAAAAAAGTACATACAAATGTACTTAGAAACACTTAAAAGCACCGATTTTGGAAGCTTCCCCAGCCTCGCGACCGAGCGCGCCGCCATCTTGAAAATTTAAACTGGCCTAGTCGAGGTGCCATCTTTGTTTTGACAATAGCGGAAATCGAGAGGTAATATTCCTATTTGAATTACAGATAGATACGCATTTACTACTCCAGTTACATATCTAGCTCTGGCCGTATATGTGGAGAAATTGGCTGTATGATTATGACTTAGCAAAACAACGGGTGGTGAGTGCGGTTGAGTTAGCTGTGAGCCATCTGTCACTGGGAGCCGAGTCATTGTTAGCTAACGGTGGCTAACTCCGGGAGCTATAGCTGACGTGGGTACATCATCATAGGATCTACGAGGTATATATTCAGTAACAGCACGACCTTGAGTGTGATATTGCTTTTTTATACAACAGTTAGTACTACTACTAAATGACCGTTAATTAGACTACATGTTTGTGTTCAGGTTACTAGGCAACAGTCCATTTGAAGTTCAGTTACAGGAGAGAGGTCAGAGAGCTAGTACAGAAGAGGAACAGGCATCGTGTGAGAACATGGCTGCTACATCGTCTCTCCCAGAGGAGGATCTCTCCTGTCCTGTGTGCCGTGACATCTTTAAAGATCCTGTCCTCCTGAAATGTAGCCACAGCTTCTGTAACGCCTGTCTGCTGGAATACTGGGGACACAAGGGATCTCGGGAATGTCCAGTTTGTAGGAGAAGATCCTCAATGGATGAGCCTCTTTACTTTAACCTAGCCCTAAAGAACGTGTGTGAGGCCTTCTTACAGCAGAGAAGTCAGAGAGCTGAGGCAGGGTCTGGGGTGCTGTGCAGTCTGCACTGTGAGAAACGCAAGCTCTTCTGTCTGGAGGATAAACAGCCTGTCTGTGTGGTGTGTCAGGCCTCAAAGAAACACAAGTCTCATGACTGTGTCCCAGTAGACGAGGCTGCACAGGAGCATAAGGTAAACATAAATAAGATACAATAAGATGACTATTTAAAATTCTGTGAGTGATAGACAGCTATGTCACTTGATGTTTTGCTCATGCATTCAGACTGGTTGAAAAGATAAAGGGTTGTTGTTTTCTTCACAATGATAAAAATGAACGATCGTTTTTAGTTTCTGTTTTAATTTGACTTTGATTCATCCTTTTTTGTCTGGAATAACAAATATAGTTCTGCTGAGAGAATGTGTTTCTCTGACAGACTATAAGGATTATGATCATGATTCCTACAGAACTGTGGTAAACAGAAACTGTCAAATGAGTCCAGAAATGTCCTCAGTAAAGTTTTGTCTCAATCCAGGAGGAACTCCAGACAGCTCTGAAACCCTTACAGGAGAAGCTGGAGGTCTTTAACAAAGTTAAACAAACCTGTGATGAAACATCAAAACACATTAAGGTACTGTGTACGTCAGGCAACGTGTTGTATTCAGTGATGTGGTCTTCTCTTGTTCTGCTCAGTATTGGATGCTGTTGACATCTAACTGATAGTCATGCATCTGCAACTCAAAATCATAAAGAGAGCTGCATACATTTCACCTGAACTTTGAATAATAATAATAATAATAATAATAATAATAATAATACCAAAGTTAAAGTAAAACTAGTTAACGTACTATATGGTAGTAAAACTACAGTGATCATAATATTATTCCCCTTGCTGTCTCCAGAGCCAGGCCCAGCACACAGAGAGACAGATTAAGGAGGGGTTTGAGAAACTTCACCAGTTTCTACGAGAGGAAGAGGAGGCCAGGATAGCTGCACTGAGGGAGGAAGAGGAGCAGAAGAGTCAGATGATGAAGGAGAAGACTGAGGCACTGAGCAGACAGATATCATCACTTTTAGACACACTCACAGCCTTAGAGAAGGAGCTGAAAGCTGAAGACATCTCCTTCCTGCAGGTAAGGATGCCTTCTCTCAGACAGTAATTGTAAATGTATTCAGAGACTGATTGATGACATCACTAGCATTGATGACAATTCTCCTCTGTTCCTCTCCAGAACTTCAAGGCCAGTAAGGAAAGGTAAGTGATCTGTCTCTGGTCTCTCTTCTCTGGGGTTCTGAACCCAAGCCTACAGCAGCACTGACTCCTGAATGTTCTTCCAGAGCCCAGTTCACACTGCCAGACCCAGAGAAGGTTTCAGGAGGGCTGATAGACGTGGCCAAACACCTGGGCAACCTGCAGTTCAGAGTCTGGGAGAAGATGCAGGGGATTGTCAAGCACGGTTAGTACTGACCAGAATTGGATTAAGAATATCTAATAGATTATATGAACACGTTCATAGAACATACCACATTAATACATTCATAATAATATTATGTGACACCAGCCAGTGTTTTGACCAGCCAGGTGCCAAAGTCATCTTTCAGTTTTTGACATAGTCTGAAAGTACAGATTGTCAGCTTTCAAATTATGTGAAATTGGAAGAAAACAGAAGACGACATGTGTATTTGAATGTACCCCTGAAATCACATTCCTGAGAAAAAGCCTTTTAAAGATCTGAGTTTTTCACACGTCTGCACAGCCAGGTAATGGGCGGTAACAATAGCTGGTTAACCCCGCCCCCAACCACTTCCCCTCTAGATTGACAGCTGCCAGCTGTTAATATCTGTCAGTGTTACTGGGTCAGATAGGCTTTTCAAAGGGAAGTTTACAGTACATAGCTAGCTATAGCTAACATTCTCACCTAGGCATTATATGATGCTCACGTTCCATTTGACCAGCTGCCATCACAAATGTATAATATATAATACATATTACATATGTATATATATATATATATATATATATATATTATATATGTATAATATGTATAATAAATAATACAGCGCATAATGTGTAGAATGCATCTGTGTTTGTTTTGAAGCTCCTGTGATTCTGGACCCCAACACTGCACATCCCTGGCTCTCTCTGTCTGATGATCTGACCAGTGTGAGACAGAGAGGGTCAAGGAAGCAGCTGCCTGACAACCCAGAACGGTTCATGAAGTTTGCAACTGTTCTGGCCTCTGAGGGGTTCATCTCAGGAGAGCACAGCTGGGAGGTGGAGGTGGGGGACCATCCTGTCTGGCACATGGGTGTGGTTAAAGAGTCCAGGGACAGAAAGGGGGTGGTATATGCATCACCACAGTATGGAATCTGGGCTATAGGACAGACGGATGGTAAGTATAGAGATGTAGTGGGTAAGACCATCACTCTGAAGAGGAGACCCCAGAGGATCAGAGTACAGCTGGACTACAACAAGGGGGAGGTGTCCTTCTACGACCCTGAAGACATGACACTCATCCACACTCATAAACACACCTTCACTGAGAGACTGTTCCCCTTCTTCTCTATTGGAGGAGCTGGTGATGCTAAACACCCTGATCTACAGATCTGCCAATCAGAGGTGTCTCTGACCGTGATGTCATCCCAGTGAGGAGGGGGGGTGGGGGGTGGGGTGGCCACCCGTCTTTCCCACCCGATCCAAAGTCAATAACAGGCTCGATACATAGTTAATCATTTACATAAGGCTTCATTACATTTGCTGATATAAATGCTGACTCACTGGTAATTATAGAGAGTTGATGACAAGTGTGGTAATAAATCCACGACACTATCATTTTCAATAATTGAATGATTTATATTCATGATTGTATCTTAAGAATGTTGAGTTCTTAAACAACAAAAAAAGTTGTTATTGTTTATTCTGTATGTTCTTTCTTTTTTCTTTTGTTACTAAATGTGTCTCAGGGGCATGGAAGTGAGTCTTATGATATTAGAATCATAAATATAAAATATTAAGGCTGTCAAATTATTAAGATTTATTTTTTTATCATAAGCTGTAGTAGTTATAATTGCTGTGTTGACATTATACTTACTTGCTTACTTTGCTCAGAGTATGAATCCTAATCCAACAGGCAGAATGTGATTCCTCTATGACTAGTGCTCTGCATTGGGAAGATCTCCTCATATGTAAATTGTGGGACATTTAATAAAAGCTCTTTTGCTGATCCCAGATCTGCTGTCGGTCAGTGTTTAGTGATTACCAAACGCGATGGTAGCAAACGCGTCTGTTTAGATTCAGAACGATATTCACTGGTATTTGGTTTGAGGGGTACCAACATTCAAATAAGCATATCTTCTTCAACTATTTAGATTTCAATGTATGACACCTCATTTGAAAGTTTACAATCTGTACCATAATCTGTCAAAAAGAAAGAAGCCCTTGCCTTACATGGGGACCTTTTCACCAGACCCTGTCACATTGAGCTCAGGTTGGCTGTGATTATCTCTTGTTAACTGGTTGAGGTTATGTAAGCAGTGAAATCAGAGTGATCAAGTAGAAACACCACTTATCAGGACATTATGATTCACACCTCACAATCAAGGTCAGTGTAAAATGCTTTAATGATGATATGAAACAAACTTTAATCAGAGAGACCTCTCCCCTCACTAAAAAACATTCCCCTGACATGTTTAACTGAACATTCAAAGTGCACTCAGCATTACATCCTGGTGGATGAATACTGTCATGCTTTTCAAAACACCGTATGCAAGCCCGGATTATCCATATATTGCATCGGGTGAAAGCCCTGGGGCACCAGCCAATGGGGGGGCACCACATTATTCGGACAATGAAGAGACCTTTAAAATATTTTGCGCACATTTTTAAAATATAGGCTATATTTACTGGAAGTCATCCACACAGGTACAAAACTAACGGTTATATTTAGGCTATCATGTATAAAAAGATAAATAATTGCGAGTTCGGTGTAAGTGCCCCCCCCCCCCAGTCACAGACAAGTGCGCGATGACGCAGTGACGCCAAACTATCAACGAAGAAATCCAAATGTACAGGCGACAACTGAGTGGCTCTGCCAAGCGAAATATTAAGCAAGGCAAAGACTCCAGACATACGGACACTCTTAAAAATGTCCCAACAATTGGGATTTTTTATTTATTTCACCTAGGCCTAAAATGAGCACCGAAGTTAACAGTGTGTGTGTGTGGGGGGCAGCAGAGCGAGGGAGCGAGCCCATTCACAGCCACACTGGAGCAAGTCTTGCTGAATGTGTAGTAAGAATGGTTCATGTCATGACCTGAATGTGGAGTAAGAATGGTTCATGTCATGACCTGAATGTGGAGTAAGAATGGTTCATGTCATGACCTGAATGTGGAGTAAGAATGGTTCATGTCATGACCTGAATGTGGAGTAAGAATGGTTCATGTCATGACCTGAATGTGTAGTAAGAATGGTTCATGTCATGACCTGGATGTGTAGTAAGAAATTCTTACTAAGAATGGTTCATGTCATGACCTGAATGTGGAGTAAGAATGGTTCATGTCATGACCTGAATGTGGAGTAAGAATGGTTCATGTCATGACCTGGATGTGTAGTAAGAATGGTTCATGTCATGACCTGAATGTGGAGTAAGAATGGTTCATGTCATGACCTGGGGTTAGACTCGGGTAAATATAACGGCCTCCAGGCGCATTAAAAAAGCAAACCCCCTGATTCATTACGTGCCCTGTGCTGGACATTCCCTTAATGTTGTCGGTGTAAACAGCATTAATAGCTGTAAGGATGCGAGTGATTTCTTTGACCTACTTCAGTCATTGTATGCGTTTTGTGCAGCATCCCCTCACCGATGGAGCCGGATATTTAAAAAGAAGGATGTGAACATCAGCAGGACTCTAAAACCACTGTCCAGTACTAGATGGAGTTGTAGGACTGACTCTACCAAAGCGTTGAGAGAGAACTATAGTGCAATAAGAGAGGCCTGATAATAATAAGATTCCCTGCTGGCAATTGAATCCGAGTTGGTCAAAGAGATGGACTTTGAGGATTTAGTAAACGACTTTGCCTGCGTAAAATCAAGAAAAAAGAAGTTCTGCTAAAGGTAAGGCTTACTTATGATTATTTGGGGCTAATATGACGCTGTGGCTGAGGTAAACTGTGTGATGCACAGGGCTATAGCCTACGTCTGATACAGCATCACGAAGGTGAGCAGAGCGGCAAAGAGACAGGCTGTTTATTTCCATAATACCTGTAGTACGCTTCATTAATGCTGACAGAAAATATGTCCTTATTCTTATATGCCTGCAACAGTCGTTATTGGACTTGGTTGGTATTGAGCTTGTTTTATTGTAGTATACAGTATGTGCATTTTCCCCCTTTGTTATGGTTTAGCATGTAGTCTCAGGCCATTTATGATGGAAATAATTAGCCTATATATAGAAAGTCGTGTTGCATTGGGATGTGAGTTGCATTCAGATTTGAGCATCAGTGTAAAGGCTATACTACGGCATTAGGCCCAACTGGGATGAGCCTGTACTGTAGTTATATGCTCTTGTAAATCTATGGGTTTTGTAACCATAGTAAATATCACACTTTCACTTGCAAAGTAGGAGGGTGTGTGTGTTGGGGGGGGGGGGGGGGGGGGGGGGGGGGGGGGGGCACACATCAAGTCTGGTCACCCTAGGGCACCCTAGGGGGTTAATCCGGGCCTGATCAGGTAGAAGGGGTTGACCATGTAACCGCAGGGTTCCCAGTTCGATTCCGGCCGTGGACATGTCCTGCATGTCATCCCTTCTCTCTCTCTCACCCATCCTTCCTGTCATAATTTATACTGTCTATCAATAAAAATAAGAGTGGGTACTGTCCCACTCTGAAAAAAATACTTTAAATTTTTTTTTTTATATATATATATATATCAGGTAGAAAACTACTATTTCCCCTCAGAATTGTATGACAAAATCACACAAATGTAATATGTCATCCTCTGCATTTTACAGGAAGTCCTTGCAGATGTTGCTCAAAACGTAAGTCCTTACCTTCAAGGGGTAAACTACACAAAACATGATTTGACCTCTGTTTGCTATACATGTATTGAAGTGGAGTCTAATGACTGGTGTAATGATATTGTGGGGGCCAGATATGGTCCTGTGATATGTATATGCAATTCACTGTACACATTACCTGAGGCAGGTATATACCGTAAGGTAGTACTGTTGTTGGGCAAATAGGTTTTGAATGCTTTGGCGCTGAGTTTGATTATTGTTAATTCTGTACAAGTGAGTAAGCGTATGTGGTGTATTTTAAAGCAATAAATGTTTACTATACTGCAAATCAACGACTAGGGATCCTGTATAGAAAGCAGCAACACTTACACTAGAACGCACGGCGCATCAACCGGCCATTCCATGGGTTAGCATCTCAGTAGCTCAGTATTAGACTGTGCTCCTATAACAGATATGTTGACTAACCCTAACCCTTAGTCAATTGACTTCCACATGTTACAGGAAGAGCCTCAGGAAGTGCCTCAGGAAGAGCCTCAGCCTTCAGCCAGAGCCAGAGCTGTTGAGTTGATCAATGTAAATATGCTATGAAATGTTTTACATCAGTTTCCACACTGTACCATATATTATAGTTTTTTGGGGGTAGTGTTACTGGATAAAGAATTGTGCTTATCTATGTGAAATTCTAGTTATTAGGTATTAATAAAGAAATGAGAAATGTTATGGCAAAGTCAGTAAAGGGTCGAAGAAGATAGATCTGATCGAAAATGTATTGATGTTATTATTATTAGACATTTGTATGAAATACATTAATTACCATATTCTCCATATAACCTATAAGTGTAAATACCACCGGGTGGTTTAGAAAAATAATACATTTTATATTTATAGAATTTGCAGGGTTGGAGAGAAGAGCAGGACTCAATTGATCGAGCGAGGGTAAGAACATTAATTTACTTGGCAGGAATTATGGTACACGTTTACATTTGTAGTTACTAACAAACTTTACTAATGTAATGAAGCTGTGATATGTTTTAATTACAATAGGAGATAAGACAGATGCATATGATGGATGGGGTGCAGCGCCGGAGAAGGGTACATACTGTGATGATTAGTTACAAATATGTAGTCATTTATAGTGAACGTCATTCATGAAATTGTATGTAATTTTAACCTTTCCATCACCATGTTAAGGCAATAAATGACAGAATGGCGGTATTGGGAAGCCTCGAGGAAACCAATGATTGCGTTGCCATTAACATTTTATATCCTGATGGGAGATTGGCAACAAGGACATTTCAACTGTCTCAGCCATTCCAGGTAATTTTTATTTGTAGTCATCCAATAATCATTAACTTTTCTTTCATTGTGAAGGAAAAATAATCCGATATTTTCCTGCAGCATCTCGTTGCCTTTGCGGGGAGCGATGCCATGGCATCCGAGATATTCACTCTGCAGCTGGCAATGACATCGACAGCCATCTCCAGCAGCTGCAGAGGGGATCTCATGGACCATGGCATCGCTGGTCCCTGCACCATATATGTCTCGTGGCTGTCGAGCAATCAAGTCCAGGTAAGTGTTCATAATCTGTATACAGCTATATGATTGTGTATAATAACTGTTATGCACACATACACACGTTCTGGAGTCTCAAATCAGTAGATCTCTTGAACTCATAATTTTCAGGAGTTGCTGGCATCACCACCTGCCAGTCCATCTCCTCCTTCCAGTCCATCTCCACCTCCCAGTCCTCCTCCTCCTCCTCCTCACAGTCCATCTCCTCCTCCTCCTCCTCCTCCACCTCACAGTCTAACACCACCTCCCAGTCTGTGAGTAATGACTATTGGCTTTACATAGATAATTAAGAAGGATTGAGAGGGATGTGGCTTTAATGAGTAATATGCTAAGAACAGTTACTATGATTGATAAGAACTAAATACACTAAACACCTTTGGATTCAAACAGAAGAGCTGATCTTCAATATCTAACATTAGTACAACAGTTTACCACCAAATCTTGCTAATTGCATTATTCCCTTGTAAGATGCAACATGTAAGACTGTTCCTTATATATTTTTTCCAGCTGTGTTTCACTCGTTCTTGAAGGGCTCCGACGCCAAATAAAAGAAAGGTCACCCACGTTCCCAAACCTGATAAATGCGGCACGTGGGGAAGAATTAGATTGTGCGTTGCGAGCCTTCAAGAGGAGGAGATTTGACCCTGAAACAAAACTGGATGTGGTGTTTGTTGATGGAGGTGGAGTAGGAGAGGGGGCTGTGGATGGTGGGGGTCCCAGAAGGGAGTTTTGTCGCCTTCTGGCGAAACAACTTCAGAGCCACCACATTTTGGACGGCCCCTTGGAGAGACGGACCTTGGCCCTGGATAGTTTTGGTAAGATTACATGTAATGAAATGCGTTGGAATATGTATATTGTAACATACATTCTATCATCTGCACACCTAAATTATATCTGAAAACATTTCAGCTTTTTTAACTTTTGGAAAATATTTGACTATGATATTCAGTGTGACCCCCCCCCCCCCCGTGTTCACATTGCCCCCACGGCAAACCTCTTGTTCCACAGGAAACACTGATATTATTTTATGTAATACTTATTTATTTTCTCCCTTTAGCTTTTCAAAATGGGGTCTACAAAACAGTGGGCCAAATGATGGCTGTTTGCCTCGTATCAACCCGGCTTTTTAACCAGCTTTGTGGTTCATCACCTCTTCCTGTAAGTATGGAAGAGGTGATGGACCACACTCTGAAAAAAAAGCTTCAGAAGGCAAGTCAACTATTTATGTACATTTACATTCATGTTTTGCAATCTTATAGGTGTTGAAAACTCAGAATTATGACTATTGAAGCAGAATGTAATCAAATATTTTTGTTTTCCAAATATTATGACTTAGATCCACACTGCTAAATCTCTGGAGGAGGCCAGAGAAGCAGTAAATGAGGCATTGGAGGACCTGTCACTCATGGGCTCTCTGCGGTACCTCAGGTTACTAGAGGAGCGAGACCAATTGGTCAGTGCCGCTCTTTATTTTTATGCAGAGGGACGCATCCATGCTGCCCTCCAACAGTAAGTATAGCAATGTTCATCATTTAAATGACTACTGATGGACTGAGACAGTAAGCTTGGGGAAATGATAAAGAAAAAACGTTCTTAAACAGTTATTCAGTTAAAAAGACTTAACTTTCAAATCATAATTGATTTCATAATAATATTTATCTGCACAAAATATTCATAATGTTCACACGCTGTACAATGGAAGCAGTCAAGTCGTTACAGTGCTTATCTCAGAGCAGCTGACACATTTAGATTGATGTCTCTTCTTTAACTTCTTACATTTACAGATTTAGAGAAGGCCTCAGTGTCTTTGGCCTCTTGGAGGCAATGAAGGCCCACTACAAGGCCTTTGAACCCCTCTTTCTTGAGGACCAAAGACCATTGGTTGCAGCCAATGTGGTGGCAGCGTTTAAGTCGTTGGGCTTATCCCTGCCTGGGTCCGACAGGAGGAGGGATGAGACCAGGACCACTGTGTACTGGAGGGACTGGCTCCTGGAGGTGGAGGGTAAGAAAGTGCCAAATAGAAAGACATTTTAATTGTTTATGTGAAGTGTTCGTTAAAAAAAAGGGACACCTAAACTGTTTTCTGTTGTACCTTGTACCGTGGGGTTATGCTTACTGTTAATTCATTGTTTACTGTTTATTGTTTCCTGGTAAATCATTATTCGGGCCAGCATTTATTTAGGCACATACAGCAGCAGACCCCTTAACTATTAATACTGTACAATGTACACAAATGTTTTGTGCATTTTGTGCGTGCACAAGAAGCTACTATGTGCTGGAGTTGTTCGGCCCACCAAAATCAGTAGTATAGTCTATTCAAGTGTGCAACATAATCCCTCTTTTATTTTATTATTAGAATTTAAAGAGCAAAATAACTGTTTATTGTCTTTACATCATTTAGCCCTCAAGTTCATTGATTACAATTATTTATTTATTTTTTTACAGGTGGAGAAACCCCGCTGACCCTGGAAGAAGTGCTAATATTTGCCACTGGCCTGGAGAAGATCCCAGCTATGGGGTTTCAATCCCCTCCTGAGCTGGAGTTTCTCCACCCAAGTGATGGACCAGCCATGTTCCCCACGGCCAACACCTGTGCCCTCATTCTCCGGCTCCCTGTATGTACAACATACAGCGCATTCAAGGGGGCCATGGAGACAGGAATTGTCTGTGCCGTCACCTTTGGGGTGGCATAAGAGGCAGTCTGTCTCAAGGTCTGCAGATCGGCGGTTCGAGCCTCGGCTGGCCACATGTCTTGACATGTTTTATGACATTATTAATTACTGTTTGTTCTAGATGGGACCGATATTGGTGTGACCAGACATTACAGTTGTCTTTGAGCTCGATTGTAATCTAGGGTTGGGAGAAATAGTCACATATACACTGATGTGTTCTAATTTATACTCATTTATATCTGGGTTAGGTTATCTGTATGAGAATTCTGAATTTGACTGCTCACTTATTCTTTTATTCCACCATAACCATAACAAAGTTGGCCTACATTGCTCTTAGGCAAGTAGAAAGAAAAACAGAGTTTGAGAGTTTTAAAACAATAAGCTGGGAGAACTCATTTGATTAAAAGGTTAAGTTCCTGCTGACACACTGTGGCTCAATGTGGTATTACACCTGTTGAAGGTCTCTATGCTCCTAATCTGTCATGTAGGACACTAGTACTACCTCTTCAATTTCACCATGTGTAAGGTGTCCTTGGGCAAGACACTGAACCCCAAATTGCTCCCAATGAGCGGGCCGGCGCCTTGCATGGCAGCTTGCCGCCATTGGTGTGTGTGTGTGTGTGTGTGTGAATGGGTGAATGAGAGGCCGTTGTAAAGCGCTTTGGTTTCTTGATAATAAAGTCATTGTTCAATTAACATCAGACCTTGATTAAGTATTTCTTCACTTATAATATACTACAGAAGTAAATTGTTCCATAGCCATTGTAGTATATTTCATACATAATTATCACTATGCATGTAAGCTAAACACATCATGGCTGTTCCTGCTTCTGAGGCCATGTAACTGTACATCCAGTACTTTTTTGAGATATTGCTGAGTCTGCTATTGTTACGACCCCATATATGGTCTAGGATATGGGGGTAACAATTTTATAACAAGAATCAGGAGAGATGGGAGAATAAAAATAAAATAAGATTTATTTTAAAAGGATAAGAAAACAGGTTTCCGTGAAACTCTTTAACTAAAAACGACTATAGAATGAAGAGCAAATGGATATCATATAGTAATAAAGAATAAAGTAAATTAGAAAGCTATGCAAGTATTAAACAGTTAACAATTAAACAAGTGTGAAACTATTAACTTAATGACAAACACACACTCCCTCTGCAAGGAGTCAAAAACACACTACATGTAATAGCAACCGCTTGCGCTAACCAGAACCAATCACACAGAACTATACTATAGAAGAACACACAGTAGCAAACTATAGTAGGACACACAGTGTCAGCTTATGATGACAGAAAGCTAAGCACTTCCTCCAGAAGATCGACTCCAATACTGTCTCTTGGACCTGCCAAAGGGTCGACTCGCTGCTGGAGTTCTTGAAGGCGACCAGGCTCAAGAACAAACCGATTAGAGGGAACAGCAACCCTCTCTGGCCAGTTGAAAGCAGGTGCTGGTTGTCTCTGTACTCCCTCTGCTGGCTGCTCATCTGCACCGAAAACCCCTTGAACACCCGTGAGGTTTCCTGCTGGTAGTCGAAGACATCCCCGCACAAAGAGTTGATACGGGGACATGTACAGTGCAGTCCTGAGCCCATGGTGGTTCCACTGGTTCACAAAGAGACCCATGTCTCGGTTAATTCTTGGCAAGTACACATAGTGTAGAGCCCAAAGGTGCATCTCATTGTTGCAGTCCAGTGTTCCATCGTGCTCCAGCATTGTGAAGAGGGAGTGGTATACATTAGAGACGCCATTCCAAACGTCTCTCCACAATCTTTCAATCCTTTGGTTGTGAGTGCTCCTTCCTCTCAATGCACTTCCCCTGGCTGACCCTCGAAAGACGTCCATGAAGAGGCAAACAGCATTAATCTCTCCACCATGATCACATCTCACTCGAGAGGGGACACCAAATCTGTCAACCGCCTGAACAAACTGCTTCATCACAGTGCTGCTTCTATTGTTTTGTGAAGCTTGGAGGAACACGATCATTCGACTGAAGCCATCGATTCCTCCATGTATAACGATTCTCCACCTTGAAAAGAAATAGCATATTATTATTATTGTAACACTACATCATGAGTACTGGTTATAGATAGGTAAGCATAAACATATATACAATGGTGGATCAGATATACAGAGATGGATAAATATATACTGTGAGCTTATAAACATGTAGTGAATTATTTAGAAATTATTTAGAAAGACTAATATGTAACCATAAAAGAAATCAGGAAGGGGGCAAATACATTTGCACTGCACTTTTATTACACATGGGGTATAGTTACTGACCTGATGAGCTTGTGGTTTCCATCCAGATGCCACAAGGAGTTTGGCCCAGCCACTCTGTATGTACGCCTGTGCAGTCTATTAGACATAGCTCTAAGAGCAGCCCCGCCTGGGTTGGTCCTGAGCAGACTTTGTCGAACACGCCTCCTTTGCACAACAACGCCCTCTCCAAAAAGACGTGCACGCACAGCTTCTGGGCCAATTTCATCGTTTCCTTGTACCAGGTCAATGACTCTTTGATCCAACTCTGCGTCGGTCATGGTTGAGTAGCGATGCCGTATGGAGATATTAAACAGTCTTTAATAAAATAAAATAAAAGAGAGCAAATTAGTCACTCATTTTGACATTAACTAATAATTACATACTTTAATCCACAACATCTCCCACTCTGCCTGTCTATTGTTAATTGAGTTGAGTACTTCTGTCTCACGTTCCTCTAGACCTGTGAACACCATGTGTCCTGTGGTCATTTGCAATTGACTAGAGGCCAAAAGGCCTGCATTGTATTGTAAAACAGGCCTCCAGACAGCGTCTAGTTATCCATTGTACCCATGTTAATTGAGTTGAGTGGAAGTACTTCTGTCCCACCTTCCTCTAGACCTGTGAACACCAGTGTGTCCTGTGCTAATTTGCAATTGACTAGAGGCCTGCATTGTATTGTAAAAGAGGCCTTAACTTGAGGAGAGGTTGTAGAGAGCGGGCGAATCCTGGTTCTGGACCTAGAGATCCAGGGTTCGCCGCTGAGGGTCATCAATGTGTACGGCCCAACCAACGTGGCCAAGAGAGTCTCCCTTTTCAAGAAACTTCGGTCTCTCCTCCTCATTCCCACACCAGTCCTAGTGGGGGGAGATTTCAACTGTGCCCTCCGGGATGAGGACCGCAGCAGGCCCAGGAGAGACCGATCCACTACAGAACTTCAGTCCATCATAGACGACTTCCAACTGGTAGACGCCGGTGGCACCTCCCCGCCGACACACACAAGAGTGAGTTCCTCCAGGAATTCTTCCTCCAGGATAGACATGTTCTTGCTCTCGCCAGGTCTGAGGATGGGAACCCTGACCAGCCAGGCGGCCCACTTCTCGGACCACAGGATGTTGACAGTGTCCCTGGAATGGGACGGCCAAACAAGAGTGGGTAGGGGAACCTGGAGGATGAATACATCGATCCTTCAGGACCCAACAGTGGTGCATTCCTTCTCCAGGCGCTACCTGGAGTGGAGGACCCTAAAAGAACTGTTCGACTCCCCGATAGAGTGGTGGGAGATGGTTAAGGCCAGGACAAAGGGCTACTTCGGGTCAGTCGGAAGGAGGAAAGCGGCAGAACAGAGGGCCAGGTTTTAACACCACAACGCGGCCCTCCAACGCCTGAGTCTCCTACAGCTGGGTGGTCTGGATGTGGCCCGAGAACTGGCGAGACCAAACAACACCTTGCCACCCTCTACCGGGAGCAACAACAAAAGAAACAGTTCAGGGAAAAACTCCAGGGCCTGGAGGAGGAGGAGAAATGCACACACCACTTCTTCCGCAAGGCACGGTCAAAACACAAGCCTATCCTGTCCCTATACGACACCAATGGGGACACCGTGTCAGACAGAGGCAACATCCCGGGGGTGGCAAGAGAGTTCTACGAGAGTGTCTACAACATCAAGACAACCGACGAGATCCACTCGTCTAAGTGGACCTTCCTGGATGGTCTGGACCGGGTCCCCGAGGGTGGTGAGAGTGAGAACCCAGAGCTGACCACGGAGGAGCTCACCCGGGCCGTGCACTCCTTGAATACACACAAGGCTCCTGGACCAGACGGGATCCCAGCAGAGTTTTACAAGACTCTCTGGGATCTCCTGAAGGAGGACTTGGCGGAGGTCTTCAAAGCCGTCTACAGGGAAGGGAGGCTTGGAGAGTCAATGCGACAGAGTACGGTCACACTGATCCCCAAGAAAGGGGACCTCAAGGACCTCCGGAACTGGCGCCCAATCAATCTCCTCCCAGTGGACTATAAAATAATGACAAAAGCCCTCACTCAACGGTTTCAAACCCTCCTCCCCTCAGTTATAGCCCCTGACCAAACCTGTAGCGTCCCCGGTAGGTCCATCAACGACAACCTGCTCCTGGTGAGAGACCTCATCCTGCACTCCCAGGAGCGGAGGTCCCCTTTAGGCCTTCTCAGCCTGGATCAGGAGAAGGCCTTTGACAGGGTTAGCCATGGTTTCCTGCAGAGGGTGCTGGAGGGCATGAACTTCCCCCAGCACCTGCTCAACTGGACCGAACTCTGCTACAACAACATCACGAGCAGAGTTCGGGTTGACAGACCCCTTCCCCATCAAAGCGGGAGTACGGCAGGGATGCCCCTTGGCCCCTCTGCTGTACGTCATCTACCTGGAGCCGTTCCTACGGAAGATCAGGAGCTCCCCCAACATCATGGGCTAACCTCTACCAGGGGCCCGTGGGGAGAGGCTCAAGGTGGTGGCGTACATGGACGACATCACCATCGTCGGCACAGATAGTCGCTCCATTTCCACAGCAACGAAAGTGGTGGAGGACTACTGTGCAGCCACGGGCGCCCTGATCAATAGGGGTAAGTGTGAGCTGTTTCTGTCGCAGCACTGGCAGGAGAACCTGGCAACCTCCTTCCCTGTAAAGACGGAAAACATTAAGCTGCTGGGGATCACCTACCAGAAAGATGGAAGGGCCTCCGGCAGCTGGAAGGAGACCATCCGCCAGGTCCAAAAGAAGATCTGTGAGTGGAGTGCACGGCCTCTCACAATGACAGGCAAGATCCTGGTCCTGAAGGCTATTGTTCTTCCCATTCTCCTTTACCTGGGCAGGGTGTTTCCCCCAGACAGAGCAGTATCCAAAACCATCGAAAGGATCATGTTTACCTTTGTCTGGGGGAGCCAGATGGAAAAACTAAAACGCACCACCCTGTACAAAACAGTGGAGAATGGGGGGAAAGGGGTCCCAGACATCCTAAACATCATTAGGGCACAGGGACTCTCCAACCTCATCAACAACATCAACAACAAAGATAGGAAAGCCAGGTTCTTTGAAATATTCTATGCCACACCCATCCTCCGGACACTCAGGGTGACCGCATTAATAAATCACACTGTGCCCTACAGCTGGGACCCCCCTCCAGTCTACAAGATATGGAGGGACTTTGCCTTCAGGACAGGATTGTCCGCGGCTGGGCTGGCCTCATGGAAATACAAAGACATTATGACCTTCATAAGGTCGAAGGAAACCATGACTCACCCCAAGGCCAGCACAGCCGTGGACTCCAAACAGGTGTGGAAAAACATTCATCATAAATGTACTAACAATAAACAAAAAGACATTGCCTGGATGGCTGCTCATGGTTGTCTCCCCACTAGGGAATTCTTGCATAGGCGGCACATCGCAAAGACTGAGAAATGCCCCCACGGCTGCACGGACACAGAACACATTAACCACCTGTTCTGTGAGTGCTCCGTGGCCAGGCGGGTCTGGGCCCTGTTTGTTCCCTCTGTCTCCCTAAACAGCCTGCTGACCCTGCCCCGCTTGACGGCCGAGAACATCCTGTATGGTCCTCCCGGGGGGTGCACAACCCCCCAACTACAACAACAGTGGAGGATAATCAGCGCCGTCAAGCAGGTACTCTGGGAGACGAGGAACATCAGGGTCTATCAGAAACAGAGCGTCGACCTGACAACCCTGAGGAGGAGAATCACCCTGTTCCTCAGGGACCATGCTATTATTGACTTTAAAAATAACCCGGATCAAGCAAGAGCGGTGTGGGGGGTGGAGAGATGGAAGGACGTCATCCTCTAAACCGCCCCCCATGCCGCGCCACATCGCCCAACCCCCCCCCCCACCCCGAGCCTACCTCACTACACCACCAGTTCCTGCACTATCACCTTCACCACCGTTCCAGCACAAGCCCTGGTCAGCAGTATCACCATCACAAGGACCAGGAGAGGAGCAGCGCACAACACCAACAGGGAAGTTTACTGCACCTTCCACCACCTACACATGTACACAGCACTGACCCACTTCCTACCCTCAACAGAATATCACCACACACAACCCACAGCCGAACCAGCCGTCTCTGCCAGCACCACCAGCACCAGGATGACCAACATCACTGGGTCACAGGGAAGTACTGATCACCCGCCTGACACCAAAATGCACACTACACAAACCATGCACACCTCCCTTCTCTCACTCCCCTATCTTTTCAGGCACATGTCATATCCAGCTCTGACACCTACCCAGGCTTCCAGACCCAGGAGCAGAGACCGGCTGGCACCACTACGTCACCCCAGCACCAACTCCAGGTTCCAACTCAGTGACCCCAAACCCCCTGTTCCGGGCCCCCCCCCCCCAACTCCAGGCCCCCAGCTACAGGCCCAGTCCCCTACCCGCCAACCCCCAACCCGGAACAAGCTGAGAAGAGCCAGGGAGCTTTTTTTCCTGGATAAGCTGTGTACAGGTTTTTCGCCTCTGCTTGCCTGCCATGCGCCGAGCTCTCTGGGCCTCTCCTCGGGGGCCTCCGGTAGGCCTGCGAGCTCGATCTGCTCCGCCGCTGGGGCGCCTGGTCCGGCTAGCCTTGTGAAGGGCTACAGGAGTCTGAGCCTGGGCCGGATGCGCCGATGGTGGGGCGGGTCGGGTGAGTCGGGTGTGTGGGGTCCCTCGGGGGAGGGAGGTGGGGGAGCCACGGCTTTGCACTGGTGGGCAAACTGGATAGTAGTCGCTCTACAACTAGAGGGCTGCAGGGGAATTTTTTCCCGGATGCACAGCGAACAGGTTTTTTACCCCTGCCTCCTACCGACACTGGAACCTGGACACTGAACATTACACTACACTGGACAATACACTGAACACTGAGCACTTTAGTTAGTTTAATGTTGGTTGTTGTTGAATGTAATGTCTTAAATGTCTGATTGTTTGATGATTGATTAATTGATTGTATACACGGTGTTGCGTTTTTATAAAAACCAATAAAAAACACCTTAATTTGAGGAGAGGTGTGGTAACGAAATCTCTTCATGGTAAAAACAAAATAAATCATATTACTTTAGTGTAATAATAATTATTGATATTCTAATATTAGATTGGGCTATGTGCTAGTGAATAAATGGTACTATATAATATATTTGAATTGTTTAATATTGTAGTTTATTTAGATAAATTGCGTTGTTGATACATTTTGTAAGTTTAATTTGATACAAAGGTACTCAGGTAATCTTATATGCCGTGCGGACAACTCAATTTATATATACATTTATACAACAGTTAGTTCCGACATCTTGGATCTCGATTGGACAAGAGGCATTCCATGAGTGCTGATATACAGTATAACAGCACTGGGACTTTTAACTATATGTATCACTCCGCCACACAGATGTTCTACTAAATGAACGTTAACTAGACTACATGTTAATTAGACTACATGTTTGTGTTCACGTTACTAGGCAACAGTCCAGTTGAAGTTCAGTTGTGGAAATATTTTTTTGTTTATTTTTATGATTAAATAAACAAACTATTCATAATCTGTTGTCACGTATTACTGTTAACTAATACATGGCTGTATAACTGTTGTATAAAAGCAATATCACTCGAGGTCGTGCCGTTATACTGAATATCATTCGGCCTGCGGCCTCGTACCTACCGTGCTGATATTCAGTATAACACACTCCCTCTTGTGTGATATTGCTTAAGTATTAATACATTATTTAATCTATTGGTCAAATTGAGGGAACTTACGAGGCCGTTGTTGCTCTTGCCCAATCTCCTGACGAAATTCATCGATGAACCCCAACAACTGATCAACAAAATCCGATTCAACAAGCCTTCCTCTAGCCCATCTGAGACTTGTTTCCATTGTCTCCATTCTAGGTTAAATAAACACAGTAAAACAACAGGCTATAAGATTCAGACCAGCCACTGTATCATATCCTAATTACCTATGCATAAAGCTAGGATTGATCTTACCTTGCCAAAGCTGCTTGGACTACTTCCTCATCGTCCGACATTGCTAGTCTCACACATTCACTAAATGTGCGGTTGCAATTCGAAAGAAAAGCCCGCAATGCCATCCTCACGAAGTTGGTCTGCTTGTGAAACTTTAATCCCCCGCGAGAAGTTTTCAAATCGGCTCGCCGCCTGGCCTGCCTGCAGGGTGTGGCCTTCCATACGTAGCGATTTATGCACAACGTACCCCCTACGCTGTTGTCGACAGCAAGGACGCGACACTCCTCATTAATATGTATGAGTGCCTTGATTCAAGGTCCCTCATTGGCTATGATACGCGAGTCCATTTTAGCGGAGAGGGCTTTCCATAGTTCATAGCCATCAGCTGTTGATAAGCAAACGACAGGTCAAGCTTACTGAAAACCTTACCCCCGGCTAGGGTGGCAAACAGATCCTCGACGTTTGGCAGTGGGTATTCTTCCTTCTGAATACTCTGGTTTATTGTGACCTTGTAGTCTCCGCATATCCTCACACTGCGGTCTTTCTTGGGAACCACGACAATAGGGGCAGCCCAGTCGCTCCTATCCACTTTTGAGATGATGCCATTCTTCTCCAGGCGTTCTAGTTCCTTCTCTACAGCTTCCTTTAAAGCATAGGGAACAGGGCGGGGCTTGTGGAACCTAGGATTGGTTCCCTCTTGAACTCTGACCTTCGCTTGGAAACCCTGTACCAGTCAAGTCATGTCAGATTAGTGATATATTCAAGGAGAGGAGGAAAGAAGGATACGTTTTAAGTGTGCTTAAACAGGGCCATGTCCACAGTCAGATGGTGAGAAGACAGACAGGAGACTGAGTCTTTTACCAGCCCTGATAGACAGAATGACAGTTTCTGACTGCTGGAACCTGCCAGCATATTGAGCATACAGTACACACAGTCCAAGTAAGGGATCACAACTTATACTATACTCACATTACTGAAGCTATTAGATATTCTTTTCATCATCATTAAAAGGATCAGGTAGTTTATCCAGGATTCTTAATAGGACTGGTTGTTAAAATCCCTAAATATTCAGCACAACAATTGAGTGGAGTTGGAGATGTCCTCTTGGGTGGAGTGGAATTTGGCAATGATCACGTGGTGCCACCAGTACGACACATCTTCAGTTGTGGTCCCCGACCTCATTGGGTGTTTCGGCCAGTTATCACAAGACACCCTCTGCCGAGGTTGGCCCACCACAGGCTGATCAGGCCTGGGTGTGTGTCGCACGGTGGCACCACGTGGTCATTTGGGAGCCCATGTTGGGTCCCTACGTTTCAGCCACAGCCAGTGACTGCTCCGTTCTGCTGCAGTGGACAGTTATCTGATTGCCTTCCGTTGGGCCTGTCCTCTGATCCCTACTGCCCTCAGGAGCCTTGTGGTGGAGCTGGCTACAAAGCCTCTGCAGCCCACCTCCACTGACCACACCTTCACGTTCCAGCCCCGCCCCTCTGCTTCGACTGCTAAGTTGGCATACCGCAGCCTCTTCCGTTCGAATGCCTCATCGATGGCCTCCTCCCATGGGACCGTCAGTTCTACGATGAAGACACGCCGGCAGGACTTGGACCAGAGGACTAGGTCTGGGCGCAGGTTGGTCGCTGCAATTTCGGGTGGGAAGGTGAGCCTCTGGCTGAGGTCTACCCGCATTTCCCAATCCCGGGCTGCGTTCAGTGGGCCTGAGTCTGGAGGTGATGGCTTGGTCCGCTGTTTCTCCCCTTCCCGGATGAAGGTTGTTTTCCGTGGAAAGGTAGTCTGGGCATTTAGAGGCATGGCGTTGGTGGTTACCCTCTTGTGCTCAAGTTCGGCAGCCAAGCACTTTAGCACTTGGTTGTGGCGCCAGGTGTATCTTCCTTGAGTTAGACTGGTCTTGCAACCCACCAAGATGTGTTTGAGGGTTGCTGGGGCTGCACACTGGAGACAGGCTGGGTCCTCTCCATACCAGAGATGTAGGTTGGTAGGAGAGGGCAGGACATCATATGTGGCTCTGATGATGAAACTTAGCCTATTAGACTCCATGCTCCACAGCTCGTTCCACGTGATTTTCCTCCTCTCCACGCTCTCCCACTTCATCCAGCGGCCTTGCTGGGCTTGGGAGACTGCCTTGGCGCACCTGGCTGCTTCCTCCTGGTGGCGCACCTCCTCAACCACCATCTTCCGCCGTTCGGTTGGAGTAGCCTTTTGCCATGTGGGTGTTGTTGTTTCCAAGCCAAGGCCCCCTCTGCCATGTTGGACATGCCCCACTATATCCCGGTGTCTGAGGGCGGTCTTTATTATTATAATTAATCAATTATTTAATGTGATATTGCGGTAGCAGCGTGTTTGAGAAATCATTCTGGACCTTCAGTCATTCAAGGAAGTTCAGTCATTCAGGACGTCCAATCAGAGTGTGAGAGTGAGGTCAGCCCCGCCCACAGTGGATGTTCTCCAGAAATGGGAGCTGTGATTGAAGGCGGTCCACTGTTGTTATGGAGACACCTTTACACATGGAGATGTCAAGCGTCCGCAATCTCTTACAGTGTTGGACGAGTATGGAGAGAGACCTGTGGACATAGAGTTCGTTGACAATTTTGACCTCTTCTGGCAACGCGGTGAACTATTTTCTGTTGATGGACTTCATTTGAACATGGCTGGTGCACATTTCCTATCTTGCAACCTCTCATACCAGGTACTTCACCCCGGCTTCACCAGTCTAGCTAGCCAACAGCCTTCTCACACTCTATCAATAACAACCCCCAGACCTAGACCCCCCTCCCTCTGAAACCCTGCTGGTCCCAGACACAACGGTGATAGTTCCACTCTCCTCTCTGGTCTAGGATCAGCCCACATAGAGTTGCATTGTGTTCACTGTTCAGTGCTCTGCTCTGTACTCTATTGATAAGTGATGCTAAAGCTTTATTTTTTTATTTACATTGTAAGAGAATGCTAAGGAAAGGATATCTTATGTGATACTACTACTACTGCTGCTACTACTACTACTACTGCTACTACTACTATGTACCAGGGAAATAAGTACCAGGCCTTGGAATACTACCAGTCCTACCCCTGATGTCCTCATCACTAGGCCCAGTAGCAGTGCCTCTAACCCGGCCTCTCTACCTACCAGCCACCCCTAGCCTGGAGCTCAGAGCCTAATCTCCACAGCCTAAGTCCAAATAAGTACCAGGCCTTGGAATACTACCAGTCCTACCCCTGATGTCCTCATCACTAGGCCCAGTAGCAGTGCCTCTAACCCGGCCTCTCTACCTACCAGCCACCCCTAGCGTGGAGCTCAGAGCCTAATCTCCACAGACTAAGTCGAACTCTAATGCAGTACCATATAACGACACCTGGGGTCGCTTGGGTGCGGATCAGATAACAAGATCTGTTAAAATATATACAGTACTGTGAGATTAATTAACAGATACTCAGTCACTGCTGGTCTAATACAGCATCATGTCTGGTCTGACAATATTATTATTAGTAGTAGTAGTAGTAGTAATAGTAGTAGTAGTAGTAGTAGTAGTAGCAGTAGCAGTAGTAGTAGTAATAGTAGTAGTAGTAGTAGTAGTAGTAGTAGTAGTAGTAGTAGTAGTAGTAGTAGTAGTAGTAGTAGTAGTAGTAGTAGTAGTAGTAGCAGTAGTAGTAGTAGTAGTAGTATCACATAAGATATCTTTTCCTTAGCGTGTGTGTGTGTGTGTGTGGTCATTAAACATCAGCGTGCCTTCTCTGTGCAACATAGAATCGGTTGTGAGTGACACAGCCTGTTTGTTTGTTTTTCAGTGCTGCACACAGACATTATCTGCTGTGCCCTGACTGCAAAAAGACACAGCCATCACTATCTACACACTTGAAACGCAGCTGCAGAAAGGGAATCTCAAAAAAGGACTTGTAGTTACCATCATTGAGAAAGAAAAATGTTCATGATTTGCTAAAAAGGGGTCGCATATTTTCCTATGACCGGCTTTCTGCAATCATTTGTTCTTCTGACCCTCTCAGTGGGTAAGTCCCAAATATCTTCACTATTATCATTTGTTTTGCATATTGTATTGAATGCCCACTGCTAACCTCTACTTTTCTTCTTAAAGAATGATTGAGGAGTTGCAAAAACGCAATATGGTCGTCACTGACATACCAACAAAAACAGCATTTGTTGAGCCTGCTGAGATTGTTTTCATTGCAACAGGTCAACCTGATTCTGAAGGCAGCCAGAATGGAAGTGAGAGCAGTGGAGAGACCTTTCAAATGTGAGAACGTTCATCTATCACTTCAATAAACGTATTGTATTGTGAGAATGAGAATTAGCATTATTGTAATTTTGCAATATTTTAAATCAAAGTGATCAGCGGCCAGAATGGAAAAGCACCACTCGAGCTCAAATGCAAAAGATGGGCCTGTATCAAAAACACTCACTCGACCACCCTATATTGAAGGATTTCAGGAACTACTTAAAAATTGATTTGGGAATTGAGAATAACAAGCAAGAGGTGAGTAACCAAGGGCATTTTCCCTTTAATGTTTTCTTTCTTGTTATTTTTAGAATAATGTATTTTATCAATAAATCAATGAGTGCAATTTTATCAATACATCAATGAGTGCAATAATGTATTTTATCAATAAATCAATCCCTCAGGTAGAGAATGTGTCTCGAACATTGTATTTCTTGGACCCAAAGCAGCCGTCCCTTGAGTTCGTCCGGAACAGAGAACTGACCACAAAGTACATTCAACAATTGGCCGACGCACAACTGAGCCACCAGACTGAATTATGTGAAAAACATGAGACGGTTCCTGCACGGTTCCTGCACTATCACATCAACTGCACCAACCTGTTTCAAAATGATCCTGCACTGTATCAGCAGGCCCAATATTACAGGGAATTCCTGGGTACCAAGCTAAAGCAGCTTCATAAGGGTGTTGGAAAAGAAGTTGTGGCCAAGCGGTAAGTTTGATGACGGTTATTTCATAGCATGTGGTCTGAAATAAAACATGAATGGAACTTGAATGAAACATGAAATGACAAAAACACCATTTGAGTAATGTATGCTGTACTCTCACAGTGACAAAACTACGCGTGAAGGCATGATAACGCCTAAGGACTGCTGGAGAGTGCTTGAGGCATCAAAGAAAGATTTCCTCGCCGTCATAGGAAAGATCTTTGAGAGTGACACAGTCCAGCTCGAGACTGCTGAGTGCTTGCTCATCCTGTATTATCTGGAGGCAATTATCATCGTCAAAAATCTTCAGAGGCCTGGTGTGGCTAAGAACATGACGGTGAGTGTTTGACTGTCCTTCATGCTTTTGTCATGTAGTGACCACATAACTGACAACAACTAATGCATTGTAATGTGTGTTCTCAAACAGATAGAGGAGTGGAAAAATAGAACATCCCAAAAGAATGGTTTTGTTTCGGTCTCTGTGAAGGAGCATAAGACATCGACACAAGATGTTGCCTGCTTTGTGCTCTCCCGGGAAGAAGAGACTAAGTTGAATGACATCACAGTGCAATGCAACCAATAATAGTCAGTTTGGAGTCTAATCTCTGTGCCTATTTCTCCAAACAGTGGTTCTCAATGTATTTTGAGACGGTGAGGGATCAGCTGAAGACCACCAAAAGAAGGAAGAGGTCAGAGGAGCAGGACTTGGTGGAAGAGAACCCCAAGGATCCTTTTTTCCTCTCCACTTCTGGGCAACCGATTTACAACCCCACCAATGACCTCGATCGCTTCCATAAGAAGTACGTACAAGATTATAGTATGATTTTATCCAGAACTGTTGGCGATATGCATAATTTCAAAAAATTTCTATTCATTGTCATCCTAGATACAATCTCCCAGTAGTGACCAGCCAGACAGCAAGACGGGTGTTTGAGACGGCAACAGTGTCACACAATTGCTCAAATGGAGACCAGCTGATTCTATCAAAGTACTTGAGTCACACTGTAGCCACTGCCGAAGGGCACTATAAAATGAAGCAGAACAACCACGTGATGAAGGCCATGGAGCTCATCAACAAGCTGGGGTCTGAGCCAGGGTAAGCACATAAGCTTTTATGAAAACATTGTTCTGACATAGTGAACCCTTACTAATTATCAGGATGGTCATTAACCTGTTACTATTTTATTTTGTTCAGCGGAAATGTAGACGCACCAAGCACATCTGCAGACGCACCCAGCACATCTGCAGACGCACCCCGCACATCTGCAAACCGTTCTGAGAAATCCAGAAATGTGAAAATGGGGATCCAGAACATCATGAACAAGTTCTTGGAGAAGTACCCAGTCACTTCAGTCCTTCAGATGAGAAGGTTCCATCAGTCGATGAACGTATTGCATTCCTTCAAGATCAGAAGGAAAGCGCGGACCAACAAACAGCTCTCTACAATCGCTGGGTGAAGAAACAGCTGAAGATGAGGGAGGAGTTTGTCCATGGTAAGCAAACAGCATTCTTACATTGATCTGTTTCATCACAGACAAATAAAAGTTAAAATCAATTAAAATTTTAATTAAATTGGTCAGTCTTGTGTCTGTTTCCTTGCGTGGCTTTTTTTTACCACAGTCGTTGATGTTCTCCAAATTTAAAATACATTTGTCTCTGTATCTCGCAGCCAACCTGACCCGCCACTGCCCAACAGAGGCTAAAGTGACAAGCTGGATGGAAAAACATGGATGGACATCAAACTTACCTATTGCCCAGCGCATTGTTGAAACGTGGAAAGCTGGTGAAGATGCACCGTTTTCGAAGGCTACCCGGCAAAAGGTCAGCAACCAGAAATGGAATGCCCTCAAAGTGACTGACATTGAGGAAAAGGGAAGAGGTGTCACTGTTTCACGTCTGTTCAAGAGTGGGGAGATTGTGTGTGATTATCATGGAGATATCATAACAGCTGAAAAGGGGTTGGCCATCCATAAGAAGACCATTCCATCTGAAACAGGCTACATGTTCTTTTATCATGACAAAAAGGGTGCGGCTATGTGCATTGATGCACACACTCCGTGCTCCTGCCACCCCGATGTGCTGACAAAGGGCAGACTGATCAACCATATAAAATCAAAAAAGAAGGCGAACATAAAACCTACGTACTATGACCTGGACTTTGATGGCAACTCAAGGGATGTCATTCTGTTTATTGCTAGCCGTGACATTCAGCCTGGAGAGGAACTACTGTTCAATTATGGAGTGAATAAGCATCAGTTTGGAGGAGAGGGTACTGCTCTTATTGTTTTAACCAGTGATAGCTTGGCAGCTCTGGGGTCAGCCAGTTTTAACAGTAGTAACCAATATATCCCAGTAGTCTTTAATGTCCCGGTGCGCATAATAGTAGGATTGTAGGACATAATAGTAGGACCTTTCAGAACCCTGAACACCACGTGACCCGCAGGTGGATCTGCAACAATGTAGCCGATCATGACGTAATGGAACACTGAGGTGAGTTCGGTTCGGTTCGGTTCAGTTTAATTTAATTTAATTTATTTTTTAAATTTAAGTTTGAGCTACCAGCAGCACAGCTAAGGCTGGTTAGATTAGTGAGTTCGATGCTAAACTGCTAAACCTGGCTGTGTTCATTTCTTTTGTATTGTATTTTTTTTTTTACTATGATTTTGTTTGTTTGTTTTCTTTACTTTTAGCGCAGGACCGTAGGCTATTACGTGGTGTCAACATGCGCAATCTAATTAATATAGACAGACAACATACCACACACCATCAATCAGTCACCCATTTCCCTACCCTTACCCCGGCAAGTTTTAAAATGCGTAAAGGACTTGGTACAATTCACTGGAATATCCGTAGTTTGCGTAAAAATCTTGATCACGTGGTTGTATTAATTGAACAAACTTCCCCGGATATTGTTGTGTTGGGTGAAACCTGGCTCAGGATGAATGTTGATAGCTCTGACGTGAATATTCAGGATTATAATCTCTTTAGAATGGATCGTTTGGGCAGGGGGGGTGGTATTGGTATATATGTTAAGTCACATTTTTCAGTTTCCATTTTACATGCAATTTCTATTCCTGACTGCTTTGAATTTCTGGCTCTGAAAATCCATCATGGCCCAGACCCTCTGACGGTAGTTGGTATTTATCGCCCTCCCTCTGCCGATTCTCATGCCACTGACACCTTAGTTAACCTGCTTTCAAAATATACTGACAATGAAGTACTTGTTCTGGGTGATCTCAATATTAACTGGCTGAGTGATATTTCCTCGCAGATTAAAGATCTTGCTTGCAGCATAAACCTTTCACAATTGATTTTAGAACCAACTAGACCAAACCTCAACGATGACTCGAAATCTACATTATTAGACTTAATTTTAACAAATAAGGCTAACAAATATACTAGTGGTGTCTTTGACCTGGGAGTCAGTGATCATTGTCCTGTTGCCTGTGTGAGAGATGTGAGGTTAAAAAAGACTACATCTCAGGTGATAACCAAGAGGAACTTCAAACGCTTTGATGCAGAGTTGTTCCTGAGGGAGCTGGATGGCTGCCACTGGGGTTGCGTGAGCTCTCTCGATGTCATTGAGGACACTCTCGAATCCTTTATATGTACATTTAATTGCTTTGTGGATAGGCACGCCCCTTTTAAAACCACTAGGATAAAAGATAGGGTAGTGCCTTGGTTCACTCATGAGCTATCTACCCTCTTTAATAACAGAAATAGTGCCTGGTCCCGTGCCAGACGTACTGGTGTCCCCCAACCAGGGTTTCCGTTAGAAAAAATTGCCGCCGGACATCGTGTCCGGGAAGATTTCGATTTACCGGACAAACGTGATATATTCCGGACATATTAAAATATAATAAAAATAATTTTTTTCAAAATTATATATCTTTTTTCCCAAATCTAATATAGCTGTTTGTCGCGGTGATTACTGTTGTGTAGCGGCCTATATATGCCATTTAATGTCTATTTCTCATCCGATACGATTAGATGCGAGCTATATAATATATAATAATATAACATGATTCGCATGCGCGCTATATGTCCAGCGCTGAACGGGCGCCTCTGGGAACTGAACAGACAGCATCGATCAATGAACGGACTCCACATTACGTTAACTGAAGTTTGTTAAATTGTTTGGGATTAATGTGAGTTTTCTATTTTCTCTTTCCAGTTTGACCCTTTTTTTAATCAATAAAACAACGTCATTTCTATAACCAGGTCTCGCTGGTTGGGAACGCATTTCGTTTAGCTGATATGTTACGCAACCGAACAGCTTCGGGAAAACGAGTAGCAGCGCACATAGTAGTGAGCAAATACTGACTTCCACTTTTAGTCCTAGGCAAAGGTCCAACACAATCAATTATTACACGTTCAAATGGCTCCCCTATAGCAGGAATGGGATGCAATGGTGCGGGTGGAATGGATTGATTAGGCTTACCCGCCATCTGACAAGTATGGCAACAGCGGCAGTGCTTGGCAACATCCGCCTTCAGTCCGGGCCAAAAGAAATGTTTCAATATCAGCTGATAAGTTTTAGTTATACCTAAATGTCCTGACCACTGGCTCTCATGTGCTACAGATAACACCTGTTGTCTATAACCCACAGGCACAACCACTTGTTTTACAGTATTCCACTCACAACCATTTGCATTAGGAGGAGACCATTTACGCATTAATATCCCATCGTTAAGGAAATAAACTACGTTGCCCCCTATTTCAGATTCCTCACTAGCTGCATGTAAAAAACATTTGTTTAATGACTGATCAGCTACTTGAGCGACACGCAATCGCTCGCCGGTTACAGGCAGAGATAGGCTGTCAGCGGATGGTATGGTAGGACTCGGGGAGGATGGTAACTCTACCACTTTCTCCCTGGGAGAAGCTGAAACAATCGGGTTCTCATCCCTTTCAGAAAAGGCTTGCATAATCACACTATCACAGAGAGAAACATCGCTATCCTCCTCTCTGCCTCGACTCGATTGTGCACGAGTTATAGCGCACACCGGAAACAACCGCTGTTTCGCATAGGCAGCCTACACATTAGGAGACATCATCATGCCGGTGTCAAATCATATCATAATAAAAGAAATACATAGCCTATATATTCGTCTTTTTTAAAATAGAAGGAATCAGAATGTGAACTTTAGCGAATTATATTCAAATTGTGCTTAGAGGGAATTATTTTCACCGGACATAAATGTCCGACGAGTTTTCATTTTGTCGGACTTCAATAAATTTTACCGGACAAAGACCGGTAATTACCGGTTAACGGAAACCCTGCCCCCAACACTGGCTATACTTCAGGCAGCTCAGAAATAAGTGCACTTCAGCCGTAAGGAAGGCTAAATCCGAATATTTCCTGAATCTGATAACCACCTCATACTCTAACCATGCCAAATTCTGGAATGCAATTAATTTGACTAAAAATAGTCCTTCCAGTGCTCTCCCCCTTAGTATTACTGTTAATGACTCTGTGATCTCTGATCCTAGCGACATTCGCCTTGCTTTTAATAAACACTTCTCCGAAGCTGGTCACCTATTTGATAGGTTGTACCCTGGACACCCCTCTATGGTGGTTTCTAATGATACTGCCCTTGTGGACCGTGTCCCCCTTTTTACCTTTCAACCATTTACTTCCGCGGAGGTCCTCAAGGTTTTAGAAACTATTGACCCCAAATCATCCACTGGTGAGGATAAACTAGACTCATTTTTTATAAAATTAGCTGCGCCAATTATCAGCACGCCGCTAACTTACATTTTTAATCTTTCAATTTCCTCTGGTGTATTTCCGTTGGTCTGGAAGTCTGCGCGAGTCATTCCTTTACACAAAGGGGGTGATAGGGCTGATCCGGATAACTATCGACCGATCTCCACTCTCCCATGCCTGTCTAAAGCACTTGAGACCTTGGTCAATTCTCAATTGAAACGCTTTCTATCAATCCACTCAATTCTTAGTCCCCATCAATCGGGTTTCAGACCAATCCATAGTACCATCTCTGCTATCACACTTGTAACTAACGACATAGTCTCGGCCTTGGACAAGAGGAAGCACTGCGCGGCCCTCTTTGTCGACCTCTCGAAGGCATTTGACACGGTCGATCACCACTTGCTCCTAGAACAGCTATCCGATATTGGATTAGATGTAGGTGCTTGTGCGTGGTTTCCATGACTACCTTACCCTCAGGCGTCAGTGTATAAAATCTTCACTTGGCAATTCAGATTTTATAACGGTTACAAAGGATGTCCCTCAAGGTTCGGTGCTGGGCCCTGTACTTTTTACCATCTATATTAATGAACTGGTATCTTTGCTAACCGGTTGCCACGTCCATTTATATGCCGATGATACCATTCTTTATAGTACAGCAGATTTCCCCACATGCTGCTACTATCAACTTGCAGCTAGCCTTTAACTCACTGCAAGACGCCCTCTCGAGGCATAAGCTAGTCCTCAACTCGAAGAAAACGAAATTCATGTTGTTTACTAGGGCTAGAAATGTGGACCTTACAAAGCTTCTTATATCCACAGTTGACGGCTCCTACATTGAGAGAGTTACCGACTACAAATATCTTGGGCTGTGGTTGGATGAGAAGCTATCATTCAAACGCATGTCGACGGCCTCGCCTCCAAACTTCGGCAAAAGGTGGGCTTTCTTTACCGTAATCGGTCTAGCTTCCCCTTGCTTTGTAGGAAGAGAGTTGTCGAGGCGGTATTCCTGTCCGTATTAGATTACGGTGATGTTATCTATAGGCATATAGCTTCATCTACATTGAAACAATTGGACTCAAACTATCACTCAGCTCTAAGGTTTATTACCGGGGACAGTTATGACACTCACCACTGCATACTTTATGACAAGGTTGGCTGGCCCTCTCTTTCTCTGAGGCGCAGTTACCACTGGAACTTGTTCGTTTTTAAGGCCATCTGTGGCAAGCTTCCTCCTTATATCTCATCATTATTAGACTGGAGTCTTGCTACTTATGTGACCAGATCTAATAGTTGGCTTTCTTTTCGGGTTCCGTATGTGCGTTCAGACCTGGGTAAAACAGCCTTTTTTATTGATGCCCCTAATACATGGAGCACTCTGCAGCAAACTCTCCGGTTGGATGTCCTCCCCTCTGCCTCTACCTTTAAACTCCTGATGCAAAAACTGTATTCCAATAATTGCAATTGTTTTTAGTTTTTTTTTTAAGCACGTTAGACTCTCAGCCATCTATTGGTCAATTAAAGGCGATGACTATGGACCATTGCACATCTATTTGCACCTGCTTTGATTGATCCATTTTGAAATGTGTATTTATTATTGTTATTGCTCTTATTGTTGCACTATGTATGTTTATGTATTTATTATGTTGCAATGTATTTGTATATCCTGTACACTCGGCCCCACCGATTTATGTATTTAATTTCATACTACAGGGTCATCAGTTGGAGAGAGAGATGGGGCCTGCTGTCCTTGCCAGGCATGTACATGCTCATGCCACCGGCACCAAGGGACATCAAGCAGGATGACAAGTAAAACAAATAATTAAACAATACTATTAGAATACATTTTCTCTTGACTTTGTCTGGGATATGCCATGATGTTTATTAGACTGTCTTGTTTTTTTCTTATTCTAGGCTCCAGCAGTGAAGGGGGCCTGAAGAGACGCTATCCCTCAATTGTAGAAAAGAGCCAGTTGCTTGTGGAGGGAGTGCAGTGAACAAATGGTTCATAAATTACAGGTATACTTTTTTTTTTATATAATAATATAGTATGTGTTTTGGTTCCCCACAAAGTTTGTGGGGAGCCAACACACGTTGATGGCACTTGTTGTATTACTTAATTTACATTTTAAAAATGTATCTGGGGCATCTGAGATACTGTGTGAGTCTTACAAGAACAAAAGAAAAGTACCATACCCCTGGATAGGGATGGGAATCGAGAACCAGTTCCAGTTCAGAACCGATAACAAAATGGAATCGGAAATGTTATCGTATGCCTCTGAGCTTATCAATTCCTATTATCAATGCCACGGCATGTGATGCTGAAGCGAAAAAAAGCAGAACTTAAAGGAGTGCTTCACCGCTGGGCAGATGGTCTTTCACTGAAACTGGCCTGTCTATGGAGTAGAAAGGTGTAAATATACTTGAAATTAGTGCTACCTGACCAGATATCAGAGTAAAAGCGTGGCAAAATGCCCTTTTACAGAAATGGCAGAAAAAATACAACACCCAGAATGCAGTGGGGTTCTCCCCCTTTCAAAGGCCACTCCCCATGCCTCTTATTGGACCAGAGCAGAGCACCCACAGGCCACTCTGATTGGACCAGAGCACAGCTAGTGTGTATAACATTATTATTACCCATTTAAAACCTAAAATGTAATGATAGAAAGCTGGTTGAAAATGGGTGAAGCCGTCTTTTAACTGCGAGGGCAGAGTAGCCTCCGCACTATAGTCTCACCAAACAAGAGAAAATCTACTTCAAAGCCCATTGCACACCGTTTCACACCACTTTGAGGTAACATTCAAGTCATTAATATCTGTATTTTTTCGATTGCAGATACAGCATGTTCAATGCTCTCAAGAAATGGGCCGAGAGGAAGATCCTGCCAACCTCCACAGAGGCTGAAGTGAAACATTTGGTTCAGAGAGCCACCTAGCTTGCTTTCAAGCATATGGGAGGGAACGGGAGGGAACTGAATGAGTCGTGCCACAGCATGACAGAAGTTTTTCTGTTGGCGTGGCACAAGGCAGTGCAAAGAGATAAAGATGCACAGACCGCAGCAGTTAACGCTGTTAAAGACAATGATTTATGATTTTACTTCGATTTTTGTACTGTTTTTTTTAATTATCTGTTACATAAACTGCTGTCATGCTGTGGCATGACTCGTTCAGTTCCCTCCCGTTCTATTCTATTTATTTAATTAATATTTATTATACTATTTACTTGTTTGAATATTTAATGATTTGTTACATATTTAAAAAGATAAAAATTAAATTGTATATAAACATTTAATATATGTAATAATATAATATATTTGATATATATTTATTCTATTTAATTAATATTTATTATACTATTTACTTGTTTTCATATTTAATACACCGTATTTACTTGTATTAAACTATTTTGTACTTTTCTATTTAATTGTACTTGTATTAAATGTTTTATCAACTTCCCAGAGATGTCACTCGTTGTTTATGCTCATCGTGTTGAAAACACTTAAACTTCACAGTTAATACCTTTTATCCACATGACATGCATTTTTTGTCCTGGGACACACCAATTGAATTATTATCAACTAATTAATAATGTAAAATATATAATAGGATAATTCATTATTATACTTGAATTATTCCAATTGGAACAAGATCGCCTGACTGTCTTAAGACATCTCAAGATGTTCTGTGTCTTCAAGACACAGAAAATATGGCTCTTATGCTCCATGTCTTAAGTGAGTGAATGAGTGCATGTCTTCAGGTTAGGTCTTAAGACGACTTAAGACATCTTGACAGACAAAATGTCTTATTTTGGTTAATTAAGACATCTCAAGACAAGGTGATGGCTGGGTATGTATGTATACATATGTAATTAAAAAAACAAATGTGTAAAAAATGGCTTGACTTGTTGTAAATTGAGTCCTGTAACAGTTTGTTTCAATCAGCAGAGATAACTTGGGGGGGGTGGAGGATCCATGCCACCCTCCCAAGGCAGCAAACCTAGGGGAAACACTGTCCCCAGATTGCATCTGAGAAATCTGGTCACCTTACCTTAGGTGGATACAAGATAATTAAATAACATGCATACAGGCCTACTTGGGGATGATAGTCAATTGTCTACAGTGGGCCTGTTCATGTTCTTCACTGTATGGATATTACAATCATTGGACTTATCAGGAATGTTACCCTTATGAAGACGTACATTACTGTGAAGTCAATGCAGACGGTGGTCAACCTCGCGCTATACGTGCAATGAATATGAATGTAAAAAGTAAATATATTTGCATGAATATCAATATGATATGAACATAAAATATATATGTATATAGTGTGATGCGTACAGGACATGGACGAATACGATATGTGCAGTGTGCACGTATCCTTTGTGTGCACTCCTTCATAATAGCCTACGTGAGAGGCAATATTTCTTATGTCGGTGGAAATGGTATCCATTTCAAAGCGTTTCTCCTCTTTCACCCTTCTGCCAGCGGAGTCACAGTTGCTCATTTCTGTCTGATGATGCATCGGTAACGTTAACTACCTTAGCTAGCTAGCACCTGGTGGTAACGTTAGCTACCGTAGCTGGCTAGCACCTGGTGGTAACGTTAGCTACCGTAGCTAGCTAGCACCTGGTGGTAACGTTAGCTACCTTAGTTAGCTAGCACCTGGTGGTAACGTTAGCTACCGTAGTTAGCTAGCACCTGGTGGTAACATTAGCTACCTTAGCTAGCTAGCACCTGGTGGTAACGTTAGCTACCGTAGCTAGCTAGCACCTGGTGGTAACATTAGCTACCGTAGCTAGCTAGCACCTGGTGGTAACGTTAGCTACCGTAGCTGGCTAGCACCTGGTGGTAACGTTAGCTACCGTAGCTAGCTAGCACCTGGTGGTAACGTTAGTGTAAGAGTCTCTAGGCACAGAGGGAGGTCGACACAAAGGAACAGCTGTACAAACGTGTTTGTTAACGTACAGCACTGCTCAGCACCGTCACTGACGGGCTAACACACACACAAACACTGCACCGTCACTGACGGGCTAACACACACACACTGCACCGTCACTGACGGGCTAACACACACTGCACCGTCACTGACGGGCTGAGCGAGACGTTCAAAATAATCAAGAATAAATACTAAGTGCAGCGCGCGGCCGTCACTGCCGCTCAAACTTTCCATACAGTGTGTGTGTGTGTGTGTGTGTTGTGGTCGCTCGTATCTGTGGACTGTTTAGCTCTAGCCACCCGCACAGTTGTTGTCAGCTCCAGTAAGAAGAGAGCAAAGGCTTTTGAATGACGACAGATGCCGTTATATAGGCGGAGGGTCCCGTCCCTCGTGACACAAGCGTCGCCTGGGCCAGCCAATGGGCTGGCGCAGTGTAATTCAGTTTCTGATGAGGTCACGCAGGGGGCGTTCCCATAGTTGCCCCATAACTTGAAACCAGTTGGTCACTGAGTAGTGAGTAACAGACTCAGTGAGTACTGTTTTTGTTGCTTGAATAAAGGCTGGCAGTCTTTAATAGCCAAATGTTGTGGACTATACTGGGGAAGTATTTGTTATTATTCAGGAGTAAAACAATAAATACAAATATCGGATTGATATCGGTATCGCAGATACCTGAAGCCCAGGTATCGGTAGTGAACAAATGGGATCGGGACATCCCTACCTAATTTCATCCAATACAGGCCTTTCAATATCTTATTGATAATCACAACCTAGAGAAACAAGATTTCTACAGGTATTTACAACTGAGGCATTACTACTTCTATAAGAATATAAAGAATAATGAGGTTTCTGAAATGAGTCTCGTCAACATTTGTATTGATGCGTATAAGGGCAACACCCACAAGAAACTGGTGTCAAGAATTATACAGAAGAGTATACAATCCACCAAGAATCACTCCACCTTATATGTTAGGGATAAGTGGGAGAAGGAAGCAAACATAGTCCTAACTGAGGAAGAATGGTTGAACATATTTAAAATACAATCCACCACCTCTAGCTCTGGACAATGGAGAGAATTTTCATGGAAGAACATTATTAGGTTTTTTATTACCCCAAGAAGAAAATACTTACAGAATGGTACACCGGGAACTGGGAATTGCTGGAGAGAGTGCAACAATTCAATGGCTCATTTCTATCACATTTTTGGGGAATGCAGGGGTGCAAACTGGTGATGGCCCAAAAAGGTGACAAAATTATTTTCACTGAAAACGACGGAAATTATCATTGCGTGGCGCCCAGGCACCTTCCTATGATGCATGCTATAATTTTTCTATACAAGCTCTGTTCAAGGGACACATATAAAGCCTGTCAGTGTTATTCAGACCTATGAAGCAGCGGTAACAATAATGAAAACGCATCTATTAGAATTAGAAGAAAGATGTATTTATTTTGTAAATTTTTTTTTTTGGTTTAGTTTTTTTGTTTTGTCACTTAAAACATTTATTCCCACATACATGAAACCACACATTAATCCCAAAAAAGAAAAGTCGCTTTGGATAAAGGCATCTGTTAAATGCCCAAAAATGTAAATGTATCATGAGATTTGTTACCAAGGGCAGTGTGGTGAGTGGGAATGTAACGATGGACATACTGTATGTGTTGAGAGAACATTCCACAACAAACAGTATCAAAACTAAACTTCAAAATGGGAATTTCTTAACAAGGTTCCCATACGTAGGGACGTCTACAGCTCCATGAGGGCTTTTATTTCATTAATGCGTGACGCCTTCTTGTCGGTGGGGTTCTTGGAGCCGAAAGCCTTGTCCACCAGATCCTGCTTCTGCCTCTGAATCTTCACCATGTTCTCCTCCACAGAGTCCTTCACGATGAACTTGGTGATGAAGACGTCTCTCTTCTGGCCCAGGCGGTGACAGCGATCCACACACTGGTCCTCTGCTGCAGGGTTCCACGCTGGATCCATGAGGAAAACACGGGAGGCGGCTGTCAGGTTGAGTCCCACCCCGCCAGCTTTGAGTGACAGCAGCATGATCGTGGGGCCGTCAGGAGCGGGGCTCTGGAACTCCTGGATGACCTGGGTCCGCCTCTTCTTTTTTTTTCTCCAAAGATTCAAACATTTTTACAATATAATTGAACACATTTTTTCTTGTTTCCCCGCCCCCTTGTATCCACCCCCCCCCCCCCACCATTGTGCGGCAACGCCCAACGACAACACAACAAAAAGATAATAATAATAAGACAAAACACACATGCCTACATACACACACACACACACACACACACAATAATACATTCATTAGGGATGCGCAATGATATTAACAGCAATTCACATCACCGTGCATCCCTACAAGAAACACTGTCCATCAAACAATAGTACCTGAAGCTGCCCTTCTTGCCATAAAATCTATATGTGGTTGCCATATTTGTACAAAGTCCTGACTCTTATGTCTTATATTATAGTATATTTTATCGAATGGAATGTAGCTAGAGATTTCATTTAACCAATGTGATATTGTAGGAGAGTAATCGGATTTCCAATGGATTGCAATATACTTCGTTGCAGCAATCAAAGCAAGATCAATATATTTTTTGGGAAATTCATTCCAATGATCCATATTGATTGTGCCTAAAAGACACAAAAGAGATGATTTTGCAATGTGAATATTTAAACATAATGCTATCGTGTCAATTACAAAGTTCCAAAATGTTAACAACAAATTACATGACCAAAACATATGGTAAAACTCCCCTTTCTGTTTTTTGCAGCGCCAGCACAAAAAGGACATTTCATTATTAATTTTATAAAGTTTTGCAGGTGTATAATAAGTTCAACGCAAAATTTTAAAAAGAAGGAGTTTGTGCCTCATATTGTAAGAACATTTATGAACTTTAAGACAAAAGAAAGACCAGTCCTCTTTACTTATATCCATGTCTAAATCCTTTTCCCATTTACACCTCGTAGCATCTGTACTTGTAGACAAGCATTCAAGCAGAGATAAATAAACTTGAGAAATACATTTAGCACTTTGAACCTCCTTATTGATAAGGCCTTCTATTTTGGAGGGCTTGGGTTCTTCAAGAGTGCCTTGAGTTGTCTGTATCATATGGCGGATTTGAAAAAATCAAAATAAATGTGTGGAAGATAAATTATATTTTGACTTTAACTGAAGGAAAGAAACAAATGTACCACTGTCGTAAAGATGTGTTATTTCCCTTATCCACTTGTCGTACCAATACTTGAAGGTGTCATCATTAAAACAAGATGTCAAATTGGGGTTTCTCCAGATAGGAGTATAGGGCGAAAGGTGTTCCTTGTGACCCATACGTTTATGGGAGTTCTTCCATATTAGTAAACTGTTAATAATAATAGGATTATTTGTGATTTTTTAAACCTGTTGTAAACCAATATAAGGCAGGTATCTCAGTTCATATGGAAGAATGTCATAAGATTCCAGTCTTGACCATGCGCTAGATGAGCTAGAGAACCACTGCCTAATCTGGGTAAGTTGGGCAGCCAGAAAGTAAATGTTAAGGTTCGGTAGGTTTAAGCCACCATCATTATATGGAAGTTGTAAAACTTGTTGGCTAATCCTTGGTGACTTACTCTCCCAAATGAAAGAGGAGAAGATGCTCTGTAAATATATTTTGAACATTTATTTTTGAACAAATAAAACCAATTCTGATGAAGTCCATCCCACCAAGCACATCACTTGTGCTTTTTTGCCTTCTTTGCCTGTACCAGCTTTTTTTTTCTTTTTTGAGCAGCCATGTGCCTCACTGGCCTCTTTCACACCGGCAGTTCCGAACGCCGGTTCGCGTTCGCGTGCCGAAACTGCGCGCTGTCTGGCGAACGAGCCCGCGTTCATACCAGTGTATCGTTCGTGGCTCGTTCGCCAGACAGCGCCAACGTTCGGAGGTTTCGGCACGCGAACGCGAACCGGCGTTCGGAACTGCCGGTGTGTAAGCCCTAACTGTGGCTTGCCTGTCCTCCTCCACTGCAGTCTTCCTGCTTTGTGCAGCACTGGTTGTTGGCTGGCAACCAAACTCTTCCTGCCTCCCTTTTGTCTTCAACAGGGCCTGTTGTCTGCGAGCCTTGTCTTTTGAGCCTGCAGTGTGGATGTTCCTGCATAGGACCTTGTCTACCTTTGAGAACTTGACATCCTCTCTCCTGAACATCTGTATTGCTGTCTGACCCCTGGACCTGAGGGCATACTTGGTTGTCTGGATTGGTTGTCCCTAAAGGTGTCCATGCTCATTCTGGTGCTTTTGCAGTCAATAATATCTCCCATGGCACTGAACGATGACTCCACCATTGGTCCATGGAAGATGGAGAGCGCTGCTCGAACCACATGGTTGAGGCCTGGGTACCTTCCAGTGTCAATGACATTTGCCCACCAGTTAACCATGTTGTCCCCATCAGTGTACAGGGGAAGGGTGGAATTTGTGCTGAATTTGACAACTTCCAGTGGCACGTCAAATTGGGGTGTGGCACCAAGTGGCTCATCATCCCTGCCAGCCACTTCAGGAGGATGCCCGTCTCTGAGTGTCCCCTCACCAATGGGTCCAAGGCAGACAGTGACTGCAGGGTCCTGCTGTCCAGTGGCAGCTTTTTCTGCATATAGGCTGCTGTCGACATGTATGCAGTCTTCGCTGTTTCGAGAAACTGCAGCACACTCTGTAAAACATTAAAACGATTGCAATTAAATCATTTTACCTGGAGACATTTATAAATGTTTGATTTGCCGTTTTTAATACATTTACTAACCTGATTACGTGGATTTTCTGCCTTCAGTTTCTCCGCCACCTGTCCGACAAACAGCTCACAGAGAGGCAGCATTTTGTCCTTGAAATCCAACTCCATGATATTCTTTGGGGTGGTATGCAGATTCTCAGCCTTGATAAAGCACCCCATGAAGGTTTTCACGACTTCAAGCTGCTTGTCATGCAGCTTGTGGACAAGGGTTTGGCTGCCCTGTGAATAATGGCATTATTATAAAATGCTACAACAATTCTATTACCATACACAGACATGCAGTTGAGGGTCTGTTTATATCACAATCTAACTGATGAGAGAATACAAGGATAGACCTATTTAGTTTATCTATCAGAGATTGATAATTCACTAATTCATTAGTGTGAAAACACACACCTGGAACACCGTAACATACTCCTTCATGATGGGAAGGACGCCGAGGTAAATGCTCAGCTGGAGGTCGGTGTTGCGACTCTCAAACCAGAGCTTCTTCCACACCCTTTCTTTCCTGTCCTTCCCAACTTGCGTCATTCCTGGAAGAGAGAGATTAAATACAATATGTATTTTGGGCTACATACAGTATACAAGATTGTTGGCAGCTGAGGCCCCCCTTTACAATATTAGATTAATTTAAAGATTTTTGGGGGGGGGTCCTGGTGGAAAAATTGTATCCTGGCCTTTGCCCGCTCACCAACACTGTGGTCCTTGTATATCTCCACTATATCACTGTGGATCTTGTATATCTCCAATTTTGCCGGCATTGTGGATGTGGTGGCAGGAATCTCCATCAACATCCAGGAGGTTCTGACAGTACTTGGACCTTATCCTGGTCTCCAGCCCGGACTTACTCCCTCGCATGACGTTGCAGGAGTCCATCATCATGCTAACCATGTTAGTAAATGGAATTGTGTGTTCCTTGAAAAAGGTCACTAGGGCCTTTTCCAGATGTTCAGCAGTGCCCTTTAGTACTTCAATGGAGCCAAGGTGCTCGACGACCACATGCTTCAGCTCCTGATTAAAGTAACCAACAAGGATTGACAGCACCTTCTTATTGGAGCTTGATGTGCTCTTATCCAGGTTGATGGAGAAAGGGCTTGACTGAATGCTCTCAAACGTCCTCTCTGAGAAGGTGTACATTGATTGCAGCTTGGCAAGAGCTTGTAGTAGATCTCAAACTTCTCCCGCGGGTCCTGGAGCGCATGCCCAAAGACGAACCAGTGCAGCTTGGCACTGATGCTCAACGCCTCTGAGTGTAGCTTGTCAAACACCACGGGCATCTTGATGGTCAGTGACAGCTGATACATGGGCATCTTGATGGTCAGTGACAGCTGATACATGGGCATCTTGATGGTCAGTGACAGCTGATACATGGGCATCTTGGTGCTGCGGCCACAGTCGGGGATGATCGTCGCCACCTTTCGTTCTCCTGGGCGAGGGAGAACAGGTCCACCTGGTCGTCTTTGGACTCCAGCATGGCCTCCAGCTCCTCCTTGCCTTTACAGATCATAATAAATAAATAAAAAAGCGTCTGCTGAATGTCAGAAATGTAAATATAAATCTCAGATCAAATCTGAATTGGGTATCAGAGTATTCTAATGGGCATCAGGGGCCTCATTTATAAAGCTTGCAAAAAAACAAGCAAAAAACGACTTTGTAAAAACAAACCGTGTGATGCATGATAAATCTACAACCCAAATCTGATGTTTTACATGAAGACCAATTTAATAAGTAATATGTCCTGAGCATCATGTCCTCTTAGTATTTATTCTATCTATCTCTGATGGCTAAAATGTTTTTTTTTCCAAATCCAAAAGTGCTATTATCAAGAGGATGTACTGTTGAAGGAGACCTGGGAGGAAGGTAGGAGATGGCTGATCATGCAGACAGTCGGCAGCTGAGGGCAGAGGTCATCTTCAGCCACATACGCAGAGAGTGACCGTTTCTGCGCGATGAGGCTTTCAATCATGTAGTGGTGTGTGTTCTAGGTGCTGTTCCACCTAGTTTGAACGTCCTGCTGCAGACGCTTAGGCAACATATTTAGTTCTACTTGGATATCCTGCAGCCGTGAATATGCCAAGGGCGAGTGTTTGAAATGGCCTACCATTTTTCTCCCGTTGGCCAGTGCATCACTCACGCTGTGCACACACAACAGTCCCTCATGCACGATAAGCAGCATAGTGTGCGCAAAGCATCCCAGACTCGCCACTCCAAGTTGATCCATGCCCTTCTTCATATTTTTTGCATTGTCTCTTAAAACTACATGGACTGCTTTTGTTCATCTTCCATTTGAGCAGCATTTCCTCCATGGCTGCCTTAATGGAATCCCCAGTGTGTGAGCCACGGAACTCACGGGCATGCAGCACCGCTTTCTTCAAAGTAAAACCTGAGTCTATCCAGTGTGATGTGAGACTCAACAACGACATTGGACACACGCCTGAGCTCCAGATGTCTGTTGTGAAGCTAATAGCGCCGACATTCTCAAAGAGTTTGGCGAGGAACTCACACACTTCGTTGTGCATTTGAGGGATGGCTTTTTCGGTTATATGATGGCGACTGGGCAAAGTATAGCGCGGGGTGCTCAATTAAGCTCCGAAACCCCAAATTCTCTACCACCGAAAGTGGTTGGTCGTCGAGCACAATCAACTGAATTTCTCCGTTATCGCTTTCACAATTTTGCTGTCTGGGGGGAGTTTCTCTCGCCTCTGTATTGATTGTAGCAATGTCTGCTGTTGCAGGGGCTTTTTCTTTGCAGCAGACGCTTGCAGGTATGCCTGGTGCTGTTCCACGTGGCGTTTTTTAAAATGTTTAATTAAATTAGTGGTGTTACACCGACTAACATCGCTGCTACCCCTCGAAACTGTTAATTTGCAAAGACTGAAGTATTCCCACACTGCTGACATGACTCACACACAGGTAGCTACTAGCCAACTCTCATGCACGTGACCACTGGCTACTACTGTTGTCATCACGTGAGTGACACACCAGATCGAGAGCGCAGATCGCAGCCTTTTTCTTTCTGGTGCAATCCGCGATCCAGCATTCAAGTCCAATATCGCAGCGATATCAGTATCGGATCGGGACATCACCTTTCAAAAAATGCAGATCGAGAGAGCACGCTGGCGTTGCTTGTTCGCCGTTTCTCCGCCTGAAATCTATGTGTAATTGCAGTATACAGAGTAGATTGTCCTACAAAGACACTTAGATTTAGTAATCTAAAAATTAATTAGACCCCTATACTTCCTTTTATTTATTTTATGTTTCTTTTTATTTTACTACTCGATATTTTCAGTTTGTAAAGCGTCTTTGAGTGTGACCTTTTTAGAGGATGTGAATATAAACATGTACATAGTCAAAAATTTACGAGAGTTTGAGTACACACTTACCAACCGTTGCATTTCTTGCTGCACTGTGTTAGGTCTCCTAACAGACTGGCCAACCCCAAGGGCACCACTTGCCCCAGCTAGTGTGCCCACGGGCTGGCGCACTGTGGGGTAACTACTGCTGCTAGGTTGTGGGCAGCTTTGTCTAAGGCAGCTGAGAAGATTTCTAACAGCATTTTCTACTTCTGAATTCTCTCCATGGAAGAAATTAAATGTAGCCTCTCGCATTATAGATTGCAAGTTTTCTGAAATTAACATATCATTAGCTAACATAAGCATAAAAGTAAAATAGGTAAAATAAGTAAAAAAAGCTTGTAGGGTTAAACAACAGTAGCTCTACGCTAGCTAAGTTAGCGCAATCACAATCAACCCATGTTAGATAGCTAGCTTACGGCCAAGCTCCACCATGGCCATCGAGCTCCGGAATTGGGATCAAATGCATTGTAATCAATGAAAGGTGCTCCACTTTCTGCGTTGTGTCAGCGCTGCGTTGCGTTGCGTCAGTGTTGCGTTGCGTCCGATGGCTGCGTCAAAAGTAAAAATTCTGCGAAGTTAGATTTTTGACAGCGGACGCATGCGTCATAATGAGATAAATTGTATATTTACAATTGTAGTTGTTGGTTATAATTGTATAGCCTATTGGTTGTTTTCTGGTGTTGTTTTATTGTTTTGCTCTGTTTGTAGTCTACTTGATATTATTATATTATTTTTGTATTTTGTTTATCAGCTGTTAAATCACCACAGCGGTTAATAGAGATAATACCAGATTGAACATTCTTGTAGCCAACTACTACTACTAATTGCTATTCACGTCAGCTGAATAGCAATTAGTCAGCTGTCAATCACCATAGGTGCTTGAAAGCTTGTTGCAGGAATGGACGACGAACGGCTGATCCTTGAGGTCGAAAAATATTACTTTTTATATGCGACAAATGATCGATTGTACCATGATGCCCAGGTGAAGGACCGAGCATGGGGTGAGATCAGGTCCACACTTGGATTATCAGGTAAAATATAATGCTACACATCACAATGCTAACGTCAGCTAGATACGTATGATTTTCAATGTTGGATGAGCAGCTAACGTTAGCTAGATAGTTAGCTAGCTAGCCTATGAGCTTATTATATAAGTGCATAACAACTGTAAAGCCGGTAGTTTAGTTTTTAAGTTAGCCAACTGCTTGTGGGCTCTATGAATAAGATAAGATAAACTAGATGGACTTGAATAAATACAGATACATAAAAGTAGAGATCACACTGCTATGAACGTTTATTTTGTATGTATTTACAATAAACACTAACCAACCATATGAACAACATTCATGCTATATCATATTAATATTATGAAGAGGGGAGTCCCGACAGCAATAATTTCAGACCAGTGGTGCTAAATGCTAAATGGATGCATTTGCTTGGAGGAAAAAGGAGAATTGTCTAGATAGGCTATATGGAAAATGACGTAATATTATTTTTTCCTAAAGGAAATTATTCATACATGTTGCGAGGATTATTATTATTCATTATTATTGTAGCACTACACCTGTTTCATACTGTTAACTGTTAGGCTGGCTGGCACTGGACCCAAGGAGGTGACTCTGAGACAGCGTATGCAAGGAGCCCGTGGGCGCGTTTATTCAAAAACTGGGGAGGGGAATGCGCGAAGTGTGTGGTGCGTTTAGTGGGAAGGTTGTGTGGTGTGTATCTAAACTATGTGTGCGGAATGCAGGCTAAGTGTCTCTAACGTGGGTGCGGGGAATGGTGTAGGCAGCCCTCCCTGCTCGATTGGCCCCAACAGGTCGTAGTCGCAGAGCCTGCTCTAGCCTTTGCCCACAATCGTCAGCCTCTAGCTGCAGGGCCCTGGCTTCCTGAGGGGTTAGTAGCGTTCTGGTCACTTAACCAGACAATGTCTCCCACAGCGACATTTCTTTCGGCAGTATGCCACTTGCTCCTGACAACAAGGTTGGGACCAGCGAGTTGACTCCAGGATCTCCAGACGCGATTCCAAAGGCTTGGTGAAGTTTTTATTGGTGTAAATCTCCTCCAAACTGAATTCCTTCTTCTTCAGCCTGATTGCCTTAGGCAGACCCATCGGTGTGAGGTTGTAGAGCGGTTTGGGTAACGCTTTGCGAATTCTAATGGATGACACTTTCCCTCGTTCCTCATGCTTGCTGCTGTACAGTGTAACAGCCCAGGCTCAAGGCACTGTACACAAAATAAGGGGAGACCACACAGCTTTAAATCAGAACAAAAGTATTTATTTAATTAACTAACTTAAAGTAACAATAGATATGTTAGTCAGTATCATCAGTAGTGAATGCAGTGTATGGATGAGTGGAAGGTGTAGTGTAGATGTTGTAAGGTGTGTTAAAGTAAAAGTAAAGCTAAAGAGAGCCTAAGCTCAAAACAACCAAACCTGGTGGAAGGAGGAGCTGACATATCTGACATATCTGACAAAAGTTTGCGAAACAAACGGTGCTGTAGACTCGAGGTGGCTCTGATGAAATTGATCATCGACATTATATTGTCCATGGTGCCTTTTAACTCACCACTTAGCTTGGCGCAGAGAACGGCCTGGTGTATCAGGCAGTGCAGTGGTTTCATCTGTGGCGTGAGGGCAGCAAGACGAGCGGCGAGTCCCTGCGCGCGCCCAGTCATGGAAGGGGCTCCATCTGTGGCTAGCAACTTTGTCACGGCTAAGCTTCCTGGCTAAAGCCGTGTCTTTTAGAACACAGGGATAGGTTCTAACGCACATTTTTATTGATAGCACTCCACACGATTTACTTTGTAGCTTCGAATTTTATTTCATTTTCTCTATTCCTCCAATACAAAGCGTCTTCTGTAAAGCACAATGCTATCAAACTTTCCATACAGTGTGTGTGTGTGTGTTGAGCCATCAGTCACTGAGGTAGAGCAGCGAGGTTACCGTGGCGATGAGGGCGACTGCAGCTGCCATGGCGACACCAGCGTAGTACTGGACGTTAGTCTGGTGTTTCAACCCCTCAATGGGCGGAGCCTCTGTGAAAAATGTCGTCCAAACTGAATTCCTTCTTCTTCAGCCTGATTGCCTTAGGCAGACCCATCGGTGTGAGGTTGTAGAGCGGTTTGGGTAACGCTTTGCGAATTCTAATGGATGACACTTTCCCTCGTTCCTCATGCTTGCTGCTGTACAGCTTGATTTCAGAATCTGACAATGCTTTTTCTCGTGCCTGAGTTCACAAACTCTCTTTAGTGCGTTACCCTTACTTAGCCATCTAATGTCATTATGTTGTTATGTTATGTTAATTTTATTTATAATGCGCCCCCCATCCAACTTTTACATCGGCCCGGGGCACAGCCCGGGTAAAGGAACAGATAAAGACAAAGACAAGGAACACAGAAAGCAATCAGACACAGACGACTTAAACGTAAATCTCAGGCATACAATTCACAACAAATAGGGCGTAGATTTAGGGAATGTCATTTAGGAAGAGGTGGGTTTTTAACTTGGCTCTAAAGGAGTCCAGAGTGGGGGCAAACTTGATGGCAGAAGGGAGCGCGTTCCACAGGGTCGGTGCTATCACCGCAAAGGCACGGTCACCCTTCCTCTTGAGGTTGGTACGTGGGACCCTCAGGCTGAGTTGGGCGTCCGACCTGAGCCTGGGTCTGGGCCTTGAGGAGGTAGACTGGTCCAGGAGGTCCTTGATGTATGGTGGGGCGAGACTGTTGAGAGCTTTAAAAACAAAGGTGCAGATTTTGAACTTCACTCTCTTCTTCACTGGGAGCCAGTGAAGGGAGATGAGGACAGGGGAGATGTGGTCCCTCATTTTGGTGCCTGACACCAGCCTGGCAGCGGCATTTTGGACTAGCTGCAGGCGGTAGATGGTCTTATCAGGAAGTCCAGCATATAGTGAGTTGCAGTAGTCGAGCCTAGATGAGATTAGCATGAGGACGACCCTCCTCAGGTCGCTGGGGGTGAGGAAGGACTTGATCTTGGCTATGATGCGTAGTTGGAATAAACATGCCTTCACGACGGAGCTCACTTGTCGGTCAAGTTTTAAGAGCTAATGCAAAAAATATGAAGAAGGGCATGGATCAACTTGGAGTGGCGAGTCTGGGATGCTTTGCGCACCTTATGCAGCTTATCGTGCATGAGGGACTGTTGTGTGTGAGCAGCGTGAGTGATGCACTGGCCAACGGGAGAAAAATGGTAGGCCATTTCAAACACTCGCCCTTGGCATATTCACGGCTGCAGGATATCCAAGTAGAACTAAATATGTTGCCTAAGTGTCTGCAGCAGGACGTTCAAACTAGGTGGAACAGCACCTAGAACACACACCACTACATGATTGAAAGCCTCATCGCGCAGAAACGGTCACTCTCTGCGTATGTGGCTGAACATGACCACTGCCCTCAGCTGCCGACTGTCTGCATGATCAGCCATCTCCTACCTTCCTCCCAGGTCTCCTTCAACAGTACATCCTCTTGATAATAGCACTTTTGGATTTGGAAAGAATTTTTTTTAGCCATCAGAGATAGATAGAATAAATACTGAGAGGACATGATGCTCAGGACATATTACTTATTTAATTGGTCTTCATGTAAAACATCAGATTTGGGTTGTAGATTTATCATGCATCACACGGTTTGTTTTTACAAAGTCGTTTTTTGCTTGTTTTTTTGCAAGCTTTATAAATTAGGCCCCTGATGCCCATTAGAATACTCTGATACCCAATTCAGATTTGATCTGAGATTTATATTTACATTTCTGACATTCAGCAGACGCTTTTTTGTTTATTTATTATGATCTGTAAAGGCAAGGAGGAGCTGGAGGCCATGCTGGAGTCCAAAGGCGACCAGGTGGACCTGTTCTCCCTCGCCCAGGAGGACGAAAGGTGGCACAGCTCAACAAGGCCCTGCTGGACTTTGACTCCCGGGTGGGGCCTGGCAAGCTGCACCCCAAGCACCGGCTCATCCCCGACTGTGGCCGCAGCACCAAGATGCCCATGTATCAGCTGTCACTGACCATCAAGATGCCCATGTATCAGCTGTCACTGACCATCAAGATGCCCATGTATCAGCTGTCACTGACCATCAAGATGCCCATGTATCAGCTGTCACTGACCATCAAGACGCCCGTGGTGTTTGACAAGCTACACTCAGAGGCGTGGAGCATCAGTGCCAAGCTGCACTGGTTCGTCTTTGGGCATGCGCCCCAGGACCCGCGGAAGAAGTTTGAGATCTACTACAAGCTCTTGCCAAGCTGCAATCAATGTACACCTTCTCAGAGAGGACGTTTGAGAGCATTCAGTCAAGCCCTTTCTCCATCAACCTGGATAAGAGCACATCAAGCTCCAATAAGAAGGTGCTGTCAATCCTTGTTGGTTACTTTAATCAGGAGCTGAAGCATGTGGTCGTCGAGCACCTTGGCTCCATTGAAGTACTAAAGGGCACTGCTGAACATCTGGAAAAGGCCCTAGTGACCTTTTTCAAGGAACACACAATTCCATTTACTAACATGGTTAGCATGATGATGGACTCCTGCAACGTCATGCGAGGGAGTAAGTCCGGGCTGGAGACCAGGATAAGGTCCAAGCACTGTCAGAACCTCCTGGATGTTGATGGAGATTCCTGCCACCACATCCACAATGCCGGCAAAATTGGAGATATACAAGATCCACAGTGATATAGTGGAGATATACAAGGACCACAGTGTTGGTGAGCGGGCAAAGGCCAGGATACAATTTTTCCACCAGGACCCCCCCAAAAATTCTTTAAATTAATCTAATATTGTAAAGGGGGGCCTCAGCCGCCAACAATCTTATGTGATTAATCCTCTTGTATACTGTATGTAGCCCAAAATACATATTGTATTTAATCTCTCTCTTCCAGGAATGACGCAAGTTGGCAAGGACAGGAAAGAAAGGGTGTGGAAGAAGCTCTGGTTTGAGAGTCGCAACACAGACCTCCAGCTGAGCATTTACCTCGGCGTCCTTCCCATCATTAATTAATTAAATTAATCATGAAGGTGTCACGCCCTCTACCTCTAGGTAGTGGGCAGTGCCTCTCTCTCTCTCTTTCCCTTTCTCCCTCTCTCTCACTCTAATTGGCAGGAGTGGCTTCAGGTGTGCGTTGTGCCCGGCTGTTAACTATTACCTCATCGTTAGCCCTGCATAAAGACCCGTTCCAGCCTTCACTTCTCTGCCAGATCGTAGCTTCAGCTTACCGTAAAGATACGCTTCCAGCTCCCCTAGCTATTTACTACCCTGCCTGTACCTATCTCCTACTTACCCCTGTTTTGCCTTTACCCCCCAGTACCCCTACCGGACTCCTGCTACCTGCCCTCCTGCCTGCCTGCCCTACCTGCCCTCCTGCCTGCCTGCCTGCCCTACCTGCCCTCTTGCCTGCCTGCCCTACCTGCCCTCCTCCTACCTGCCTGCCTGCCCTCCTGCCTGCCTGTCCTACCTGCCCTCTTGCCTGCCTGCCCTACCGGCCTGACCCCTGCCTGCCTAACGACTACTCTTCCTGCCTAAGCCCCTGCCTGCCTGCCGACTACCCCTCCTGCCTAACCCCCCTGCCTGCCTGCCGACAACCCCTCCTGCCTAAACCCCCTGCCTGCCTGCTGTCTACGCCCCCTGCCTGACCCCCTGCTTGCCCTACGACCATTCTTTGCCTACTCCCTAAAATAAATCATACTTTATTTTACTTTAACCTGTCTCTGTCTGTGTCTGCGCTTGGGTTCCCTATCTGACCGTAACAGTACGATCTGGCCATGGAACTGAACCCAGCAGACACAGCATCGGTCCTACGAGCCCTCACAGAACAGGGCAAACGGCTGGGGCAACACTCTGATGCCCTTATGGCCCTGGGAGGGCAATTCTCTACCCGTGCGAAACGCATGGAACGGCTAGAGGAGGCGTTTGTGGAGATGAGCAAAGACTTTAAGAGACTCACTTCCACGGTCATCGGATCCGACACCACTCACAGCCCCCCTGCTCCTACCCCTGGTCCTCCTATGCCCGTTCACGCACCGTCCCACTCTCCACCCACGACTCCACTCCCCGAGCGCTATGGTGGCGACCTCGGTTCTTGTCGTCCGTTTTTACTACAGTGCTCATTACTGTTCGAGCTACGACCCCAGGCTTTTAGCTCGGACCGCACTCGTATTGCGTACCTCATTGGACTATTGAAGGGTCCCGCTCTCGACTGGGCTGCGGCGGTCTGGGAGAGACAGACAGTAACTTGCGATTCTTACCAAGACTTCGTTGGGGAGATGCGCAGGGTCTTTGACCATCCTGTCGCTGGTCGGGACGCCGCCAGACGTCTTCACTCCCTCCGTCAGGGGACCCGTAGTGTGGCTGAACTAGCCATCGAATTCCGTACCCTCGCGGCGGAGAGCGGGTGGAATGACGAGGCTCTCCAGAGTTCCTTTTCACAAGCGCTTAGTGAGAGACTTAAGGACGAACTTGCTTCCCGGGACGAACCAGAGAGTCTGGAACAACTCATCACTTTGGCTATACGTCTTGACAACCGTTTTCGGGAGCGCCGTAGGGAACGGTCTGAACATCAGGTAGTGCCCACTTTCTCCTCCTCAGCCCCGCCCCGATCCTCTCCTGTCCTATGCCGGATCCTCTCGAGTACGGACGGAGATGGCCGAGCCTGAGCCCATGCAACTCGGTAGGGCTCGCTTAACAGCAGAAGAACGTACTCGCCGAGTGACTTCCAAGGCTTGCCTATACTGTGGGCGTATGGGGCATTTTCTGTCGTCTTGTCCTCTCCGCCCGCTAAACGAGCAGGCTCGACCGTAATTGACGAGGTACGTTCGAGCCAGACCTATATATCTTCCCCTCTCTCTCGTCCCCAACTTCAGGCTCATCTTCTGTGGCAGGGCCAATCCCAGCCCTTTTCTGTCCTTATTGACTCCGGGGCAGATGAGAGTTTTATGGATATTGATGTGGCACGGCAGCTGGGGATTGAACTGGTCCATTTAGAAACACCTCTCAAAGCTAAGGGACTCAATGGCACCTCCTTAGCCCAAATTGAGTTTAAAACCCCCCTTGTTACCCTCTTCCTATCAGGCAACCATCGGGAGGAGTTGAGTTTCCACGTTATTCCATGTCCCCTCACACCCTTGGTACTCGGCTATCCTTGGCTCAAGACCCACAATCCGCAGATTGACTGGCCCACGGGCCAGGTTAGTTCTTGGAGCCCTCACTGTCACCCATTGTCTTCGTGCTGCTCGGAGCCCAGCCCCTACCAAGACACTCCCGCTTCATGAGCCTCCTGACCTAACCTCTGTGCCTGTGCAGTACCACAACCTCGCTCCGGTGTTCAGCAAACACCATGCCCAGTCACTACCCCCCCACCGCCCTTATGATTGCGCCATCAACCTCCTTCCCGACGCACCCCTTCCTAGTAGCCGGCTGTTCAATCTGTCCCGGCCGGAGCGTGAGGCCATGGAGACCTACATCCAGGACTCATTATCCGCCGGTGCTATTCGTCCTTCTTCCTCTCCTGTGGGTGCTGGGTTTTTCTTTGTGGGGAAGAAGGACGGCACTTTGAGGCCCTGTATTGATTATCGAGGCCTTAATAACATCACTGTCAAAAACAATTATCCTTTGCCTCTTATTAGCTCTGCCGTCGCCCCCCTTCACGGCTCCACCATCTTCACCAAACTGGACCTACGCAACGCTTACCACCTGGTCCGCATCCGTGAAGGGGATGAATGGAAGACGGCTTTCAACACCCCCCTAGGCCATTTCGAGTACCTTGTCATGCCTTTTGGCCTTACCAACGCCCCCGGGGTTTTCCAAAACCTCATAAATGACGTTCTTCGAGACATGATTGGAATTGTTGTTTTTGTCTACCTGGATGACATTTTAATTTTTTCTAAGGACCTTGCCACCCACCAGCAACACGTCCGCCAAGTCCTTCAGCGGCTGCTGGAGAATAGCCTGTTCGCCAAGGCGGAGAAATGTGAGTTCCACGTCCCCTCGGTTTCCTTCCTGGGCTACATTATTGCCCAGGGCGAGGTTCAGATGGACACCACCAAGGTCACCGCGGTTACTCTCTGGCCCGCCCCAACCACTCTGAAGCAGTTGCAGCGGTTCCTGGGCTTCGCCAACTTTTACAGGCGCTTTATCCGGGACTATAGCCGCATCGCTGCCCCTCTCACAGCCCTCACCTCAACCGCTGTATCCTTTCGGTGGACTGAGGAGGCTGAGAGAGCCTTTAAGGACCTCAAGGAACGCTTCAGCTCCGCCCCTGTCCTCATCCAGCCGGACCCTGACCTACAGTTCGTTGTGGAGGTGGACGCTTCGGACACAGGTGCGGGAGCTGTTCTCTCTCAGAGACCCAAGGCTGACAGCAAGATGCATCCCTGTGCTTTCTTCTCTCGCTGTTTTTCCCCCGCAGAGAAGAACTATGATGTGGGAAACCGGGAGTTGTTGGCAGTTAAACTGGCTCTGGAAGAGTGGCGTCATTGGCTGGAGGGTGCGGTCGTCCCTTTCATTGTTTGGACGGCCCATAAGAACCTGTCCTATATTCAGTCTGCCAAACGGTTGAACTCCCGGCAAGCTTGATGGGCTCTCTTCTTCGGGCGCTTCAATTTCAGTCTTACCTACCGTTCTGGGTCCCGCAACATCAAGCCTGACGCGCTTTCCCGTCAGTTCACGGGGGACGAGACCTGCTCAGACCCGGAACCTATCCTATCTCCCACTTGCCATGTCGCAGCGGTTACTTGGGAGATCCAGTCTCTGGTGCGCCGTGCACAGCTTGACCAGGCTGATCCTGGCAACGGCCCAGAGAACCGCCTGTTCGTCCCTGACGCTGTTCGCTCCCAGGTCCTACAGTGGGGCCACAGCAATCGCCTGACCTGCCACCCGGGGGTAAACCGCACCCTGGCCTTCCTACGGCAACACTTCTGGTGGCCAACGATGGGGGGGGATACCCGGGAGTTCGTCTCGGCCTGCCCCGTCTGCGCCCAGAACAAGAACCTGCACCGGCCTCCCACGGGTCTCCTTCAGCACCTGCCGGTCCCCCGTCGCCCCTGGTCCCATATATCTATGGATTTCGTCACCGGACTACCACCGTCCGAGGGAAATACCACCATCCTGACGGTGGTAGATCGCTTTTCCAAGGCTGCTCATTTTATTCCGCTGCCTGGCTTGCCCTCGGCAAAAGAGACGGCTCAGCTGATGGTCCTTCACGTCTTCCGCATTCACGGACTACCTTCAGACATCGTATCGGACCGGGGCCCACAATTTACCTCTCAATTCTGGAAGGCTTTCTGTACCCTCATTGGTTCCACCCTCAGCCTGTCATCAGGCTTCCACCCCCAGTCCAATGGACAGTCGGAGCGGGCCAACCAGGACCTGGAGACCGCCCTGCGCTGCCTGTCCTCCTCCAACCCTACTACCTGGAGCCAACAATTGCCCTGGGTGGAGTACGCCCACAACTCCCTTCCCAACTCCTCCACACTTCTTTCACCCTTCCAGTGCGCCCTCGGATACCAACCCCCTCTCTTTCCGGACCATGAGGAAGAGGTCGGGGTACCCTCGGCCCAACATTTTATTCGCCGTTGTCGCCAGACCTGGAAGAAGGCTCGGACTACCCTGGTCCGCTCTGTGGCCAGGTATAAGCGCCAGGCTGATCGCCATCGTGTCCCTGCTCCCCGCTACCAGGTTGGACAGAAGGTCTGGCTCTCCACCCGAGACCTACCCCTCAAAGTGGAGTCTCGTAAGCTAGCCCCCAGATACATCGGACCCTTTCCCATCAGCAGGATTATCACCCGCTCTGCTGTTCGCCTCTGGTTGCCCCGCTCCATGCGAATTCATCCTACCTTCCATGTCTCCAAGATAAAACCGGTTACAACCAGCCCACTGACCCCCCCGCTTGCCCTACGACCATAAAATGGTCTGCCTACTCCCTAAAATAAATCATACTTTATTTTACATTAACCTGTCTCTGTCTGTGTCTGCGCTTGGGTTCCCTATCTGACCGTAACAGAAGGAGTATGTTACGGTGTTCCAGGTGTGTGTTTTCACACTAATGAATTAGTGAATTATCAATCTCTGATAGATAAACTAAATGAATGAATGAATGAATGGTCTTTATTGTCATTGCTATAGTACAGGTACCAAACAACGAAATTTAGGAGGGGTGGCTCCCCTGGTGCTAGGAAAGAAAAAAAAACTAAAAAAACAAGAAGGGAAAGGAGCTGGTTTACATAAATAAAGGCTATGTACACTATCCACTATACTATACTGTACAGATAGACGACTAGGGTTGTCATATTGCACATAGTGTTATTGCACATTCATTTAAAGTGTCGCAGTTTGCAGGCTTGAAATGTACATATTTGTGCCTCAGCACTACACCTGATTTTTTCAATCCAGCAGCTGCCATCAATCCGTCCAGACTGTCCAGGGCCCAGAACCTAGGTCTTTGCTGTGTTCAGGGCCTGGATGGCCCTGGGGTAGAAGCTGTGCTTCAGTCTGTTTGTCCTTGCGGCCATGGTCCTGTACCGCCTTTTCGAGGGCAGCCGGGCAAAGTGTTCGTACCCAGGGTGGGTTGGGTCTCTGGAGATCTTGGAGGCCTTCCTGAGACAGCGTGTGTTGTACAGCTCTTCCAGAGAGGGGAGGGGGGCGCCGGTGATCTTCTGGGCTGTTCTCACGACTCTCTGTAGCGCATTTCTCTCCGCGGTTGTGCAGCTGGAGAACCAGTTGCAGATGCCGTAGGTGAGGATGCTCTCCACTCCGCCGCGGTAGAAGGCCACCAGTATCTCCTGCTTGTTGTGTTCCTTCCTGAGGACTCTCAGGAAGTAGAGCTGCTGTTGTGCCTAAATAGGCCTATCCTTGTATTCTCTCATCAGTTAGATTGTGATATAAACAGACCCTCAACTGCATGTCTGTGTATGGTAATAGAATTGTTGTAGCATTTTATAATAATGCCATTATTCACAGGGCAGCCAAACCCTTGTCCACAAGCTGCATGACAAGCAGCTTGAAGTCGTGAAAACCTTCATGGGGTGCTTTATCAAGGCTGAGAATCTGCATACCACCCCAAAGAATATCATGGAGTTGGATTTCAAGGACAAAATGCTGCCTCTCTGTGAGCTGTTTGTCGGACAGGTGGCGGAGAAACTGAAGGCAGAAAATCCACGTAATCAGGTTAGTAAATGTATTAAAAACGGCAAATCAAACATTTATAAATGTCTCCAGGTAAAATGATTTAATTGCAATCGTTTTAATGTTTTACAGAGTGTGCTGCAGTTTCTCGAAACAGCGAAGACTGCATACATGTCGACAGCAGCCTATATGCAGAAAAAGCTGCCACTGGACAGCAGGACCCTGCAGTCACTGTCTGCCTTGGACCCATTGGTGAGGGGACACTCAGAGACGGGCATCCTCCTGAAGTGGCTGGCAGGGATGATGAGCCACTTGGTGCCACACCCCAATTTGACGTGCCACTGGAAGTTGTCAAATTCAGCACAAATTCCACCCTTCCCCTGTACACTGATGGGGACAACATGGTTAACTGGTGGGCAAATGTCATTGACACTGGAAGGTACCCAGGCCTCAACCATGTGGTTCGAGCAGCGCTCTCCATTTTCCATGGACCAATGGTGGAGTCATCGTTCAGTGCCATGGGAGATATTATTGACTGCAAAAGCACCAGAATGGGCATGGACACCTTTAGGGACAACCAATCCAGACAACCAAGTATGCCCTCAGGTCCAGGGGTCAGACAGCAATACAGATGTTCAGGAGAGAGGATGTCAAGTTCTCAAAGGTAGACAAGGTCCTATGCAGGAACATCCACACTGCAGGCTCAAAAGACAAGGCTCGCAGACAACAGGCCCTGTTGAAGACAAAAGGGAGGCAGGAAGAGTTTGGTTGCCAGCCAACAACCAGTGCTGCACAAAGCAGGAAGACTGCAGTGGGGATGACAGGCAAGCCACAGTGAGGCACATGGCTGCTCAAAAAAGAAAAAAAAGCACTGGAAGTGCTGGTACAGGCAAAGAAGGCAAAAAAGCACAAGTGATGTGCTTGGTGGGATGGACTTCATCAGAATTGGTTTTATTTGTTCAAAAATAAATGTTCAAAATATATTTACAGAGCATCTTCTCCTCTTTCATTTGGGAGAGTAAGTCACCAAGGATTAGCCAACAAGTTTTACAACTTCCATATAATGATGGTGGCTTAAACCTACCGAACCTTAACATTTACTTTCTGGCTGCCCAACTTACCCAGATTAGGCAGTGGTTCTCTAGCTCATCTAGCGCATGGTCAAGACTGGAATCTTATGACATTCTTCCATATGAACTGAGATACCTGCCTTATATTGGTTTACAACAGGTTAAAAAAAAATCACAAATAATCCTATTATTATTAACAGTTGACTAATATGGAAGAACTCCCATAAACGTATGGGTCACAAGGAACACCTTTCGCCCTATACTCCTATCTGGAGAAACCCCAATTTTACATCTTGTTTTAATGATGACACCTTCAAGTCTTGGTACGACAAGGGGATAAGGGAAATAACACATCTTTACGACAGTGGTACATTTGTTTCTTTCCTTCAGTTAAAGTCAAAATATAATTTATCTTCCACACATTTATTTCGATTTTTTCAAATCCGCCATATGATACAGACAACTCAAGGCACTCTTGAAGAACCCAAGCCCTCCAAAATAGAAGGCCTTATCAATAAGGAGGTTCAAAGTTCTAAATGTATTTCTCAAGTTTATTTATCTCTGCTTGAATGCTTGTCTACAAGTACAGATGCTACGAGGTGTAAATGGGAAAATGATTTAGACATGGATATAAGTAAAGAAGACTGGTCTTTCTTTTGTCTTAAAGTTCATAAATGTTCTTACAATATGAGGCACAAACTCCTTCTTTTTAACATTTTGCGTTGAACTTATTATACACCTGCAAAACTTTATAAAATTAATAATGAAATTTTTGTGCTGGCGCTGCAAAAAACAGAAAGGGGAGTTTTACCATATGTTTTGGTCATGTAATTTGTTGTTAACATTTTGGAACTTTGTAATTGACACGATAGCTGATAGATTATGTTTAAATATTCACATTCACATTAAATCATCTCGCTTGTGTCTTTTAGGCACCATCAATATGGATCCTTGGAATGAATTTAAAAAAATATATATTGATCTTGCTTTGATTGCAGCAAAGAAGTGTATTGCAATCCATTGGAAATCCGATTACTCTCCTACAATATCACATTGGTTAAATGAAATCTCTAGCTACATTCCATTAGATAAAATATACTATAATATAAGACATAAGAGTCAGGACTTTGTAAAAATATGGCAACCACATATAGATTTTATGGCAAGAAGGGCAGCTTCAGGTACTATTGTTTGATGAACAGTGTTTCTTGTAGGGATGCACAGTGATGTGAATTGCTGTTAATATCATAGTGCATCCCTAATGAATGTAATATTGTGTGTGCATGTGTGTGTGTGTGTGTGTGTGTGCGTGTGTGTGTGTATGTAGGCATGTGTGTTTTGTCTTATTATTATTATATTTTTGTTGTGTTGTCGTTGGGCGTTGCCGCACAATGGTGGGTGGTGGGGGGGGGGGGTGGATACAAGGGGGCGGGGAAACAAGAAAAAATGTGTTCAATTATATTGTAAAAATGTTTGAAGAAAAAAAAGAAGAGGCGGCCCCAGGTCATCCAGGAGTTCCAGAGCCCCGCTCCTGACGGCCCCACGATCATGCTGCTGTCACTCAAAGCTGGCGGGGTGGGACTCAACCTGACAGCCGCCTCCCGTGTTTTCCTCATGGATCCAGCGTGGAACCCTGCAGCAGAGGACCAGTGTGTGGATCGCTGTCACCGCCTGGGCCAGAAGAGAGACGTCTTCGTCACCAAGTTCATCGTGAAGGACTCTGTGGAGGAGAACATGGTGAAGATTCAGAGGCAGAAGCAGGATCTGGTGGACAAGGCTTTCGGCTCCAAGAACCCCACCGACAAGAAGGCGTCACGCATTAATGAAATAAAAGCCCTCATGGAGCTGTAGACGTCCCTACGTATGGGAACCTTGTTAAGAAATTCCCATTTTGAAGTTTAGTTTTGATACTGTTTGTTGTGGAATGTTCTCTCAGCACATACAGTATGTCCATCGTTACATTCCCACTCACCACACTGCCCTTGGTTAACAAATCTCATGATACATTTACATTTTTGGGCATTTAACAGATGCCTTTATCCAAAGCGACTTTTCTTTTTTGGGATTAATGTGTGGTTTCATGTATGTGGGAATAAATGTTTTAACCCTTGTGTGGTGTTCGGGTCAATCTGACCCGTTTTCAATTTTTACTTAAAGAGAAATGGTACAAGAATACATTTTATCAATCTGAAACTCCATGGCCTTGGCTCATTTTATATGAAAAACAAAAAACATTTTTTTTTTTTTTTTTTTACACATCCTACAATACCCCAACACATTTATGTCCTTCATAAGGTGTTCGGGTCATTTTGACCCGGATACACAGAGACACAGAAACATACACACACTCACACTGACACTCACTCACTCACTCACACACCTCTGCTCTGTCTTTCCCGTGCCGAGAAGCCGTCTGCTCTCGCACTCTTTACCCTTTGAAATGCAACATTGTATAATAATAATAAAGAATAATATTGTACTGGCCACCTCACACCTGCACAAGAAGCCGTCTGCTCTGGCTTTCCCGCGCCGAGAAGCTGTCTGCTCTCGCACTTTTTACCCTTTGAATTGCAATGTTGTAAAAAAATGTATAATAACATTGTACTGCACCTGCACATCATGGGAGGGATAAAAGAGAGAAATAGCTCTCCATCCCAGTGTATAGGTCATTTCAACTACAATCCTCCACCAGCAACATGAAGAAAAGATTCAGTGTTCAGAGGGCCGTGGAGATACTATTTGAAGAGAGTGAGCAACATAGTGAAGTTAAAGGGGGGGAGGATGTTTCAGATGAGGATAATGTAGAAATTAATTCAGAGTATTCTGATTCTGAAAGTGAATTTGGAGATGAGTTTCACTCTGAGCATGCAGCAGAAGGATCCCCACAGCCAGCCACTGGAAGAGCCCCACAGCCAGCCACTGGAAGAGCCCCACAGCCAGCCACTGCAGGAGCCCCACAGCCAGCCACTGCAGGAGCCCCACAGCCAGCCACTGGAAGAGCCCCGCAGCCAGCCACTGGAAGAGCCCAGCAGCCAGCCACTGGAAGAGCCCCACAGCCAGCCACTGGAAGAGCCCCACAGCCAGCCACTGGAAGAGCCCCACTGCCAGCCACTGGAAGAGCCCCACAGCCAGCCACTGGAAGAGCCCCACAGCCAGCCACTGGAAGAGCCCCGCAGCCAGCCACTGCAGGAGCCCCACAGCCAGCCACTGCAGGAGCCCCACAGCCAGCCACTGCAGGAGTCCCACAGCCAGCCACTGCAGGAGCCCACACATATTTGTCCAAGAATGGCCAAATTGAATGGTCTTCATCCCCAATGAGAGAGCCCCCCCGCTCAGCTGCTAACATTATAAGGATGGTACCAGGGCCCACACGATTGGCAGTGACTCATGTTGACGATATCAAGTCATCCTTTGAGCTGCTGATTACTGATTCAATTCAGAAAATAATTCTTGATATGACCAACCTTGAGGGGAGACGTGTTTTCGGGGAGGAGTGGAAAGAAATGGACAACACACACTTACAGGCCTATTTTGGGATCCTCATCCTAGCAGGTGTCTATAGGTCAAGAGGGGAGTCGACTGAAAGTCTGTGGGATGTGGAGACAGGGAGAGCAATTTTTAGAGCCACAATGTCTCTGAAGAGCTTCCATATCTACTCGAGGGTCATCAGGTTTGATGACCGGGAATCAAGACCTGTTAGACGGCGTAGGGACAAGTTGGCTGCAATCCGCACGGTGTGGGACAAGTGGGTGGACCGGCTTCCACTTCTTTACAACCCTGGGCCCAATCTAACTGTGGATGAACGGCTTGTGGGGTTTAGAGGTCGTTGCTCCTTCAGGCAGTATATGCCCTCCAAACCAGCAAGGTACGGAATAAAAATCTGGGTTGCCTGTGATGCCGTTTCATCGTATGCATGGAACATGCAAATTTATACAGGGAAGCCAGAGGGAGGAGCCCCTGAGAGAAACCAGGGGACACGGGTGGTGTTGGATATGTCACAGGGCCTCAGTGGCCATAACATCACCTGTCATAATTTCTTTACATCCTACAGCCTGGGACAGGAACTTCTCAAACGAAAGGTGACAATGGTTGGAACAGTCCGAAAAAACAAGACAGAGCTCCCACCCCAGTTTCTAAATGTGAAGAACAGGCCAGTCCATTCCTCCAACTTTGTGTTTACAGCCAACACTACCCTGGTGTCTTACATACCAAAAAAGGGCAAGAATGTGATGCTCATGAGCACTCTACATAGGGATGGAAGAATCAGTGGCCGGGAGGACCGTAAGCCAGAGGTCATACTTGACTACAACGCCACCAAAGGTGGAGTAGACAACCTGGACAAGCTGCTGGCCTGCTACAGCTGCCAAAGAAGAACTCTACGGTGGCCTCTCGTGATCTTCTTCAACATCCTGGATGTTTCAGCCTACAATGCATTTTCAATCTGGATGGCAGTCAACCCAGACTGGAACCAAAGGAAGCTCCAAAGACGACGTCTTTTCCTTGAGGAGCTAGGTATGGCACTGGTGACACCGCATATCCAAAGGAGACAACATATGCCCAGGACCCCAACTTCTCTAGCCATAGTGAGGAGGATTACAGATGCTCCACCTGCACAACCCACACAACCACAATCTCCAGTGCCTGAGGTAAGTGTCCTGTTGCGGTTGTTTGTGTGTGTGTGTGTCTGTGTTGATTCACTTGCTTAGTCAAATGTATTGATCGCTTTGGTAAATGTAAGTCGCTTTGAAATAAGGCGTCTGCTAAATGCCAAAATGTTCAATGTAAATGTAAATATGTGTGTGTGTGCGTGTGTGTGTGTGTGTGTGAGTGATTTAGAGTATTAGGAGACGTGGTGGAAAAAAAAAATCCTGAACTAAGTCTTTTCATTATTCTAGACTGCAGCCGATGGCAAAAAGAGGAAGCGCTGCGAGGTGTGTGGACCCTCAAAGGACACAAAGACAGGGACCACATGCAGCAACTGCAAAAAGTACATTTGTGGTACACACACTGTCAAATGCTGTACTTCATGTGTTGTGTAGACAGACATGCCCATGCACACACAATTGTAACCAGTGTTATTTCAGTGACTAAAACAGTGTACCTTCCACATGTTTTGTGTTTCAGCATTTGTAGCATTATTCTTGTTCATCACCTGTATTTTTTACAGCTTTGATTATAATGCTTTGAAAATCAATTGAGAATATAAGTTCAAAATAATAAACATCAATAAAAACATTGTTTCATTTACATTTTTCCTAGATAAGTATGATTTATGACAACCAAGTCTTTATTATAGTGGATTTTGTTTAGTGGAAGTTAGGAGCATCATGTGCGTAAAAACGCCTCTACTCATCATGCTGCCGTTCGGCCCCACCTATTCCCAGGGGTCTGACACTTTGAGGGTTATAATTAGGCACCCTCTGCTCCAGCCCCTCCAAAGGGCAGCCCCCTAGGTCCACCAGAACAAAATATACACTTTTGAATGTGAACACAGTACCTATTGTGCATTAATGGATACAGTACCTGTTTGTGCCCACAGGAGGCGCTCTTTAATATTATGGGCTATTTTGGGGCTATCTTGCACCCTGAGCATACTCCCTTGTACGGGTCACCATTGGGACTAGGAGCACCGTGTCAGGAAAAGTGCTTTCAAAACCCCAATGATGTCCCGGGTCAACTTGACCCGAAGAGTACGAAAGGGTCCAAAAAGTGAACACCACACAAGGGTTAAGTGACAAAACAAAAATACAAAAAAAAATATATATATATATATTTACAAAATAAATACATCTTTCTTCTAATTCGAATAGATGCGTTTTCATTATTGTTACCGCTGCTTCATAGGTCTGAATAACACTGACAGGCTTTATATGTGTCCCTTGAACAGAGCTTGTATAGAAAAATTATAGCATGCATCATAGGAAGGTGCCTGGGCGCCACGCAATGATAATTTCCGTCGTTTTCAGTGAAAATAATTTTGTCACCTTTTTGGGCCATCACCAGTTTGCACCCCTGCATTCCCCAAAAATGTGATAGAAATGAGCCATTGAATTGTTGCACTCTCTCCAGCAATTCCCAGTTCCCGGTGTACCATTCTGTAAGTATTTTCTTCTTGGGGTAATAAAAAAACTAATAATGTTCTTCCATGAAAATTCTCTCCATTGTCCAGAGCTAGAGGTGGTGGATTGTATTTTACATATGTTCAACCATTCTTCCTCAGTTAGGACTATGTTTGCTTCCTTCTCCCACTTATCCCTAACATATAAGGTGGAGTGATTCTTGGTGGACTGTATACTCTTCTGTATAATTCTTGACACCAGTTTCTTGTGGGTGTTGCCCTTATACGCATCAATACACATGTTGACGAGACTCATTTCAGAAACCTCATTATTCTTTATATTCTTATAGAAGTAGTAATGCCTCAGTTGTAAATACCTTTATTTATTTAAATCTTGTTTCTCTAGGTTGTGATTATCAATAAGATATTGAAAGGCCTGTATTGGATGAAATTAGGTAGGGATGTCCCGATCCCATTTTTTCACTACCGATACCTGGGCTTCAGGTATCTGCGATACCGATATCAATCCGATATTTGTATTTATTGTTTTACTCCTGAATAATAACAAATACTTCCCCAGTATAGTCCACAACATTTGGCTATTAAAGACTGCCAGCCTTTATTCAAGCAACAAAAACAGTACTCACTGAGTCTGTTACTCACTACTCAGTGACCAACTGGTTTCAAGTTAAAACAATTTAAACAGCAGCATTCAGCATTGTAGAAAAAAATGAGTTACTGTCTGATTTCTAGTTGTAGTGCCTTCAGTTCTCTTTCAGAGTATTCGTATCTCACTATGGGAACGCCCCCTGCGTGACCTCATCAGAAACTGAATTACACTGCGCCAGCCCATTGGCTGGCCCAGGCGACGCTTGTGTCACGAGGGACGGGACCCTCCGCCTATATAACGGCATCTGTCGTCATTCAAACACTTTTGCTCCCTTCTCACTGGAGCTGTGCGGGTGGCTAGAGCTTAACAGTCCACAGATACGAGCGACCACAACACACACACACTGTATGGAAAGTTTGAGCGGCAGTGACGGCCGCGCGCTTCACTTAGTATTTATTCTTGATTATTTTGAACGTCTCGCTCAGCCCGTCAGTGACGGTGCAGTGTGTGTGTGTCAGCCCGTCAGTGACGGTGCAGTGTGTGTGTGTTAGCCCGTCAGTGACGGTGCAGTGTGTGTGTGTTAGCCCGTCAGTGACGGTGCAGTGTTTGTGTGTGTGTTAGCCCGTCAGTGACGGTGCAGTGTTTGTGTGTGTGTTAGCCCGTCAGTGACGGTGCTGAGCCGTGCTGTACGTTAACAAACACGTTTGTACAGCTGTTCCTTTGTGTCGACCTCCCTCTGTGCCTAGAGACTCTTACACTAACGTTACCACCGGGTGCTAGCTTGCTACGGTAGCTAACGTTACCACCAGGTGCTAGCCAGCTACGGTAGCTAACGTTACCACCAGGTGCTAGCTAGCTAAGGTAGCTAATGTTACCACCAGGTGCTAGGTAGCTAACGTTACCACCAGGTGCTAGCTAACTAAGGTAGCTAACTAACGTTACCACCAGGTGCTAGCTAGCTACGGTAGCTAACGTTACCACCAGGTGCTAGCTAGCTACGGTAGCTAACGTTACCACCAGGTGCTAGCTAGCTAAGGTAGCTAATGTTACCACCACTTGCTAGCTAGCTAAGGTAGCTAACGTTACCACCAGGTGCTAGCCAGCTACGGTAGCTAACGTTACCACCAGGTGCTAGCTAACTAAGCTAACTAACGTTACCACCAGGTGCTAGCTAGCTACGGTAGCTAACGTTACCACCAGGTGCTAGCCAGCTACGGTAGCTAACGTTACCACCAGGTGCTAGCTAGCTAAGGTAGCTAACGTTACCGATGCATCATCAGACAGAAATGAGCAACTGTGACTCCGCTGGCAGAAGGGTGAAAGAGGAGAAACGCTTTGAAATGGATACCATTTCCACCGACATAAGAAATATTGCCTCTCACGTAGGCTATTATGAAGGAGTGCACACAAAGGATACGTGCACACTGCACATATCGTATTCGTCCATGTCCTGTACGCATCACACTATATACATATATATTTACTGTTCATATCATATTGATATTCATGCAAATATATTTACTTTTTACATTCATATTCATTGCACGTATAGCGCGAGGTTGACCACCGTCTGCATTGACTTCACAGTAATGTACGTCTTCATAAGGGTAACATTCCCGATTAGTCCAATGATTGTAATATCCATACAGTGAAGGAACATGAACAGGCCCACTGTAGACAATTGACTATCATCCCCAAGTAGGCCTGTATGCATGTTATTTAATTATCTTGTATCCACCTAAAGCGGGGTACACACATAAGGATTTTCAAAATCTTAACCGAAATCTTATCTGAGACAGACCCCACACATGAAGATACAAAATCTTGGATTTAACCGCCTTGATCCTATTGTGTGTGGTCTGCGCCGATTTCAGCACCCCACAGACATAAAGATTTTCGTTACGACAGACTCCAGACTCTCTAGAGATGGAACACCAGGAGGAGGAGAAGAAGCAGATGAATGTGTATAACAGGGGCCTATTCACAGGGTTCAACTCACCCCCCCCCACACACACACACACACAACTTGGTTGATTCTGACTTTTTAGAGGGGGACCCTCATTGATACTTAAATTCTAGTGGCAGGGCCCTGATCTGTTATGGGGGCATCTAACACACACACACACCCCCCCCCCCCCACACACACACACACACACACACACTCGAACCCTGCCTATTCAGTGGAGCGATAGAACTGTAGTGTACGGAGAGAACACGCTTCCCTATTCTGCACGACTGCCTCCTGACCCTCCATCTCTCTGAGCTCTGGACAACTACAACTGTTTATGTCATAAAACCTTCTACTTCCATGTTCATATAACATTTAGCACACCATCAATGGCCAAAACTTTAGCCAAAAATGACATCTCAACCGTTAGCTTGTAAAAACTAGCTAAGTTCCTAAAACAAAACCGTTGCTATGCTGGTGTTACACTGCATCACACCGCCGTCCAGTCAATGGCTGCGTTTGTAATTTCGCTCTGAGAGCGCCGGAGCGCACACTGGGTTTAACATCATAAAGGGACCAAGTCATTTGATTGGACAGAGGCATTTCATGAGTGCTGATCAGCTTCCAGAGCGAATTTACGAACTATGATTGAATCCCCCTACCAGTACACTTCAAAAGGACAAGCTAAAAAATCATCCATTTGAACGGCTCTGTTGAGCCCTCCAACTGTTATTTGAAGTGGAAAACTCGGGGATGATAAATGGTGCATTCTGACCCACTAGGAAAATCACACAAGCTTGTACATTTTTCATTGTCCAATTAATTAAAGAAGTATCATTATTGAATCCAGCTACTACAGTAGGCTACACAGTACACTATATAGGTCACAGAATTATTTATATTAATCTTCACACGTTTTTAAAGTGCACTTGAAAAACCAAAAGAGACAGAAACAGGTACAAACATTTTATTCTGTACTCATGACAAAACATTTTTTTTCTATGACGATTTTGAAACAAAAACTAGTTGCATTAGCCCTAGCATTAGCATTAGCCCTTCTGTGCTGCTGGCTTTTAATTGGTCGTTGACATCTGAAGGTTCGGGAGGTAACTCCTCCATTGGTTCCTCTGTTGCGTTAGTAGGAAGTGATGTGGAGTTGTCGTTGACATCTGGCAATTCCACCTGCTAGAAACACAAGTGATTTGGTTTCATCTATTCAATACTTCACCCTTTTGAGAAATTCTGCATGACAACAACCACAGGAACACCAATAAAAGTAGAGTTGATTTACCTGTGAAACCGTCTCTCCTGTTCCCTCCTGACTAGCGGGCTCTGCCTGTCCTTCCTCCATGGCCTCCGCCTCCTCCTCTTTTACTACTTCTTCTTTCATCACTGGCAGACATTGCTGGGCCGGTGGTTCTGGGTCTTTCACTGGTACTGGAAGAGGTTCTGGTTCTACTACAGGGGTTGCAATGGGTGGCTCAACCTGGGTTGTGAAGAAGAAGCATGGTGTGAGAGTGGAAAACAGTGATAAGGAATGAGGGACAGTGTTTCGTTTAGCATTTTAACAGGAAATATGTTTGTGACAATAATGGTTGCCATCTGTGTTCCCTGTGTCTATTACCTCTCTCTCTCCACGACAAAATCATCTCCCTTTAAAATCCAAGATCTCTTCAATGTTTAAGTGTACATTCCTGAATAACTTATTCCTTTTGATTCCTTTCTCCTGTCTATCATTCTACATTCCTTATTTATTCAACCCTTCAATCAGTATATGTATATTTATGTAAGGCTAGTCATATATCACTTGCTGGCGTATTGTCATTGTCAAGCAATAAGGGTCCTGGCCCAGACCCCATGAAACACTACCCTCAGAAACCTTTAGAATCGTACCAGCCAGGATGATAGACAGGATAGCTAGCCTAGCCTAGCCTAGCCCTTCTGAACATGATGGATAGTAGCATATTATAGGCCTAGTTAATGTCTGTTATATGTTGTTTTCTGTCACAGTAACAATATCAAAACCAACAGTTTTAAACTGGTTAGTTCAATAATATAGATGATCTGATGTCGTTTAATCAACAACAACACAAATCAAGGGGGCTACTTTATTTATTTCATATTTAGATCACCTCAGCCATTGGTTAATTTTACAGTGTCCTTGATTTACACAATATGGAGATGGAGAGATTATCAATGCCAATTGAGAGGTCAGCTAGGTTGATATTTCTGATGTTGCGGAAGGATATGACGCGAGATTGCTTGGTTTTGGACAATGTTAGACATAACTTAAAGGAGACAAGTTTGTGGTCAGAGATGGGGAGGTCGGCAGCAGAGCAATTTTGAGGAGTGACACCTGAACAGCAGACTAAGTCCAAAGTATGACCTTTACAGTGGGTGGGGAAGTCGATATATTGAGTGAGACCAAAACTGTCCAGGCATGAGATGAAGTCCTTAGTAGAAGCAAGATTCTTATTGTCCAAATGAATATCAATGTCACCAAGCAAAATTATAATGGATGAGAGTGAGCAGATGAGAGTGAGAAAAGTGGTGAATTCATCAATGAAGTCCTTGTTTGGCTTGGGTGGGCGGTAAATGTTGACTAAAACAGTGGGAGTAGGTCCAGTTAATTGCAACAGCCTCGAATGACTGTGACACAGGCAAAGAAACATGAGGGACCTTCCACGTCTCGCGGTGTAGTATTGCGAGACCTCCTCCTCTTCCGGAGAGACGGGGTTTGCTGGTGTAAACAAACCCAGGAGGTGTACATTCATTCAACTGAGAAAAATCGTCAGGAGTTTGCCATGTCTCACTGAGACAGAGACAGTCGAGTTTGCGGTCGAGGAGGAGGTCTTGCAGTAGTTGTCCCTTGCCAGTGAGGGAGCGGGTGTTGAGTAATCCAAGGTTGACGTCGGAGTGCTGGTTCGAGAAGCCAATGTTAGCCGACCTAGCTAGGCTGGCCAACGCGCTGTGATCCACCCTCCTGCCGGTGTTTTTCGGAGCTCAGCTTCCTCAAGGGTGAGTGATGACATGCTCTCGGTCCAACACGCCAAACCTTCTCTTCTTGCTTCACGTTAATTTTTCCTCAGTAGTCAGAGAATAGCAGCAGTAGCTAGTGATGTGTCCTTCCGTGCCGACGGACGTCCTGGGTGTACGTTTCCGTAGCAGATAGTCACCTAGTCAAGTTCGCTTGACAACTGAAGATGGCAAGGAAACAAGTTCACAAATAATATCTGGGCCCCATACACCGCAGGACTCCAGATACTTCTGTTTATTGTAGTGGATGAGGGGCACTGTACGGTAGCGTCCTGCCTCTGTAGAGGATGAGGGGCACTGTACGGTAGCGTCCTGCCTCTGTAGAGGATGAGGGGCACTGTACGGTAGCGTTTTGGACGCTTTTGGGAGTGTTTTGATTGAGACAGGGATGGTTGAGTCTGACATTTGGCCGTCTGAGGGGGACAATTGGTCACCGGCTCAGCTAGTGTCTCCAGTGGGCCGAAAAAGTTTGTGAGATGGAGTTCGTCCAGAGAATAGCAGCAGTAGCTAGTGATGTGTCCTTCCGTGCCGACGGACGTCCTGGGTGTAAGTTTCCGTAGCAGATAGTCACCTAGTCAAGTTCGCTTGACAACTAAAGATGGCAAGGAAACAAGTTCACAAATAATATCTGTATTCTCCACATCGCACACGTCGGTAGTAAATCCCAGTAAATGTTTGCGTAAGAAATATATCCGTTATAGCCGAGACCCCCAAAACGTCTGGCTGGACAATCCCCGACGGTCCGCGATCTCTCACTTTCTCCCTTGGAGAGGCTGTCTCCCATGGTGTCAGACATTTGTTCAATCACATCTCTGTCTGCCTTGGCCTTGGTCTTGGCCTCCTGCAGTTGTTTCTGCAGGGCGGTGAGGTCCTCAGTGGCCTTGGCGGTGGTGACCATGTTGGCCTCCTGCAGCTCCTGCACCTTGGCGGTGGTGAGCTCCTGCTTGAACTTGTGGAACTCTATCTCCGCCGCCTGGGTCGTCAGGCGGAACTGATGCATCGTGATGGTCGCCTCCTGTTCCCAACACTTGGCCTGAAGGGTCTCCTTCTCAGCCCGGACCACCTTCATCTGGGCCTGAAGGGTCTCCTTCTCAGCCAGAAGGGTCTCCTTCTCAGCCCGGACCACCACCATCTTGGCCTGAAGGGTCTCCTTCTCAGCCAGAAGGACCTCCTTCTCAGCCCGGACCACCACCATCTGGGCCTGCTGAACCTTCTTCATCCTGGGCGCCTCCGCCACCGTCCCGAAAAGAGTGAAATTCGATGTTGTGGTGGTCGTATCACTCATGTTTGCTCTGCAGACCTTACACACTGCTGTTCTTTTCTTTCTACTATCATCCATCCATATATATATATTATGCTATATACAGTGGGAATGTGGCATCCAGCCTGCGCTCCATTGCCTCCAATTGTCTGTGAGCTGTAGCCTCACTAGAGCGCCTGGCCTTCGGAATGCGCCGCAGCTTGTTGTTGGCGTCGACAAACTCCACCATCTTGTTGCACACGCACGCCGATCGCTCACCATTGGGATATTGGCCTTGTTGTAAAATGGCCGCACCTGCTCCAGGACGACCTTGGCTGCCTCGAACCGTGACAAGGTCGAACCGGGTCGCTTGGCATGCAGTTGAAACCTCCTGTTTGCTCCCGAAACGTATTTGCCTCATTATCAACTGAAGATGGCAAGGAAACAAGTTCACAAATATTATCTGGGCCCCATACACCGCAGGACTCCAGATACTTCTGTTTATTGTAGTGGATGAGGGGCACTGTACGGTAGCGTCCTGCCTCTGTAGAGGATGAGGGGCACTGTACGGTAGCGTTTTGGACGCTTTTGGGAGTGTTTTGATTGAGACAGGGATGGTTGAGTCTGACATTTGGCCGTCTGAGGGGGACAATTGGTCACCGGCTCAGCTAGTGTCTCCAGTGGGCCGAAAAAGTTTGTGAGATGGAGTTCGTCCAGAGAATAGCAGCAGTAGCTAGTGATGTGTCCTTCCGTGCCGACGGACGTCCTGGGTGTAAGTTTCCGTAGCAGATAGTCACCTAGTCAAGTTCGCTTGACAACTAAAGATGGCAAGGAAACAAGTTCACAAATAATATCTGTATTCTCCACATCGCACACGTCGGTAGTAAATCCCAGTAAATGTTTGCGTAAGAAATATATCCGTTATAGCCGAGACCCCCAAAACGTCTGGCTGGACAATCCCCGACGGTCCGCGATCTCTCACTTTCTCCCTTGGAGAGGCTGTCTCCCATGGTGTCCGACATTTGTTCAATCACATCTCTGTCTGCCTTGGCCTTGGTCTTGGCCTCCTGCAGTTGTTTCTGCAGGGCGGTGAGGTCCTCAGTGGCCTTGGCGGTGGTGACCATGTTGGCCTCCTGCAGCTCCTGCACCTTGGCGGTGGTGAGCTCCTGCTTGAACTTGTGGAACTCTATCTCCGCCGCCTGGGTCGTCAGGCGGAACTGATGCATCGTGATGGTCGCCTCCTGTTCCCAACACTTGGCCTGAAGGGTCTCCTTCTCAGCCCGGACCACCTTCATCTGGGCCTGAAGGGTCTCCTTCTCAGCCAGAAGGGTCTCCTTCTCAGCCCGGACCACCACCATCTTGGCCTGAAGGGTCTCCTTCTCAGCCAGAAGGACCTCCTTCTCAGCCCGGACCACCACCATCTGGGCCTGCTGAACCTTCTTCATCCTGGGCGCCTCCGCCACCGTCCCGAAAAGAGTGAAATTCGATGTTGTGGTGGTCGTATCACTCATGTTTGCTCTGCAGACCTTACACACTGCTGTTCTTTTCTTTCTACTATCATCCATCCATATATATATATTATGCTATATACAGTGGGAATGTGGCATCCAGCCTGCGCTCCATTGCCTCCAATTGTCTGTGAGCTGTAGCCTCACTAGAGCGCCTGGCCTTCGGAATGCGCCGCAGCTTGTTGTTGGCGTCGACAAACTCCACCATCTTGTTGCACACGCACGCCGATCGCTCACCATTGGGATATTGGCCTTGTTGTAAAATGGCCGCACCTGCTCCAGGACGACCTTGGCTGCCTCGAACCGTGACAAGGTCGAACCGGGTCGCTTGGCATGCAGTTGAAACCTCCTGTTTGCTCCCGAAACGTATTTGCCTCATTATCAATCCCTGTCTTTCGCAGTAACCTGCACCTGGGTTTTGATTGATTGATTGATTGAAAACTTTATTAGAAGATTTGCAGAAGTAGGTACATGAAAGTACATATTACATCGCCGACTGAAGCCTTTGGTCGTGTAAGCCTGTCTAACCTCGCTGCAGCTCCGGGCTTTCATCTCCCCTCCAGACAAGGACAGCAGCACAGAGAAAGTGAACCACAACACCACTTGTATTCTCCACATCGCACACGTCGGTAGTAAATCCCAGTAAATGTTTGCGTAAGAAATATATCCGTTATAGCCGAGACCCCCAAAACGTCTGGCTGGACAATCCCCGACGGTCCGCGATCTCTCACTTTCTCCCTTGGAGAGGCTGTCTCCCATGGTGTCAGACATTTTTTCAATCACATCTCTGTCTGCCTTGGCCTTGGTCTTGGCCTCCTGCAGTTGTTTCTGCAGGGCGGTGAGGTCCTCAGTGGCCTTGGCGGTGGTGACCATGTTGGCCTCCTGCAGCTCCTGCACCTTGGCGGTGGTGAGCTCCTGCTTGAACTTGTGGAACTCTATCTCCGCCGCCTGGCTCGTCAGGCGGAACTGATGCATCGTGATGGTCGCCTCCTGTTCCCAACACTTGGCCTGAAGGGTCTCCTTCTCAGCCCGGACCACCTTCATCTGGGCCTGAAGGGTCTCCTTCTCAGCCAGAAGGACCTCCTTCTCAGCCCGGACCACCACCATCTTGGCCTGAAGGGTCTCCTTCTCAGCCAGAAGGACCTCCTTCTCAGCCCGGACCACCACCATCTGGGCCTGCTGAACCTTCTTCATCCTGGGCGCCTCCGCCACCGTCCCGAAAAGAGTGAAATTCGATGTTGTGGTGGTGGTATCACTCATGTTTGCTCTGCAGACCTTACACACTGCTGTTCTTTTCTTTCTACTATCATCCATCCATATATATATATTATGCTATATACAGTGGGGATGTGGCATCCAGCCTGCGCTCCATTGCCTCCAATTGTCTGTGAGCTGTAGCCTCACTAGAGCGCCTGGCCTTCGGAATGCGCCGCAGCTTGTTGTTGGCGTCGACAAACTCCACCATCTTGTTGCACACGCACGCCGATCGCTCACCATTGAAGGGTCTCCTTCTCAGCCCGGACCACCTTCAGTGCCTCAAGGGTGAGTGATGACATGCTCTCGGTCCAACACGCCAAACCTTCTCTTCTTGCTTCACGTTAATTTTTCCTCAGTAGTCAGAGAATAGCAGCAGTAGCTAGTGATGTGTCCTTCCGTGCCGACGGACGTCCTGGGTGTACGTTTCCGTAGCAGATAGTCACCTAGTCAAGTTCGCTTGACAACTGAAGATGGCAAGGAAACAAGTTCACAAATAATATCTGGGCCCCATACACCGCAGGACTCCAGATACTTCTGTTTATTGTAGTGGATGAGGGGCACTGTACGGTAGCGTCCTGCCTCTGTAGAGGATGAGGGGCACTGTACGGTAGCGTTTTGGACGCTTTTGGGAGTGTTTTGATTGAGACAGGGATGGTTGAGTCTGACATTTGGCCGTCTGAGGGGGACAATTGGTCACCGGCTCAGCTAGTGTCTCCAGTGGGCCGAAAAAGTTTGTGAGATGGAGTTCGTCCAGAGAATAGCAGCAGTAGCTAGTGATGTGTCCTTCCGTGCCGACGGACGTCCTGGGTGTAAGTTTCCGTAGCAGATAGTCACCTAGTCAAGTTCGCTTGACAACTGAAGATGGCAAGGAAACAAGTTCACAAATAATATCTGTATTCTCCACATCGCACACGTCGGTAGTAAATCCCAGTAAATGTTTGCGTAAGAAATATATCCGTTATAGCCGAGACCCCCAAAACGTCTGGCTGGACAATCCCCGACGGTCCGCGATCTCTCACTTTCTCCCTTGGAGAGGCTGTCTCCCATGGTGTCAGACATTTGTTCAATCACATCTCTGTCTGCCTTGGCCTTGGTCTCCTGCAGTTGTTTCTGCAGGGCGGTGAGGTCCTCAGTGGCCTTGGCGGTGGTGACCATGTTGGCCTCCTGCAGCTCCTGCACCTTGGCGGTGGTGAGCTCCTGCTTGAACTTGTGGAACTCTATCTCCGCCGCCTGGGTCGTCAGGCGGAACTGATGCATCGTGATGGTCGCCTCCTGTTCACAACACTTGGCCTGAAGGGTCTCCTTCTCAGCCCGGACCACCTTCATCTGGGCCTGAAGGGTCTCCTTCTCAGCCAGAAGGGTCTCCTTCTCAGCCCGGACCACCACCATCTGGGCCTGAAGGGTCTCCTTCTCAGCCAGAAGGACCTCCTTCTCAGCCCGGACCACCACCATCTGGGCCTGCTGAACCTTCTTCATCCTGGGCGCCTCCGCCACCGTCCCGAAAAGAGTGAAATTCGATGTTGTGGTGGTCGTATCACTCATGTTTGCTCTGCAGACCTTACACACTGCTGTTCTTTTCTTTCTACTATCATCCATCCATATATATATATTATGCTATATACAGTGGGAATGTGGCATCCAGCCTGCGCTCCATTGCCTCCAATTGTCTGTGAGCTGTAGCCTCACTAGAGCGCCTGGCCTTCGGAATGCGCCGCAGCTTGTTGTTGGCGTCGACAAACTCCACCATCTTGTTGCACACGCACGCCGATCGCTCACCATTGGGATATTGGCCTTGTTGTAAAATGGCCGCACCTGCTCCAGGACGACCTTGGCTGCCTCGAACCGTGACAAGGTCGAACCGGGTCGCTTGGCATGCAGTTGAAACCTCCTGTTTGCTCCCGAAACGTATTTGCCTCATTATCAATCCCTGTCTTTCGCAGTAACCTGCACCTGGGTTTTGATTGATTGATTGATTGAAAACTTTATTAGAAGATTTGCAGAAGTAGGTACATGAAAGTACATATTACATCGCCGACTGAAGCCTTTGGTCGTGTAAGCCTGTCTAACCTCGCTGCAGCTCCGGGCTTTCATCTCCCCTCCAGACAAGGACAGCAGCACAGAGAAAGTGAACCACAACACCACTTGTATTCTCCACATCGCACACGTCGGTAGTAAATCCCAGTAAATGTTTGCGTAAGAAATATATCCGTTATAGCCGAGACCCCCAAAACGTCTGGCTGGACAATCCCCGACGGTCCGCGATCTCTCACTTTCTCCCTTGGAGAGGCTGTCTCCCATGGTGTCAGACATTTGTTCAATCACATCTCTGTCTGCCTTGGCCTTGGTCTTGGCCTCCTGCAGTTGTTTCTGCAGGGCGGTGAGGTCCTCAGTGGCCTTGGCGGTGGTGACCATGTTGGCCTCCTGCAGCTCCTGCACCTTGGCGGTGGTGAGCTCCTGCTTGAACTTGTGGAACTCTATCTCCGCCGCCTGGGTCGTCAGGCGGAACTGATGCATCGTGATGGTCGCCTCCTGTTCCCAACACTTGGCCTGAAGGGTCTCCTTCTCAGCCCGGACCACCTTCATCTGGGCCTGAAGGGTCTCCTTCTCAGCCAGAAGGGTCTCCTTCTCAGCCCGGACCACCACCATCTTGGCCTGAAGGGTCTCCTTCTCAGCCAGAAGGACCTCCTTCTCAGCCCGGACCACCACCATCTGGGCCTGCTGAACCTTCTTCATCCTGGGCGCCTCCGCCACCGTCCCGAAAAGAGTGAAATTCGATGTTGTGGTGGTCGTATCACTCATGTTTGCTCTGCAGACCTTACACACTGCTGTTCTTTTCTTTCTACTATCATCCATCCATATATATATATTATGCTATATACAGTGGGAATGTGGCATCCAGCCTGCGCTCCATTGCCTCCAATTGTCTGTGAGCTGTAGCCTCACTAGAGCGCCTGGCCTTCGGAATGCGCCGCAGCTTGTTGTTGGCGTCGACAAACTCCACCATCTTGTTGCACACGCACGCCGATCGCTCACCATTGGGATATTGGCCTTGTTGTAAAATGGCCGCACCTGCTCCAGGACGACCTTGGCTGCCTCGAACCGTGACAAGGTCGAACCGGGTCGCTTGGCATGCAGTTGAAACCTCCTGTTTGCTCCCGAAACGTATTTGCCTCATTATCAATCCCTGTCTTTCGCAGTAACCTGCACCTGGGTTTTGATTGATTGATTGAAAACTTTATTAGAAGATTTGCAGAAGTAGGTACATGAAAGTACATATTACATCGCCGACTGAAGCCTTTGGTCGTGTAAGCCTGTCTAACCTCGCTGCAGCTCCGGGCTTTCATCTCCCCTCCAGACAAGGACAGCAGCACAGAGAAAGTGAACCACAACACCACTTGTATTCTCCACATCGCACACGTCGGTAGTAAATCCCAGTAAATGATTGCGTAAGAAATATATCCGTTATAGCCGAGACCCCCAAAACGTCTGGCTGGACAATCCCCGACGGTCCGCGATCTCTCACTTTCTCCCTTGGAGAGGCTGTCTCCCATGGTGTCAGACAATTGTTCAATCACATCTCTGTCTGCCTTGGCCTTGGTCTTGGCCTCCTGCAGTTGTTTCTGCAGGGCGGTGAGGTCCTCAGTGGCCTTGGCGGTGGTGACCATGTTGGCCTCCTGCAGCTCCTGCACCTTGGCAGTGGTGAGCTCCTGCTTGAACTTGTGGAACTCTATCTCCGCCGCCTGGGTTGTCAGGCGGAACTGATGCATCGTGATGGTCGCCTCCTGTTCCCAACACTTGGCCTGAAGGGTCTCCTTCTCAGCCCGGACCACCTTCATCTGGGCCTGAAGGGTCTCCTTCTCAGCCAGAAGGGTCTCCTTCTCAGCCCGGACCACCACCATCTTGGCCTGAAGGGTCTCCTTCTCAGCCAGAAGGACCTCCTTCTCAGCCCAAACCACCACCAGCTGGGCCTGCTGAACCTTCTTCATCCTGGGCGCCTCCGCCACCGTCCCGAAAAGAGTGAAATTCGATGTTGTGGTGGTCGTATCACTCATGTTTGCTCTGCAGACCTTACACACTGCTGTTCTTTTCTTTCTACTATCATCCATCCATATATATATATTATGCTATATACAGTGGGAATGTGGCATCCAGCCTGCGCTCCATTGCCTCCAATTGTCTGTGAGCTGTAGCCTCACTAGAGCGCCTGGCCTTCGGAATGCGCCGCAGCTTGTTGTTGGCGTCGACAAACTCCACCATCTTGTTGCACACGCACGCCGATCGCTCACCATTGGGATATTGGCCTTGTTGTAAAATGGCCGCACCTGCTCCAGGACGACCTTGGCTGCCTCGAACCGTGACAAGGTCGAACCGGGTCGCTTGGCATGCAGTTGAAACCTCCTGTTTGCTCCCGAAACGTATTTGCCTCATTATCAATCCCTGTCTTTCGCAGTAACCTGCACCTGGGTTTTGATTGATTGATTGATTGAAAACTTTATTAGAAGATTTGCAGAAGTAGGTACATGAAAGTACATATTACATCGCCGACTGAAGCCTTTGGTCGTGTAAGCCTGTCTAACCTCGCTGCAGCTCCGGGCTTTCATCTCCCCTCCAGACAAGGACAGCAGCAAAGATAAAGTGAACCACAACACCACTTGTATTCTCCACATCGCACACGTCGGTAGTAAATCCCAGTAAATGTTTGCGTAAGAAATATATCCGTTATAGCCGAGACCCCCAAAACGTCTGGCTGGACAATCCCCGACGGTCCGCGATCTCTCACTTTCTCCCTTGGAGAGGCTGTCTCCCATGGTGTCAGACATTTGTTCAATCACATCTCTGTCTGCCTTGGCCTTGGTCTTGGCCTCCTGCAGTTGTTTCTGCAGGGCGGTGAGGTCCTCAGTGGCCTTGGCGGTGGTGACCATGTTGGCCTCCTGCAGCTCCTGCACCTTGGCGGTGGTGAGCTCCTGCTTGAACTTGTGGAACTCTATCTCCGCCGCCTGGGTCGTCAGGCGGAACTGATGCATCGTGATGGTCGCCTCCTGTTCCCAACACTTGGCCTGAAGGGTCTCCTTCTCAGCCCGGACCACCTTCATCTGGGCCTGAAGGGTCTCCTTCTCAGCCAGAAGGGTCTCCTTCTCAGCCCGGACCACCACCATCTGGGCCTGCTGAACCTTCTTCATCCTGGGCGCCTCCGCCACCGTCCCGAAAAGAGTGAAATTCGATGTTGTGGTGGTCGTATCACTCATGTTTGCTCTGCAGACCTTACACACTGCTGTTCTTTTCTTTCTACTATCATCCATCCATATATATATATTATGCTATATACAGTGGGAATGTGGCATCCAGCCTGCGCTCCATTGCCTCCAATTGTCTGTGAGCTGTAGCCTCACTGGAGCGCCTGGCCTTCGGAATGCGCTGCAGCTTGTTGTTGGCGTCGACAAACTCCACCATCTTGTTGCACACGCACGCCGATCGCTCACCATTGGGATATTGGCCTTGTTGTAAAATGGCCGCACCTGCTCCAGGACGACCTTGGCTGCCTCGAACCGTGACAAGGTCGAACCGGGTCGCTTGGCATGCAGTTGAAACCTCCTGTTTGCTCCCGAAACGTATTTGCCTCATTATCAATCCCTGTCTTTCGCAGTAACCTGCACCTGGGTGCCTCAGGATGTAGTTGGCAGAAGTCTGTGATCAGTGTTGGATCTAATATGTCCTTCTGAGGCACCCAGGACCGTTCCTCCGGTCCATACCCCTCCCAATCTACCAAAAACTGAAAACTGTGTAAAGAAAAGTGTCCCAGTTTTGTAGCCTTTTTGACTTTACATGCCTATATTAAACATTTTATGTTTTCAGAACTGTGCACAAAAAAAAGGGGGGAAAAAGTGTCCCATTTCAATTGTTATATTTCCACATTTTAGTGTTCTTCAGTTCTTTTTTTTCATTCAGTGTGAGAAATCCAGTCTCTGTTGAGCTTTAACAAGTCCATCAAAGTCAGGTTGAATGTCTGAGGTGGAGATGCGAAGCACAGCTGACAGATGTTCATCAGTGAGAGAGGATCTGTACCTGGATTTGGTAAACTTCATGACTGAGAATGTCTGTTCACATATGTAGGTGGATCCAAAGAGAACCAACATCTTCTGAGCATGTCTCCTCATGTTTGGAAAGTTCTCCTCCTTGAGAGCAGAGTAGAACTCTAGCAGTGATGCTGACTTGAAGTGCTCTTTCAGTAGTGAATCAGACTGCAGGTCAATGAGTTCAAGCTGAACATCAGTGGGTGCACTATCAACACTGCAGGTAAAGGGAGAGGAAACCAGCTGCATTTCATCCTCAACCTTTTTTTAATCTTGAAAACGCCTTGAAAATTCATCATGCAGTGCTCCTAACATTGATGAGTACCTGTGCCGGTGATCAGCTGATGGTTTGACTTTCAGGGTTTTCATGTGTTCGAGATTGTTGCTGCCTAGTTGCCTTGAAATGAATTGCAACTTTGTCATGAAGGCTTTCACATGGCTATGCATTTCATGAACAAAAAGGCCCTTGCCCTGCAGTTGTGTGTTCAGTTCATTCATCATTGCAGTCACATCAACAGCAAATGATAAATCTGCCATCCAGTCCTCATCAGACAGCTCTGGGATGGTTTTGCCTTTCATCTCACAAAACTCCATTATCTCTGATTTCAGAACCCAAAACCTTTTTAGCACTTTGCCCAGGCTGAGCCATCTGACAGCTGTGTGGTACCTGACATCACCATGTTCGCTCTCTTGCTCCTCCAATAGTGAAACAAACTGCCTGTGATTTAATGCTCGCGCTCTGATGAAATTAACTGTTGTAGTAACATCAACCACATGGCTAAGTTTTAGCACTGACTTGCACAACGCTTGCTGATGAATAATACAATGTATAAACACCAATTTCTGCTCTGCGTTGAGTTCACTCACTTTATCTTGCATTCTTTTCAAAAGCCCAACATTTTTCCCTGTCAAATTCGGACATCCATCCGTAGTGACACCTGCCAGTCTGTCCCATTCGAGTCCCAGTTTGTCCATGCATGCATTTACCTCGGTGAACAGATCACTCCCCGTTGTGGTTCCTTTCATTGGCCGGATTGCTGCCAGCTCCTCCGTAAGCTTGAAGTCGCGCGTTATCCCCAGGAGGAATATGAGCAGCTGGGCTGTGTCACGGACGTCACAACTCTCATCCAAAGCTAAAGAAAAAAAGTCTAAGCTTCCCACTTCACTTTGCAGCTGAAACTCCAGATTCTCTGCGATGTCCTCCACCCTTCTCGTCACGGTGCGGCGGGACAGCGGGACGTTTTCAAACGCTTCCTTTTTTTCTGGGCATAGCATTGCTGCAGACTCGACCATGCACTCTTTCACAAACTCCCCCTCCGAGAATGGCTTACTGTTCTTGGCGATTTTGTGGGCTATCACAAAGCTGGTTCTGGTCGCTGCATCTCTGGCTGCATGCAGCTTTGTAAAACAGCCTTGTTGTTTTTCTAGCTTGGCTAGTAAATCTGTTGATGTCCGCGCTCGTTCGGCATCAGTCAAGTTGTTGTATTTCTCGGCATGTTTCGTCTCGTAATGCCGTTTCAAATTGTACTCTTTAAACACGGCGACATGCTCTCCACAAACCAAACACACAGGTTTACCCTTGACTTCAGTAAAGAAAAACTTAGTTGTCCATATTTGTTTGAAAGTTCTGCGTTCGGCATCCACTTTCCTCTTTTTGGCATGAGCCGACATTTTCGAATTTTTCAGGAGTGACAAGGAAGAGACAGTTCAGGGGTGACTGGTCTCTCTCTCTCCTCAGTCTAACACCAGGCTGGTCTCTCTCTCTCCTCAGTCTAACACCAGACTTGTGTCTCTCTCCTCAGTAAATGGTTTATACAGGTTACACACTTCACATACAGTTTATACAGGTTACACACTTCACATGTTTATACATGTTACACACTTCACATGTTTATACAGGTTACACACTTCACATACAGTTTATACAGGTTACACACTTCACATGTTTATACAGGTTACACACTTCACATACAGTTTATACAGGTTACACACTTCACATACAGTTTATACATGTTACACACTTCACATACAGTTTATACAGGTTACACACTTCACATGTTTATACAGGTTACACACTTCAAATGGTAGAATAATGTGCTTCCATTTGTGCAAAGATGTATGTAGAGAAATAGGCAGGTAGAGTTGTACTTTGGGTGACACAGGCGGTGGGGTAGGCCTGCATTCCTAACGGAATTGTATTTAACTTAGGAGCGGACAACTGTCCCTCCTTGTTGTATTATTCTCATGTTTATAGACCAAAGGTTTGGAGCCCAAATGGTGAGTTTGTCAACTTTTTGCCAGGCTGGCCAAACATGGACAGGGTAGGTTCTTTACGTAGGCCAACTGTAATTGTAGGCCTATCATCTAACTTGATGCTCAATAGACTAAAGCCATTTAGTTTAACGTTTTATTGTTAAGTCACAAAGACCAATAAGGCAGGATAGTCAAGATAAATAAAGTGGCAATAGTTACATGACATGAGTGAAACAGTTGGACAATTGACAAGTTGTGGAAGACAAATAGACAGGACACAATTCAGTGGAAAAGGTTCAGACAACCTTTTATTTTACAGTCCTGTTTCAGCTGGTATTTACAAACAAGCAACATTTCATTAAAACTCTTTAAAACGATATGTTTTATAAAATGGAGGCAATCAAGGTGAATGTATTGTATTGATGAGATTAACGACTGTAGCATCTATACATTGTTTTACCACAAGCAGAGGAAAAGCAGGATCAACTGGTGAAGAACATCACTAATTAACGCTAATCAGATTGCCCTCTAGCGGTGGATGGTTCTTGGTTGCCTGAGAACAGAGAACGGTGGTTCTGTAACATTAAAGGTTATGGAGGGGGGGGCTCGTTTTATATTATTTCTCATACAGTTGTTGTTCATTCTGAACTTCTTTCAGGGTTTTCATGTGTTCGAGATTGTTGCTGCCTAGTTGCCTTGAAATGAATTGCAACGTTGTCATGAAGGCTTTCACATGGCTATGCATTTCATGAACAAAAAGGCCCTTGCCCTGCAGTTGTGTGTTCAGTTCATTCATCATTGCAGTCACATCAACAGCAAATGATAAATCTGCCATCCAGTCCTCATCAGACAGCTCTGGGATTGATAAGATGAATGTCAGATGAAGGGCGGCAGGCCGAGATGTGTTGCTTCCTTATGATAATGAATTAATGCTCAGGTAGACAATTAAGATAAAGTTTATTCCACAGCGCTGGGCCAGCCTCTCAATACACGGCAAGCAACGGTGAGAGACTCGCCCGAATGACATTTTGCAGTGGGCTTATATAGGCAAAAGTTGCTGCTCAAGCAGCCAGCTGTTTGTCATGCAAATCATTCCCAAAGACAGGGCTCCGTTGAGTCTAGGTAGGGTTGTTGACGAGAAGTCCCCATCTCCCAAAAGTGTCTGATTATCCTGACAACCCAGCTACCCGACCCTGGTCAGCTGACTGGCTGGTCCTGAATATACTGATCTATTGACCCCAGTACCCATATAAGTCTACCACCTGGCTGACCACCACAAGGCTCCACTGTCCTTAGATCCCAACTGGTCCCCATCTCTATATTTGGCTCAGGTCCAGTTACAGACAGATAGTTTGCAGCCTGTTTGCAATTTGTGATGATACAGCAAGAGAGGTTGGCTTCAACTTGCTGATAATCACCAATGATTAAAGTATTCAGGGTTTACCTCTACACAATGTCAAAATGCATCCTATCAGCCCACTCTTTTTTTTCTTCTCTAATGGATAGTAACTTTAATTATTTCTCTTTCTTTCCCCATGGTTGAGATCCTGCATTCCTCCCCCGGAATCGTCTTTAAATGACTTTTCCCATGGACAAATGCAAGCTCCCAGTCATGTGGCCTGACAAAGTGAACAAACATCTCACTCCACAATTGACTTGGCATGAGTAAAAGGTCACTTTGTGGTTAAAACTACTCTGATGAATAATCACCTTCTTTGGATAAAAACCTTTTGTTGTTTAAAGGAGAAAATATCCAAATAGGTTTCTCATTACTATGTCTAACTACTCATTACAAATGAAGTAGGTATCATTTCCATCATTAATTCAAATCACATGTTTTTCCATAGTTTGTTACATAATTATACATTTTTAACAAATAGGGATATCGTCAATCAGTCTTGGTTCTTCGATATCCTAGGTCGATCTTCAACAGAGGGACCATCATGCTTTTCCGGTCGCAATGAGGCACTATCTGAGACGCTGGAACATTGTTGTCTTTCCGCCTTATCGTCCTCTTGTCTTGTTGCTGTGTTATTGAGAGACTCACAGTAGAAATTATTTCATTCACCCTCATGCTGCTTGCTCAAATGTTTTAACAGTGTTATTGAAACTCTAAATCCTTACCCCCTACTTTTCTCTCCCCTATTGTTCTATGTCCCCATTGTCTGATCTTAAAGGTTTACTCCTGTTGTGGTGAATACGTACAACAATCGTCAACAAACTGGCAAACTCCTGCAACTGAGTCTAGTGCGCTATTCGGTTTAACTCCCTGGATGTCACGACGCATGCGAACAAGATTAGTGTCAGAGTCTTCAGTTAAAGTAAAGTCTGTTTCGTTAGTTAACACCCAGAGCGTATACAGAACCGATAAAATTGTGGCCATCCATCTTATGCACAGCGAGGCCAGGATCACATGGTTTCTCTCGGCACGCATCGTCTGTCCGGTATCTCTTGTCCTAGTTTCAATCTTAATTCACAACAACATCAAGAATAATTGTTAATAGCAGAGATAGTTATCATTATGGTACTGGAATCAGTAATCGTTTCATAATACGTGTTTTCCCCTTTGCTTGGTTCTCATCGTCAGAGTTGAGAGTGGGTTGGGCCCCCTGTGGTCCCCCCCATCTAGTGAGTTATGCACTTGCCTGCTGAGACATTTTTAGATACAGGGATTGCACAATCGTTAAGTACAGGTAGACAGACATTGAGTTTCTCTCAAAATGGTTAACTCGTCCTTCATCAATGCTCCTAGAGGAAACAAAAGGATTTGTCATTTGAAGTTCATGCCATGGGTATTCAAACTAGGACGTGTGTTGTGAAAAACCGTGAACCGTCCCTTTAATATCCAAATCAGTTCTTCAATACTTAGTTTATTTACTGTCAATGTGCAATCTGAGTCAATTCCCATAAGCATACTTTTAATGAGGTAGATAGGTTCTATTCTACCCGTATGTTAAAAATTCTGATCACAATCGTTACTGATGGCTTGAATACTTCCCCGTTGGTCTATGTACACTATGAGCTTATTTTGCATTAAGGTTTAAATTTGCTGTGAACATTTAAATGTTCTATCCCTCTCTTATAGTCAAATATTTCTCAGTCAATCACCCGTTGGTTTTAGTAGATTTATCAGAGACACTCTTGAGTCAGTGTGAATGGTTCTTTATCATAAATGTTGCATCAATGTGTAATGCTCGTGCATTCAGCTGTTGGCCGATTAACACTGTTGATTGTGAAGTACTGTCATATTCGTATGTGTAATTGCTTTATCAAAGTCTGTAGTCTGTCATGTCATTATCATGTTTCCGCTTTCAAACAGAAAAACAACATTTTCATTTACAGTTAGACAGAGAATTATTATTTGTGGTTTCCCCTTTCTCTCATCCGTCAATCGTTCACTGTCATTTCAGCCCCCACTTCTGTTAGATTGGCCCTCAGCAACGCCCCCGTTTTTTAGTCCGTCGCTCAGTCCCTCTGCATTTTCTTGGTTCTGCCAGGAGACAGAATTGGCAAGAGTTGTGTTGTCCGTTCGGGATTATTCATCAATCAACATGTCACATATTCCTCTTTGCTTGTGTGAACATCAACAGTCATCAATGCATGTCTCTGTTTACTAAGTAAATTCAAATGTTACGTTTACTGAGTCAATGCAGAATTGTATGATAATTACAATAAGAGACAACTACATTTTCATGTCTAACACTTCTATGTGTTCTCTGCGTGTCTGTGTCACCGAGCTGCGTCTTGTTTGCAAGGGCAGTTCTATTAATAGTGTTGGTTCAGAGCGTCGTCCCTGGTGCAGCGTTGTGGAGCAGTGTTTCACCCCTCGTCTCTTTACCACTTTTCTGCTGTTGGTGCTAAGCTATTTAGCTTGTCCTGAAAATACAATAGTTATTCATTTCACTCTTTATCATTTGTTTACAATATGTTAATCAATACAAGGATTATTATTACTTAACTCAATGATTTCCCTATAACTCTATCACTCGACATGCTTCACGTAAGACTTCATTACCCATAATGCTTAGTATTCATTCCAACCCTCTAGTTCCGTGTATTGCGCAAGCTCCAAGACTTGTACTTAATAATCCGTTTCTCACAATTTGCCGTCCTAGACATTTGATTCCCCATGTTTGATTAATTACACTGCACACAATGTTAGTAAAAAGGAATTCTTTTATCTAAATTGTCTCGTTAGAGCTTTATAGTTACACCTTTCGTGTCATATACTTTAATTCAGTCTGTTGCATTGCGTCTCATCAAGGTCATTTAAATCCACGTCTCATCTGTTCTCTCCTGTCTCAATAAATCAATCTTGTCACTCAAATCTGTTGCGCTTTACCATTAACACAAATGCCGTATCCGTTCAACGTCTTATCGTCCTACAACTGTCTTATTACCGCTGACCTATATCTTTCATTATCCTGTTTCTCTACATAATACCACATTACTAGACCACTTTAAAACACTTTCTTTAGATCACACTTCAACTTACATACCATAACCACTTGCGTGTCAATACCTTATTCATTTAACCATCTTAATCAACATTCTACTTCATAGTTTCAAATCCTGTGCTATAACACAATACCATATTTCTGTACCATACAGATAAACACATGTCTGTACCTTACAGATAAAAACATAAATAAAAACCCACGGAATGCCCAATTCCGTTTAATCAATTCTTCTATGAATTAATCAATATCCAGTATCAGTATTAATCTCCTCCAGAGTGACACCTAGCAGCTCTGTCCTTTTTATACCGTATTATCCTATATGTGGATTAATGACCTTCATGTTCCCAGCAATACGCAAACTTTAATGTTTAGTCAAATTTAATCATTGGCCCCCCCATCATCAAATTCATCCCCTTTCCTTCATTCAAGGAAAAAAATTACAGGTTTTTCCCTCTAGAACAACAATTCAGGTTAAGCACACAACCACACTGGTTTATCTGCCTTACCTGTCTCGCTGAATCTAGGATCCTGTTCGTTAAACGCCAATTGATAAGATGAATGTCAGATGAAGGGCGGCAGGCCGAGATGTGTTGCTTCCTTATGATAATGAATTAATGCTCAGGTAGACAATTAAGATAAAGTTTATTCCACAGCGCTGGGCCAGCCTCTCAATACACGGCAAGCAACGGTGAGAGACTCGCCCGAATGACATTTTGCAGTGGGCTTATATAGGCAAAAGTTGCTGCTCAAGCAGCCAGCTGTTTGTCATGCAAATCATTCCCAAAGACAGGGCTCCGTTGAGTCTAGGTAGGGTTGTTGACGAGAAGTCCCCATCTCCCAAAAGTGTCTGATTATCCTGACAACCCAGCTACCCGACCCTGGTCAGCTGACTGGCTGGTCCTGAATATACTGATCTATTGACCCCAGTACCCATATAAGTCTACCACCTGGCTGACCACCACAAGGCTCCACTGTCCTTAGATCCCAACTGGTCCCCATCTCTATATTTGGCTCAGGTCCAGTTACAGACAGATAGTTTGCAGCCTGTTTGCAATTTGTGATGATACAGCAAGAGAGGTTGGCTTCAACTTGCTGATAATCACCAATGATTAAAGTATTCAGGGTTTACCTCTACACAATGTCAAAATGCATCCTATCAGGGATGGTTTTGCCTTTCATCTCACAAAACTCCATTATCTCTGATTTCAGAACCCAAAACCTTTTTAGCACTTTGCCCAGGCTGAGCCATCTGACAGCTGTGTGGTACCTGACATCACCATGTTCGCTCTCTTGCTCCTCCAATAGTGAAACAAACTGCCTGTGATTTAATGCTCGCGCTCTGATGAAATTAACTGTTGTAGTAACAACATCAACCACATGGCTAAGTTTTAGCACTGACTTGCACAACGCTTGCTGATGAATAATACAATGTATAAACACCAATTTCTGCTCTGCGTTGAGTTCACTCACTTTATCTTGCATTCTTTTCAAAAGCCCAACATTTTTCCCTGTCAAATTCGGACATCCATCCGTAGTGACACCTGCCAGTCTGTCTCATTCGAGTCCCAGTTTGTCCATGCATGCATTTACCTCGGTGAACAGATCACTCCCCGTTGTGGTTCCTTTCATTGGCCGGATTGCTGCCAGCTCCTCCGTAAGCTTGAAGTCGCGCGTTATCCCCCGGAGGAATATGAGCAGCTGGGCTGTGTCACGGACGTCACAACTCTCATCCAAAGCTAAAGAAAAAAAGTCTAAGCTTCCCACTTCACTTTGCAGCTGAAACTCCAGATTCTCTGCGATGTCCTCCACCCTTCTCGTCACGGTGCGGCGGGACAGCGGGACGTTTTCAAACGCTTCCTTTTTTTCTGGGCATAGCATTGCTGCAGACTCGACCATGCACTCTTTCACAAACTCCCCCTCCGAGAATGGCTTACTGTTCTTGGCGATTGTGTGGGCTATCACAAAGCTGGTTCTGGTCGCTGCATCTCTGGCTGCATGCAGCTTTGTAAAACAGCCTTGTTGTTTTTCTAGCTTGGCTAGTAAATCTGTTGATGTCCGCGCTCGTTCGGCATCAGTCAAGTTGTTGTATTTCTCGGCATGTTTCGTCTCGTAATGCCGTTTCAAATTGTACTCTTTAAACACGGCGACATGCTCTCCACAAACCAAACACACAGGTTTACCCTTGACTTCAGTAAAGAAAAACTTAGTTGTCCATATTTGTTTGAAAGTTCTGCGTTCGGCATCCACTTTCCTCTTTTTGGCATGAGCCGACATTTTCGAATTTTTCAGGAGTGACAAGGAAGAGACAGTTCAGGGGTGACACGGAAGGAAGACGGGTTGTCAATCACGTGCACGATTGCGTGCACTGTGAGAATAAATGGGCTTCAAAATAAAAGCAATGCGGTTTTAGTCCACCCATAAGATAATTAGAAAAAATGAATTTAATAAAAAAAAAATTAAAAAAACAACTAATTATCATGTAATCTTTCGCGGGCGGTCAGAATCATCCGGCGGGACGTGTTTGGCCCGCGGGCCGTACAATGCCCAGGTCTGCTTTAAAGGAAGCTGTAGAGAAGGAACTAGAACGCCTGGAGAAGAATGGCATCATCTCAAAAGTGGATAGGAGCGACTGGGCTGCCCCTATTGTCGTGGTTCCCAAGAAAGACCGCAGTGTGAGGATATGCGGAGACTACAAGGTCAAGGTTGTGGGACTTGGAGTGATGGATGAAATTCGACGTTGTGGTGGTCGTATCACTCATGTTTGCTCTGCAGACCTTACACACTGCTGTTCTTTTCTTTCTACTATCATCCATCCATATATATATATATATTATGCTATATACAGTGGGAATGTGGCATCCAGCCTGCGCTCCATTGCCTCCAATTGTCTGTGAGCTGTAGCCGCACTGGAGCGCCTGGCCTTCGGAATGCGCCGCAGCTTGTTGTTAGCGTCGACAAACTCCACCATCTTGTTGCACACGCACGCCGATCGCTCACCATTGGGATATTGGCCTTGTTGTAAAATGGCCGCACCTGCTCCAGGACGACCTTGGCTGCCTCGAACCGTGACAAGGTCGAACCGGGTCGCTTGGCATGCAGTTGAAACCTCCTGTTTGCTCCCGAAACGTATTTGCCTCATTATCAATCCCTGTCTTTCGCAGTAACCTGCACCTGGGTGCCTCAGGATGTAGTTGGCAGAAGTCTGTGATCAGTGTTGGATCTAATATGTCCTTCTGAGGCACCCAGGACCGTTCCTCCGGTCCATACCCCTCCCAATCTACCAAAAACTGAAAACTGTGTAAAGAAAAGTGTCCCAGTTTTGTAGCCTTTTTGACTTTACATGCCTATATTAAACATTTTATGTTTTCAGAACTGTGCACAAAAAAAAGGGGGGGAAAAGTGTCCCATTTCAATTGTTATATTTCCACATTTTAGTGTTCTTCAGTTCTTTTTTTTCATTCAGTGTGAGAAATCCAGTCTCTGTTGAGCTTTAACAAGTCCATCAAAGTCAGGTTGAATGTCTGAGGTGGAGATGCGAAGCACAGCTGACAGATGTTCATCAGTGAGAGAGGATCTGTACCTGGATTTGGTAAACTTCATGACTGAGAATGTCTGTTCACATATGTAGGTGGATCCAAAGAGAACCAACATCTTCTGAGCATGTCTCCTCATGTTTGGAAAGTTCTCCTCCTTGAGAGCAGAGTAGAACTCTAGCAGTGATGCTGACTTGAAGTGCTCTTTCAGTAGTGAATCAGACTGCAGGTCAATGAGTTCAAGCTGAACATCAGTGGGTGCACTATCAACACTGCAGGTAAAGGGAGAGGAAACCAGCTGCATTTCATCCTCAACCTTTTTTTAATCTTGAAAACGCCTTGAAAATTCATCATGCAGTGCTCCTAACATTGATGAGTACCTGTGCCGGTGATCAGCTGATGGTTTGACTTTCAGGGTTTTCATGTGTTCGAGATTGTTGCTGCCTAGTTGCCTTGAAATGAATTGCAACTTTGTCATGAAGGCTTTCACATGGCTATGCATTTCATGAACAAAAAGGCCCTTGCCCTGCAGTTGTGTGTTCAGTTCATTCATCATTGCAGTCACATCAACAGCAAATGATAAATCTGCCATCCAGTCCTCATCAGACAGCTCTGGGATGGTTTTGCCTTTCATCTCACAAAACTCCATTATCTCTGATTTCAGAACCCAAAACCTTTTTAGCACTTTGCCCAGGCTGAGCCATCTGACAGCTGTGTGGTACCTGACATCACCATGTTCGCTCTCTTGCTCCTCCAATAGTGAAACAAACTGCCTGTGATTTAATGCTCGCGCTCTGATGAAATTAACTGTTGTAGTAACATCAACCACATGGCTAAGTTTTAGCACTGACTTGCACAACGCTTGCTGATGAATAATACAATGTATAAACACCAATTTCTGCTCTGCGTTGAGTTCACTCACTTTATCTTGCATTCTTTTCAAAAGCCCAACATTTTTCCCTGTCAAATTCGGACATCCATCCGTAGTGACACCTGCCAGTCTGTCCCATTCGAGTCCCAGTTTGTCCATGCATGCATTTACCTCGGTGAACAGATCACTCCCCGTTGTGGTTCCTTTCATTGGCCGGATTGCTGCCAGCTCCTCCGTAAGCTTGAAGTCGCGCGTTATCCCCAGGAGGAATATGAGCAGCTGGGCTGTGTCACGGACGTCACAACTCTCATCCAAAGCTAAAGAAAAAAAGTCTAAGCTTCCCACTTCACTTTGCAGCTGAAACTCCAGATTCTCTGCGATGTCCTCCACCCTTCTCGTCACGGTGCGGCGGGACAGCGGGACGTTTTCAAACGCTTCCTTTTTTTCTGGGCATAGCATTGCTGCAGACTCGACCATGCACTCTTTCACAAACTCCCCCTCCGAGAATGGCTTACTGTTCTTGGCGATTTTGTGGGCTATCACAAAGCTGGTTCTGGTCGCTGCATCTCTGGCTGCATGCAGCTTTGTAAAACAGCCTTGTTGTTTTTCTAGCTTGGCTAGTAAATCTGTTGATGTCCGCGCTCGTTCGGCATCAGTCAAGTTGTTGTATTTCTCGGCATGTTTCGTCTCGTAATGCCGTTTCAAATTGTACTCTTTAAACACGGCGACATGCTCTCCACAAACCAAACACACAGGTTTACCCTTGACTTCAGTAAAGAAAAACTTAGTTGTCCATATTTGTTTGAAAGTTCTGCGTTCGGCATCCACTTTCCTCTTTTTGGCATGAGCCGACATTTTCGAATTTTTCAGGAGTGACAAGGAAGAGACAGTTCAGGGGTGACTGGTCTCTCTCTCTCCTCAGTCTAACACCAGGCTGGTCTCTCTCTCTCCTCAGTCTAACACCAGACTTGTGTCTCTCTCCTCAGTAAATGGTTTATACAGGTTACACACTTCACATACAGTTTATACAGGTTACACACTTCACATGTTTATACAGGTTACACACTTCACATACAGTTTATACAGGTTACACACTTCACATGTTTATACAGGTTACACACTTCACATACAGTTTATACAGGTTACACACTTCACATACAGTTTATACATGTTACACACTTCACATACAGTTTATACAGGTTACACACTTCACATGTTTATACAGGTTACACACTTCAAATGGTAGAATAATGTGCTTCCATTTGTGCAAAGATGTATGTAGAGAAATAGGCAGGTAGAGTTGTACTTTGGGTGACACAGGCGGTGGGGTAGGCCTGCATTCCTAACGGAATTGTATTTAACTTAGGAGCGGACAACTGTCCCTCCTTGTTGTATTATTCTCATGTTTATAGACCAAAGGTTTGGAGCCCAAATGGTGAGTTTGTCAACTTTTTGCCAGGCTGGCCAAACATGGACAGGGTAGGTTCTTTACGTAGGCCAACTGTAATTGTAGGCCTATCATCTAACTTGATGCTCAATAGACTAAAGCCATTTAGTTTAACGTTTTATTGTTAAGTCACAAAGACCAATAAGGCAGGATAGTCAAGATAAATAAAGTGGCAATAGTTACATGACATGAGTGAAACAGTTGGACAATTGACAAGTTGTGGAAGACAAATAGACAGGACACAATTCAGTGGAAAAGGTTCAGACAACCTTTTATTTTACAGTCCTGTTTCAGCTGGTATTTACAAACAAGCAACATTTCATTAAAACTCTTTAAAACGATATGTTTTATAAAATGGAGGCAATCAAGGTGAATGTATTGTATTGATGAGATTAACGACTGTAGCATCTATACATTGTTTTACCACAAGCAGAGGAAAAGCAGGATCAACTGGTGAAGAACATCACTAATTAACGCTAATCAGATTGCCCTCTAGCGGTGGATGGTTCTTGGATGGTTCTCAACGTTCAACGTGCGTCTTTATTCACCATTCCAACAACAACCCGACCACACTAGTCAATCGATGATAACATTGTCAAGATGTAATGCTACGGAGGCAATAGCAATCAATCCCAGATCTATGCTAAACATAGCAATATACTACATCCCCCCTTTTAATCATTAAAAGTCTCTCTTGGGTCAACTGAAAATTAGTCTCTGAAAAGATGAAACAGACAATAAGTGTCACTGGGCCTTATGGCTTCAGTCGATGGATTGATCTTCTTCTTTAAGAACTGTACTCACTGTACTCACTACTAATGTGTATGATCTAAACAATAACAGTGCAGACCTGACTATAACTTGTCAAGTAACTTGTGAACTTTCACTTGGAGTAAAATCAAACTTGTAAACATACCACACTTTCTAAATGTGTCCAACTATCATCTAGTAACTAACTAAACTAAGGGTCAGAGGTCACCAGTACTTAACCCTGGTGGAGCACAACCTTCAGCGTTGGCCCATCTCAAAGTCTTGATACCTTGCCGGAAGCGCCACAGCTCTGCCACTTCTGGTGCGGCAGGTAGGAGTGGAGCTCTCGCCCTCACAGGAGGACGGGTGCTGAGCTGGATGATCCGGTGACTCTGGGGGTCCTCCCAGCGGGCTCACAGGTGCAGGCTGCTCCAGTGGCTCAGGATCTCTCTCTTGATGCAGACTTGGATGAATACGCCTGAGATGACGTCTGTTCCTTCTGAAGACAACACCAGACGGGCTTCTCACGTTGTATGACCGTGGCTCTTCTCGTTGGTTTAGGACTCTGGCTGGCATCCATCCACGTCTCGTTTCCATGTGAACCGTTGCACCAGGAGCAAACTCAGGTAAGGGCTGTGAGTTGCGGTTGTAGTAGTGCTCCTGTCTGGTTTGGAGATCTTTCAGCCTGGCATGAACTCCTCTCGGGGTAGCTGGCTGTAGAACAGCTGTAGAGCAGGGCAGCGTGCTTCGTAGTACTCTTCCCATAAGCACCTGAGCTGGGGAAACATCTGTGCCTGTTATTGGAGTGTTTCTCAATGCTAGCAGGGCTAGATGGGGGTCTATGTTGGTCTGCAAAGCTTTCTTGAGTGCATGTTTGACCGTCTTCACCATCCTCTCTGCCAGACCGTTGGATTGAGGATATGCAGGGCTGGAGTGAATGAGCTGTATTCCCCAGGATGCTGCAAACTCCCTCATCTCTGCACTTGCAAAAGGAACATGGTCGCTTACCAGCTCTTTTGGGATCCCGTGCCTCGCGTAGACTGCTTTCATCTTGCGGATGACTGTGTGAGCGGTCTTGTCAGGTAGATGGAGCACCTCTGGGTACTTGGACAGATAGTCCACCACGACAAGGTATGACTGGCCCTGGAGCTCAAAGATGTCAGCCCCGACCTTTAGCCATGGTATCTCAGGGATATCATGTGACATGAGGGGCTCTCTCTGGTTCTGTGGTTGGAGTTGTTGACACGGAGAGCATCTCTCCACTGCGTTGTCGATGTCACGAGTCATTCCCGGCCAGTACACGACTTGTCGGGCCTGTGCCTTTTTGTCCTCTGGATACCTTGATGTGCGAGGTGTAGTCTCTCTAGTATCACCTGTCTGGCGGCTTGAGGAATCACAATTCTGTCGCCGGTCATCAGTAGTCCGTCCCTGATGTGGATAATGTGCCGCTGAGGCCAGTATTGGTAGAGACTGGCGGGCACACTACGTCGTCTTTGGGGCCAGCCGCTGCGGTGTCTCTCAGCCACTGCCTGTAGTGTCTCGTCAGCTGCTGTGGCTTCTTTGAGCATCTTGAGCATGTCTGAGCTCATGGCAGCAGTAGCCTCCATCGTGTGGATCACTCTCTCCTCGAAGAGGTCCTCTTTTCCACTGTCGGCCTGTTCGGTGACAAACGCGCGGGAAAGGGTGTCGGCGAAGTGCATGTCTTTTCCTGGCGTGTATGTTATTTTCAAATCATACCGTTGAAGCTGGAGCAACATGCGCTGTAGTCTTGCTGGGGCTTTGCTCAGGTGTTTCTTAAAAATCACTTCAAGTGGCTTGTGATCAGATTGGACTGTAACAGTGTTGCCGTAAACATACTGGTGGAAGCGTTTGGCTGCGAACACTATCGCCAGCAACTCCTTCTCTATTTGGGCGTAGTTTCTCTCAGCTTCTGTGAGAGCTCGTGAGGCATAGCACAGCGGTCTCCCCTCCTGGAGAAGACAAGCTCCCAGTCCATCTTTCGACGCGTCAGCCTGTATGGTGAGAGGCATGGCTTGGTCATAGAACTTCAGCACAGGGGCGTTGGTGAGGGCTGACTTCAGCTTGATTAAAGCATCATCATGTTCATGGTTCCACTGCCAAGCTGCATCTCTCCTCAGCAGCTGTCTGAGCGGGGCAGTCACTGAAGCTTCATCAGGGATATACTGAGCCAAATACCTCGTCATCCCCAACAGCCTCTGCAGCCCTGTCTTGTCCTCTGGTGGCGGCATGTTGTTGATGGCCGTCACCTTTGTGTCATCCGGTTTCACTCCCTCTGGTGTAATGACGTGGCCCATGTATCTGACGGTGTTGATTTTGTACTGGATTTTTTTCTTGTTGAACTTGACGTTGGCTCTCTGTGCCCTCTCCATGACCTTGTGAAGGATGCCATCATGTTCCTCTTCTGTGGCGGCGGCGATTATCATATCGTCTGCGATGATATGGACTCCTTCGATGTCTCCAAAAGCCTCACAGTTTTTCTGCTGAAAAACTTCGCTGGCGGACTTGATGCCAAAAGGAAGTCTCTTAAAGCGGAATCTTCCCCACGGCGTACTGAATGTGCACAGCATAGATGATGGCTCGTCAAGTCTCACCTGCCAATATCCGTCCTTCTCGTCCAGGATCGTGAATATTGACTTCCCAGAGAGCTTGCTCTGGACTTCCTCCGGGGTTGGTATCGAGTAGTGCTGCCTCTTGATTGCCTCATTCAGATCACGAGGATCCAAACACACCCTCAGTGATCCGTTCTTTTTCTCAGTGATGACGAGGCTATTCACCCACTCGGTCGGGTCTGTCACAGGTGCTATGACGTCCTTTTTTACAAGCTCTTTCAGGGTTGTTTTCAGTCTGTCCACGACACTGACTGGGATCTTTCTGCATCCGTGGACGACTGGGGCCACACTTGGGTCTGTGTGTATGTGGTGCACACCGGGGAACTCACCCAGGCCACTGAAGACAGATGCGTACCGCTCCACCAGCTCCTCTTTTGTAGCTGGTGCCTTGACTGCAAGCGTCTCTATTCTCCTCACGAGCTGCAGTGTCTCGCACCCTTCTCTGCCCAGGATGGGCGTGGTGGACTGTGCAGTCACAAAAAAAATTAGATTTGCTCTTGCTCTATTGCGTGTCTCACACGTGAATGTCACTGTTCCTTTTGGTTTCAGGCGTGCTCCTCCATAGGCAATGAGAAGTGTCTGTGTAGGCTTTAGTCGTGGGGGCCCCGGTATCTCCTCGAAAATGCACATTGGAAGCACGTTCGCCTCCGCCCCCGTGTCCAGCTTGAATCTGACCGGGGTGTCTCTGAGGTTGACTGTGGTGTACCACGCGTTGTCTGTCTGCTGCGTGATCTTATCTACCCTAACACAGAACACTGAGCCTACAAATAAAGAATCTACCTCGCTCTCAAGTTGACTGACGTCCCTTGCTGTGACTGTCCCATGCTGTGGTGCGCCACACACTTTGGACCAATGGTTTCTCTTGTTGCATTTGTGGCATGTGGTCCCGAAGGCAGGACATTGGCGGGGCGGGTGTGTCCCTCCACACTTCCCGCATGTGTTTGTGCTGTCCGTCTGCTCATTTGCTCTTCCTGACGATCTTTGTTTTCTGTATCCTCTTCTCATCTCAGAGTAGCTAGTAGTTCCTCTGGACAGTGCTTGAACTGGGGCATCTGCGTGCCCTGTCCCCATAGCTTGCAGCTGTGACTTGGCAGCTTCTGCAGCTCTGCATATGGTTAGTGCTCTGTCCAGGGTTAGGTCTGTCTCTCTCAATAGTCTCTCTTTCATGCGAGGATCAGTTAGGCTAAACACCATTTTGTCTCTCAATGTGTCATTCTCACCTGCACGAAACTCACAGTCTCTGCATTTCTGACGGAGTTCAGTCACAAACTTGTCGACACTAACTCCCTCTGACATAGAATGGGACCAGAATTGGTGACGTTCAAAAACAATGTTCTTTTTGGGGATACAGTATGCTTCAAATGCATCCATGATCTCTTTCATTGTCTCGTATGCTGGGTCTTCAAAATCAATGGTGAATGTATTATATACCTCTAATGCCTCTTCTCCTATGGTGTGCAGCATGATGGCTATTTTCACATGCTCATCTTTATCATCTGCACCAGTGGCAATCATATACAGTTCAAAACGTTGTTTCCACCGACGCCAATTCTCACTCACGTTTCCAGAGAGCATGAGCGGTGCGGGAGGCTTGAACTGTTCCATGCTTTGCTTTCACTCGCTAGCTACTACGAACGAACGTCGCACAGGGTCGATAGCTAACTATAGTTCTCCACAAAGTTTCTGCGTAGATCGACGGCGCCTCGCAATTCCTTATATTTGTGAAGAAGTCACATCTTCTGACACCATGTTGTGTCTTGTTGTTCTCTCTGACTTACAAGATACACTTTATAATAATAATGACTCTGGTCTCTGGAGCAACGTTCAACGTGCGTCTTTATTCACCATTCCAACAACAACCCGACCACACTAGTCAATCGATGATAACATTGTCAAGATGTAATGCTACGGAGGCAATAGCAATCAATCCCAGATCTATGCTAAACATAGCAATATACTACAGTTGCTGCCTAGTTGCCTTGAAATGAATTGCAACTTTGTCATGAAGGCTTTCACATGGCTATGCATTTCATGAACAAAAAGGCCCTTGCCCTGCAGTTGTGTGTTCAGTTCATTCATCATTGCAGTCACATCAACAGCAAATGATAAATCTGCCATCCAGTCCTCATCAGACAGCTCTGGGATGGTTTTGCCTTTCATCTCACAAAACTCCATTATCTCTGATTTCAGAACCCAAAACCTTTTTAGCACTTTGCCCAGGCTGAGCCATCTGACAGCTGTGTGGTACCTGACATCACCATGTTCGCTCTCTTGCTCCTCCAATAGTGAAACAAACTGCCTGTGATTTAATGCTCGCGCTCTGATAAAATTAACTGTTGTAGTAACAACATCAACCACATGGCTAAGTTTTAGCACTGACTTGCACAACGCTTGCTGATGAATAATACAATGTATAAACACCAATTTCTGCTCTGCGTTGAGTTCACTCACTTTATCTTGCATTCTTTTCAAAAGCCCAACATTTTTCCCTGTCAAATTCGGACATCCATCCGTAGTGACACCTGCCAGTCTGTCCCATTCGAGTCCCAGTTTGTCCATGCATGCATTTACCTCGGTGAACAGATCACTCCCCGTTGTGGTTCCTTTCATTGGCCGGATTGCTGCCAGCTCCTCCGTAAGCTTGAAGTCGCGCGTTATCCCCCGGAGGAATATGAGCAGCTGGGCTGTGTCACGGGCGTCACAACTCTCATCCAAAGCTAAAGAAAAAAAGTCTAAGCTTCCCACTTCACTTTGCAGCTGAAACTCCAGATTCTCTGCGATGTCCTCCACCCTTCTCGTCACGGTGCGGCGGGACAGCGGGACGTTTTCAAACGCTTCCTTTTTTTCTGGGCATAGCATTGCTGCAGACTCGACCATGCACTCTTTCACAAACTCCCCCTCCGAGAATGGCTTACTGTTCTTGGCGATTTTGTGGGCTATCACAAAGCTGGTTCTGGTCGCTGCATCTCTGGCTGCATGCAGCTTTGTAAAACAGCCTTGTTGTTTTTCTAGCTTGGCTAGTAAATCTGTTGATGTCCGCGCTCGTTCGGCATCAGTCAAGTTGTTGTATTTCTCGGCATGTTTCGTCTCGTAATGCCGTTTCAAATTGTACTCTTTAAACACGGCGACATGCTCTCCACAAACCAAACACACAGGTTTACCCTTGACTTCAGTAAAGAAAAACGTAGTTGTCCATATTTGTTTGAAAGTTCTGCGTTCGGCATCCTCTTTTTGGCATGAGCCGACATTTTCGAATTTTTCAGGAGTGACAAGGAAGAGACAGTTCAGGGGTGACTGGTCTCTCTCTCTCCTCAGTCTAACACCAGGCTTGTGTCTCTCTCTCTCCTCAGTCTAACACCAGGCTTGTGTCTCTCTCCTCAGTAAATGGTTTATACAGGTTACACACTTCACATACAGTTTATACAGGTTACACACTTCACATGTTTATACAGGTTACACACTTCACATACAGTTTATACAGGTTACACACTTCACATGTTTATACAGGTTACACACTTCACATGTTTATACAGGTTACACACTTCACATACAGTTTATACATGTTACACACTTCACATACAGTTTATACAGGTTACACACTTCACATGTTTATACAGGTTACACACTTCACATACAGTTTATACATGTTACACACTTCACATACAGTTTATACAGGTTACACACTTCACATGTTTATACAGGTTACACACTTCACATGGTAGAATAATGTGCTTCCATTTGTGCAAAGATGTATGTAGAGAAATAGGCAGGTAGAGTTGTACTTTGGGTGACACAGGCGGTGGGGTAGGCCTGCATTCCTAACGGAATTGTATTTAACTTAGGAGCGGACAACTGTCCCTCCTTGTTGTATTATTCTCATGTTTATAGACCAAAGGTTTGGAGCCCAAATGGTGAGTTTGTCAACTTTTTGCCAGGCTGGCCAAACATGGACAGGGTAGGTTCTTTACGTAGGCCAACTGTAATTGTAGGCCTATCATCTAACTTGATGCTCAATAGACTAAAGCCATTTAGTTTAACGTTTTATTGTTAAGTCACAAAGACCAATAAGGCAGGATAGTCAAGATAAATAAAGTGGCAATAGTTACAAGACATGAGTGAAACAGTTGGACAATTGACAAGTTGTGGGAGACAAATAGACAGGACACAATTCAGTGGAAAAGGTTCAGACAACCTTTTATTTTACAGTCCTGTTTCAGCTGGTATTTACAAACAAGCAACATTTAATTAAAACTCTTTAAAACGATATGTTTTATAAAATGGAGGCAATCAAGGTGAATGTATTGTATTGATGAGATTAACGACTGTAGCATCTATACATTGTTTTACCACAAGCAGAGGAAAAGCAGGATCAACTGGTGAAGAACATCACTAATTAACGCTAATCAGATTGCCCTCTAGCGGTGGATGGTTCTTGGTTGCCTGAGAACAGAGAACGGTGGTTCTGTAACATTAAAGGTTATGGAGGGGGGGGCTCGTTTTATATTATTTCTCATACAGTTGTTGTTCATTCTGAACTTCTTTCAGGGTTTTCATGTGTTCGAGATTGTTGCTGCCTAGTTGCCTTGAAATGAATTGCAACTTTGTCATGAAGGCTTTCACATGGCTATGCATTTCATGAACAAAAAGGCCCTTGCCCTGCAGTTGTGTGTTCAGTTCATTCATCATTGCAGTCACATCAACAGCAAATGATAAATCTGCCATCCAGTCCTCATCAGACAGCTCTGGGATGGTTTTGCCTTTCATCTCACAAAACTCCATTATCTCTGATTTCAGAACCCAAAACCTTTTTAGCACTTTGCCCAGGCTGAGCCATCTGACAGCTGTGTGGTACCTGACATCACCATGTTCGCTCTCTTGCTCCTCCAATAGTGAAACAAACTGCCTGTGATTTAATGCTCGCGCTCTGATGAAATTAACTGTTGTAGTAACAACATCAACCACATGGCTAAGTTTTAGCACTGACTTGCACAACGCTTGCTGATGAATAATACAATGTATAAACACCAATTTCTGCTCTGCGTTGAGTTCACTCACTTTATCTTGCATTCTTTTCAAAAGCCCAACATTTTTCCCTGTCAAATTCGGACATCCATCCGTAGTGACACCTGCCAGTCTGTCTCATTCGAGTCCCAGTTTGTCCATGCATGCATTTACCTCGGTGAACAGATCACTCCCCGTTGTGGTTCCTTTCATTGGCCGGATTGCTGCCAGCTCCTCCGTAAGCTTGAAGTCGCGCGTTATCCCCCGGAGGAATATGAGCAGCTGGGCTGTGTCACGGACGTCACAACTCTCATCCAAAGCTAAAGAAAAAAAGTCTAAGCTTCCCACTTCACTTTGCAGCTGAAACTCCAGATTCTCTGCGATGTCCTCCACCCTTCTCGTCACGGTGCGGCGGGACAGCGGGACGTTTTCAAACGCTTCCTTTTTTTCTGGGCATAGCATTGCTGCAGACTCGACCATGCACTCTTTCACAAACTCCCCCTCCGAGAATGGCTTACTGTTCTTGGCGATTTTGTGGGCTATCACAAAGCTGGTTCTGGTCGCTGCATCTCTGGCTGCATGCAGCTTTGTAAAACAGCCTTGTTGTTTTTCTAGCTTGGCTAGTAAATCTGTTGATGTCCGCGCTCGTTCGGCATCAGTCAAGTTGTTGTATTTCTCGGCATGTTTCGTCTCGTAATGCCGTTTCAAATTGTACTCTTTAAACACGGCGACATGCTCTCCACAAACCAAACACACAGGTTTACCCTTGACTTCAGTAAAGAAAAACTTAGTTGTCCATATTTGTTTGAAAGTTCTGCGTTCGGCATCCACTTTCCTCTTTTTGGCATGAGCCGACATTTTCGAATTTTTCAGGAGTGACAAGGAAGAGACAGTTCAGGGGTGACTGGTCTCTCTCTCTCCTCAGTCTAACACCAGGCTGGTCTCTCTCTCTCCTCAGTCTAACACCAGACTTGTGTCTCTCTCCTCAGTAAATGGTTTATACAGGTTACACACTTCACATACAGTTTATACAGGTTACACACTTCACATGTTTATACAGGTTACACACTTCACATACAGTTTATACAGGTTACACACTTCACATGTTTATACAGGTTACACACTTCACATACAGTTTATACAGGTTACACACTTCACATACAGTTTATACATGTTACACACTTCACATACAGTTTATACAGGTTACACACTTCACATGTTTATACAGGTTACACACTTCAAATGGTAGAATAATGTGCTTCCATTTGTGCAAAGATGTATGTAGAGAAATAGGCAGGTAGAGTTGTACTTTGGGTGACACAGGCGGTGGGGTAGGCCTGCATTCCTAACGGAATTGTATTTAACTTAGGAGCGGACAACTGTCCCTCCTTGTTGTATTATTCTCATGTTTATAGACCAAAGGTTTGGAGCCCAAATGGTGAGTTTGTCAACTTTTTGCCAGGCTGGCCAAACATGGACAGGGTAGGTTCTTTACGTAGGCCAACTGTAATTGTAGGCCTATCATCTAACTTGATGCTCAATAGACTAAAGCCATTTAGTTTAACGTTTTATTGTTAAGTCACAAAGACCAATAAGGCAGGATAGTCAAGATAAATAAAGTGGCAATAGTTACATGACATGAGTGAAACAGTTGGACAATTGACAAGTTGTGGAAGACAAATAGACAGGACACAATTCAGTGGAAAAGGTTCAGACAACCTTTTATTTTACAGTCCTGTTTCAGCTGGTATTTACAAACAAGCAACATTTCATTAAAACTCTTTAAAACGATATGTTTTATAAAATGGAGGCAATCAAGGTGAATGTATTGTATTGATGAGATTAACGACTGTAGCATCTATACATTGTTTTACCACAAGCAGAGGAAAAGCAGGATCAACTGGTGAAGAACATCACTAATTAACGCTAATCAGATTGCCCTCTAGCGGTGGATGGTTCTTGGATGGTTCTCAACGTTCAACGTGCGTCTTTATTCACCATTCCAACAACAACCCGACCACACTAGTCAATCGATGATAACATTGTCAAGATGTAATGCTACGGAGGCAATAGCAATCAATCCCAGATCTATGCTAAACATAGCAATATACTACATCCCCCCTTTTAATCATTAAAAGTCTCTCTTGGGTCAACTGAAAATTAGTCTCTGAAAAGATGAAACAGACAATAAGTGTCACTGGGCCTTATGGCTTCAGTCGATGGATTGATCTTCTTCTTTAAGAACTGTACTCACTGTACTCACTACTAATGTGTATGATCTAAACAATAACAGTGCAGACCTGACTATAACTTGTCAAGTAACTTGTGAACTTTCACTTGGAGTAAAATCAAACTTGTAAACATACCACACTTTCTAAATGTGTCCAACTATCATCTAGTAACTAACTAAACTAAGGGTCAGAGGTCACCAGTACTTAACCCTGGTGGAGCACAACCTTCAGCGTTGGCCCATCTCAAAGTCTTGATACCTTGCCGGAAGCGCCACAGCTCTGCCACTTCTGGTGCGGCAGGTAGGAGTGGAGCTCTCGCCCTCACAGGAGGACGGGTGCTGAGCTGGATGATCCGGTGACTCTGGGGGTCCTCCCAGCGGGCTCACAGGTGCAGGCTGCTCCAGTGGCTCAGGATCTCTCTCTTGATGCAGACTTGGATGAATACGCCTGAGATGACGTCTGTTCCTTCTGAAGACAACACCAGACGGGCTTCTCACGTTGTATGACCGTGGCTCTTCTCGTTGGTTTAGGACTCTGGCTGGCATCCATCCACGTCTCGTTTCCATGTGAACCGTTGCACCAGGAGCAAACTCAGGTAAGGGCTGTGAGTTGCGGTTGTAGTAGTGCTCCTGTCTGGTTTGGAGATCTTTCAGCCTGGCATGAACTCCTCTCGGGGTAGCTGGCTGTAGAACAGCTGTAGAGCAGGGCAGCGTGCTTCGTAGTACTCTTCCCATAAGCACCTGAGCTGGGGAAACATCTGTGCCTGTTATTGGAGTGTTTCTCAATGCTAGCAGGGCTAGATGGGGGTCTATGTTGGTCTGCAAAGCTTTCTTGAGTGCATGTTTGACCGTCTTCACCATCCTCTCTGCCAGACCGTTGGATTGAGGATATGCAGGGCTGGAGTGAATGAGCTGTATTCCCCAGGATGCTGCAAACTCCCTCATCTCTGCACTTGCAAAAGGAACATGGTCGCTTACCAGCTCTTTTGGGATCCCGTGCCTCGCGTAGACTGCTTTCATCTTGCGGATGACTGTGTGAGCGGTCTTGTCAGGTAGATGGAGCACCTCTGGGTACTTGGACAGATAGTCCACCACGACAAGGTATGACTGGCCCTGGAGCTCAAAGATGTCAGCCCCGACCTTTAGCCATGGTATCTCAGGGATATCATGTGACATGAGGGGCTCTCTCTGGTTCTGTGGTTGGAGTTGTTGACACGGAGAGCATCTCTCCACTGCGTTGTCGATGTCACGAGTCATTCCCGGCCAGTACACGACTTGTCGGGCCTGTGCCTTTTTGTCCTCTGGATACCTTGATGTGCGAGGTGTAGTCTCTCTAGTATCACCTGTCTGGCGGCTTGAGGAATCACAATTCTGTCGCCGGTCATCAGTAGTCCGTCCCTGATGTGGATAATGTGCCGCTGAGGCCAGTATTGGTAGAGACTGGCGGGCACACTACGTCGTCTTTGGGGCCAGCCGCTGCGGTGTCTCTCAGCCACTGCCTGTAGTGTCTCGTCAGCTGCTGTGGCTTCTTTGAGCATCTTGAGCATGTCTGAGCTCATGGCAGCAGTAGCCTCCATCGTGTGGATCACTCTCTCCTCGAAGAGGTCCTCTTTTCCACTGTCGGCCTGTTCGGTGACAAACGCGCGGGAAAGGGTGTCGGCGAAGTGCATGTCTTTTCCTGGCGTGTATGTTATTTTCAAATCATACCGTTGAAGCTGGAGCAACATGCGCTGTAGTCTTGCTGGGGCTTTGCTCAGGTGTTTCTTAAAAATCACTTCAAGTGGCTTGTGATCAGATTGGACTGTAACAGTGTTGCCGTAAACATACTGGTGGAAGCGTTTGGCTGCGAACACTATCGCCAGCAACTCCTTCTCTATTTGGGCGTAGTTTCTCTCAGCTTCTGTGAGAGCTCGTGAGGCATAGCACAGCGGTCTCCCCTCCTGGAGAAGACAAGCTCCCAGTCCATCTTTCGACGCGTCAGCCTGTATGGTGAGAGGCATGGCTTGGTCATAGAACTTCAGCACAGGGGCGTTGGTGAGGGCTGACTTCAGCTTGATTAAAGCATCATCATGTTCATGGTTCCACTGCCAAGCTGCATCTCTCCTCAGCAGCTGTCTGAGCGGGGCAGTCACTGAAGCTTCATCAGGGATATACTGAGCCAAATACCTCGTCATCCCCAACAGCCTCTGCAGCCCTGTCTTGTCCTCTGGTGGCGGCATGTTGTTGATGGCCGTCACCTTTGTGTCATCCGGTTTCACTCCCTCTGGTGTAATGACGTGGCCCATGTATCTGACGGTGTTGATTTTGTACTGGATTTTTTTCTTGTTGAACTTGACGTTGGCTCTCTGTGCCCTCTCCATGACCTTGTGAAGGATGCCATCATGTTCCTCTTCTGTGGCGGCGGCGATTATCATATCGTCTGCGATGATATGGACTCCTTCGATGTCTCCAAAAGCCTCACAGTTTTTCTGCTGAAAAACTTCGCTGGCGGACTTGATGCCAAAAGGAAGTCTCTTAAAGCGGAATCTTCCCCACGGCGTACTGAATGTGCACAGCATAGATGATGGCTCGTCAAGTCTCACCTGCCAATATCCGTCCTTCTCGTCCAGGATCGTGAATATTGACTTCCCAGAGAGCTTGCTCTGGACTTCCTCCGGGGTTGGTATCGAGTAGTGCTGCCTCTTGATTGCCTCATTCAGATCACGAGGATCCAAACACACCCTCAGTGATCCGTTCTTTTTCTCAGTGATGACGAGGCTATTCACCCACTCGGTCGGGTCTGTCACAGGTGCTATGACGTCCTTTTTTACAAGCTCTTTCAGGGTTGTTTTCAGTCTGTCCACGACACTGACTGGGATCTTTCTGCATCCGTGGACGACTGGGGCCACACTTGGGTCTGTGTGTATGTGGTGCACACCGGGGAACTCACCCAGGCCACTGAAGACAGATGCGTACCGCTCCACCAGCTCCTCTTTTGTAGCTGGTGCCTTGACTGCAAGCGTCTCTATTCTCCTCACGAGCTGCAGTGTCTCGCACGCTTCTCTGCCCAGGATGGGCGTGGTGGACTGTGCAGTCACAAAAAAAATTAGATTTGCTCTTGCTCTATTGCGTGTCTCACACGTGAATGTCACTGTTCCTTTTGGTTTCAGGCGTGCTCCTCCATAGGCAATGAGAAGTGTCTGTGTAGGCTTTAGTCGTGGGGGCCCCGGTATCTCCTCGAAAATGCACATTGGAAGCACGTTCGCCTCCGCCCCCGTGTCCAGCTTGAATCTGACCGGGGTGTCTCTGAGGTTGACTGTGGTGTACCACGCGTTGTCTGTCTGCTGCGTGATCTTATCTACCCTAACACAGAACACTGAGCCTACAAATAAAGAATCTACCTCGCTCTCAAGTTGACTGACGTCCCTTGCTGTGACTGTCCCATGCTGTGGTGCGCCACACACTTTGGACCAATGGTTTCTCTTGTTGCATTTGTGGCATGTGGTCCCGAAGGCAGGACATTGGCGGGGCGGGTGTGTCCCTCCACACTTCCCGCATGTGTTTGTGCTGTCCGTCTGCTCATTTGCTCTTCCTGACGATCTTTGTTTTCTGTATCCTCTTCTCATCTCAGAGTAGCTAGTAGTTCCTCTGGACAGTGCTTGAACTGGGGCATCTGCGTGCCCTGTCCCCATAGCTTGCAGCTGTGACTTGGCAGCTTCTGCAGCTCTGCATATGGTTAGTGCTCTGTCCAGGGTTAGGTCTGTCTCTCTCAATAGTCTCTCTTTCATGCGAGGATCAGTTAGGCTAAACACCATTTTGTCTCTCAATGTGTCATTCTCACCTGCACGAAACTCACAGTCTCTGCATTTCTGACGGAGTTCAGTCACAAACTTGTCGACACTAACTCCCTCTGACATAGAATGGGACCAGAATTGGTGACGTTCAAAAACAATGTTCTTTTTGGGGATACAGTATGCTTCAAATGCATCCATGATCTCTTTCATTGTCTCGTATGCTGGGTCTTCAAAATCAATGGTGAATGTATTATATACCTCTAATGCCTCTTCTCCTATGGTGTGCAGCATGATGGCTATTTTCACATGCTCATCTTTATCATCTGCACCAGTGGCAATCATATACAGTTCAAAACGTTGTTTCCACCGACGCCAATTCTCACTCACGTTTCCAGAGAGCATGAGCGGTGCGGGAGGCTTGAACTGTTCCATGCTTTGCTTTCACTCGCTAGCTACTACGAACGAACGTCGCACAGGGTCGATAGCTAACTATAGTTCTCCACAAAGTTTCTGCGTAGATCGACGGCGCCTCGCAATTCCTTATATTTGTGAAGAAGTCACATCTTCTGACACCATGTTGTGTCTTGTTGTTCTCTCTGACTTACAAGATACACTTTATAATAATAATGACTCTGGTCTCTGGAGCAACGTTCAACGTGCGTCTTTATTCACCATTCCAACAACAACCCGACCACACTAGTCAATCGATGATAACATTGTCAAGATGTAATGCTACGGAGGCAATAGCAATCAATCCCAGATCTATGCTAAACATAGCAATATACTACAGTTGCTGCCTAGTTGCCTTGAAATGAATTGCAACTTTGTCATGAAGGCTTTCACATGGCTATGCATTTCATGAACAAAAAGGCCCTTGCCCTGCAGTTGTGTGTTCAGTTCATTCATCATTGCAGTCACATCAACAGCAAATGATAAATCTGCCATCCAGTCCTCATCAGACAGCTCTGGGATGGTTTTGCCTTTCATCTCACAAAACTCCATTATCTCTGATTTCAGAACCCAAAACCTTTTTAGCACTTTGCCCAGGCTGAGCCATCTGACAGCTGTGTGGTACCTGACATCACCATGTTCGCTCTCTTGCTCCTCCAATAGTGAAACAAACTGCCTGTGATTTAATGCTCGCGCTCTGATAAAATTAACTGTTGTAGTAACAACATCAACCACATGGCTAAGTTTTAGCACTGACTTGCACAACGCTTGCTGATGAATAATACAATGTATAAACACCAATTTCTGCTCTGCGTTGAGTTCACTCACTTTATCTTGCATTCTTTTCAAAAGCCCAACATTTTTCCCTGTCAAATTCGGACATCCATCCGTAGTGACACCTGCCAGTCTGTCCCATTCGAGTCCCAGTTTGTCCATGCATGCATTTACCTCGGTGAACAGATCACTCCCCGTTGTGGTTCCTTTCATTGGCCGGATTGCTGCCAGCTCCTCCGTAAGCTTGAAGTCGCGCGTTATCCCCCGGAGGAATATGAGCAGCTGGGCTGTGTCACGGGCGTCACAACTCTCATCCAAAGCTAAAGAAAAAAAGTCTAAGCTTCCCACTTCACTTTGCAGCTGAAACTCCAGATTCTCTGCGATGTCCTCCACCCTTCTCGTCACGGTGCGGCGGGACAGCGGGACGTTTTCAAACGCTTCCTTTTTTTCTGGGCATAGCATTGCTGCAGACTCGACCATGCACTCTTTCACAAACTCCCCCTCCGAGAATGGCTTACTGTTCTTGGCGATTTTGTGGGCTATCACAAAGCTGGTTCTGGTCGCTGCATCTCTGGCTGCATGCAGCTTTGTAAAACAGCCTTGTTGTTTTTCTAGCTTGGCTAGTAAATCTGTTGATGTCCGCGCTCGTTCGGCATCAGTCAAGTTGTTGTATTTCTCGGCATGTTTCGTCTCGTAATGCCGTTTCAAATTGTACTCTTTAAACACGGCGACATGCTCTCCACAAACCAAACACACAGGTTTACCCTTGACTTCAGTAAAGAAAAACGTAGTTGTCCATATTTGTTTGAAAGTTCTGCGTTCGGCATCCTCTTTTTGGCATGAGCCGACATTTTCGAATTTTTCAGGAGTGACAAGGAAGAGACAGTTCAGGGGTGACTGGTCTCTCTCTCTCCTCAGTCTAACACCAGGCTTGTGTCTCTCTCTCTCCTCAGTCTAACACCAGGCTTGTGTCTCTCTCCTCAGTAAATGGTTTATACAGGTTACACACTTCACATACAGTTTATACAGGTTACACACTTCACATGTTTATACAGGTTACACACTTCACATACAGTTTATACAGGTTACACACTTCACATGTTTATACAGGTTACACACTTCACATGTTTATACAGGTTACACACTTCACATACAGTTTATACATGTTACACACTTCACATACAGTTTATACAGGTTACACACTTCACATGTTTATACAGGTTACACACTTCACATACAGTTTATACATGTTACACACTTCACATACAGTTTATACAGGTTACACACTTCACATGTTTATACAGGTTACACACTTCACATGGTAGAATAATGTGCTTCCATTTGTGCAAAGATGTATGTAGAGAAATAGGCAGGTAGAGTTGTACTTTGGGTGACACAGGCGGTGGGGTAGGCCTGCATTCCTAACGGAATTGTATTTAACTTAGGAGCGGACAACTGTCCCTCCTTGTTGTATTATTCTCATGTTTATAGACCAAAGGTTTGGAGCCCAAATGGTGAGTTTGTCAACTTTTTGCCAGGCTGGCCAAACATGGACAGGGTAGGTTCTTTACGTAGGCCAACTGTAATTGTAGGCCTATCATCTAACTTGATGCTCAATAGACTAAAGCCATTTAGTTTAACGTTTTATTGTTAAGTCACAAAGACCAATAAGGCAGGATAGTCAAGATAAATAAAGTGGCAATAGTTACAAGACATGAGTGAAACAGTTGGACAATTGACAAGTTGTGGGAGACAAATAGACAGGACACAATTCAGTGGAAAAGGTTCAGACAACCTTTTATTTTACAGTCCTGTTTCAGCTGGTATTTACAAACAAGCAACATTTAATTAAAACTCTTTAAAACGATATGTTTTATAAAATGGAGGCAATCAAGGTGAATGTATTGTATTGATGAGATTAACGACTGTAGCATCTATACATTGTTTTACCACAAGCAGAGGAAAAGCAGGATCAACTGGTGAAGAACATCACTAATTAACGCTAATCAGATTGCCCTCTAGCGGTGGATGGTTCTTGGTTGCCTGAGAACAGAGAACGGTGGTTCTGTAACATTAAAGGTTATGGAGGGGGGGGCTCGTTTTATATTATTTCTCATACAGTTGTTGTTCATTCTGAACTTCTTTCAGGGTTTTCATGTGTTCGAGATTGTTGCTGCCTAGTTGCCTTGAAATGAATTGCAACTTTGTCATGAAGGCTTTCACATGGCTATGCATTTCATGAACAAAAAGGCCCTTGCCCTGCAGTTGTGTGTTCAGTTCATTCATCATTGCAGTCACATCAACAGCAAATGATAAATCTGCCATCCAGTCCTCATCAGACAGCTCTGGGATGGTTTTGCCTTTCATCTCACAAAACTCCATTATCTCTGATTTCAGAACCCAAAACCTTTTTAGCACTTTGCCCAGGCTGAGCCATCTGACAGCTGTGTGGTACCTGACATCACCATGTTCGCTCTCTTGCTCCTCCAATAGTGAAACAAACTGCCTGTGATTTAATGCTCGCGCTCTGATAAAATTAACTGTTGTAGTAACAACATCAACCACATGGCTAAGTTTTAGCACTGACTTGCACAACGCTTGCTGATGAATAATACAATGTATAAACACCAATTTCTGCTCTGCGTTGAGTTCACTCACTTTATCTTGCATTATTTTCAAAAAACATTTTTCCCTGTCAAATTCGGACATCCATCCGTAGTGACACCTGCCAGTCTGTCCCATTCGAGTCCCAGTTTGTCCATGCATGCATTTACCTCGGTGAACAGATCACTCCCCGTTGTGGTTCCTTTCATTGGCCGGATTGCTGCCAGCTCCTCCGTAAGCTTGAAGTCGCGCGTTATCCCCCGGAGGAATATGAGCAGCTGGGCTGTGTCACGGGCGTCACAACTCTCATCCAAAGCTAAAGAAAAAAAGTCTAAGCTTCCCACTTCACTTTGCAGCTGAAACTCCAGATTCTCTGCGATGTCCTCCACCCTTCTCGTCACGGTGCGGCGGGACAGCGGGACGTTTTCAAACGCTTCCTTTTTTTCTGGGCATAGCATTGCTGCAGACTCGACCATGCACTCTTTCACAAACTCCCCCTCCGAGAATGGCTTACTGTTCTTGGCGATTTTGTGGGCTATCACAAAGCTGGTTCTGGTCGCTGCATCTCTGGCTGCATGCAGCTTTGTAAAACAGCCTTGTTGTTTTTCTAGCTTGGCTAGTAAATCTGTTGATGTCCGCGCTCGTTCGGCATCAGTCAAGTTGTTGTATTTCTCGGCATGTTTCGTCTCGTAATGCCGTTTCAAATTGTACTCTTTAAACACGGCGACATGCTCTCCACAAACCAAACACACAGGTTTACCCTTGACTTCAGTAAAGAAAAACGTAGTTGTCCATATTTGTTTGAAAGTTCTGCGTTCGGCATCCTCTTTTTGGCATGAGCCGACATTTTCGAATTTTTCAGGAGTGACAAGGAAGAGACAGTTCAGGGGTGACTGGTCTCTCTCTCTCCTCAGTCTAACACCAGGCTTGTGTCTCTCTCTCTCCTCAGTCTAACACCAGGCTTGTGTCTCTCTCCTCAGTAAATGGTTTATACAGGTTACACACTTCACATACAGTTTATACAGGTTACACACTTCACATGTTTATACAGGTTACACACTTCACATACAGTTTATACAGGTTACACACTTCACATGTTTATACAGGTTACACACTTCACATGTTTATACAGGTTACACACTTCACATACAGTTTATACATGTTACACACTTCACATACAGTTTATACAGGTTACACACTTCACATGTTTATACAGGTTACACACTTCACATACAGTTTATACATGTTACACACTTCACATACAGTTTATACAGGTTACACACTTCACATGTTTATACAGGTTACACACTTCACATGGTAGAATAATGTGCTTCAATTTGTGCCTCAAATGAAGCATGATCCCCTGGTGATGGCAGGTCCATGTATTTGCACACATGGTATGTGTGATCAGGGGGTAGCCAACTCTGCAGATGGAAGCCACAGAGGAAGAAAATACAATTAGTATGGACGGATATACATTGGGACTTTTACCTCATAACCTTATCCTACAATGATGACTTATTGCGATTCTCATCAGTTCCCTTCTTCCAGTTGCTAGGTTCATAAATAAACACTTTAGGGCTCAATCTGTCAATAACAAGCTAGTACTCAACAATAAGCAATCCGGTCTTCTCTGGTCATAACTGTCATCATATTTCATATTTACATGCTAACAGCAATGTAATTTGAAGGGCTTGACTTTGTAGCCTACATTATGTGTGAACACATTACTTTTTCCTTGTGATGAGTTCACTTGTCTGAAGGACAAGTAGGCTACAGTACATGAAAAAGCCCTGCTAAACGTTAACGTTATACCTTCAATTGAGGATATTCCTCCACGTTTTCCCTGACATCTGAGCACACACTGACCTGGCTGAAATAAGTACAAAGTTGAAAGGCGACAGTTATGAATAATCATTAATGACACATCAATCTCACAATCTTGTCACATTTTTACCTTGGTGTACTGACTCCAGGGCCAGTGCTACTGACAGTGACAGGGTTCACTGATGGTCTGTAAATTACCAAGGAGAAGTGTTAGGTTCAAAACGTAGGAGCCTATAACCTAAGTTACACTTTGAACGACTGATCTATTTTGTAATTTGTGGAAAACGGACCTTAGGTAAACTAACGTTAAACTTCACCAACAGCGAGGCGGCTAGCTAACTCGTTCAGTCATCTATTTTGTAATTTGTGGAAAACGGACCTTAGGTAAACGCACGTTAAACTTCACCAACAGCGAGCTGGCTAGCTAACTCGTTCAGTCATCAAGGCATCTAATCAAATAACCAAAATCATGAATGAAAGACCCAAATATGTACTTTGGACTCCAACTAGGACAAGTTCATTCACAATGCACATGGAGTTCATATTTTAACTTTAGAAACGTTGATAAATGAAACCTACGCGGGCGCAGCATAAGTATGGCAGTCTTGCATCGACATCTTGCAGCGAGGAAAGAGATGGAGCACGGTTTCCATAGGGACGCAGCCTGGGGGCGGCGAGTCGAGCCCGCTGGGCGCGCGGCGGGCGTGGCGGAGGGCGTGGTCTACCCCAACTCGGGTGGGAATCGTTAGGACGCAGTCTGGAATGGATAGAATCACAGTAGAAGAGAACATGAGTGCAAAACTGAGAGAATAGTGATTTGAAATGTACCATTAACTTATTTAACCATGCAATAGCACCAGAAAGGTCAAACAACATAATGGTAATGTATTAAATAAAATAAAAAACATTTATAACTAGCACTGAGAGAATAGTGATTTGAAATGTACCATTAACTAATTTAACCATGCAATAGCACCAGAAAGGTCAAACAACATAATGGTAATGTATTAAATAAATAAAAAACATTCATAACTAGCACTGGTAAGATTCACTCATCAGAGAAACATATTCACAGCTTCTGTATAGAGAATCTCTCTCACGACTTACCTAATCATATTTCTCAGAAGAATGTATTTTCCTCTGGATGGCCTTGTCTTTGGATAGGAGATCCATGAACTCATGACAGGGAAGGTTGATGTTTGTCTTGACAGTAAGCATGGCCTTGACTGTGTCCACTGTGAATCTATTCCTACTATCAGTCCATATATCATTCATAAGAGAGCCCTGTTACTTGTATAATATTATAATATAATTTAAACAATGAAAAGACTAATGCAAAATCAACTCATTTTATATGTAAAGTAAAATAGACCAGTAATCCACACAAAGAAATCAGGGTATTATTATGTTGTTTCCATAACTTTTCTTAAAACAGAAGATGCTGTTAAAGTGTCAATTGTAAATGACCATATTCATCATGGAAAAAAAGTAAACTCCTCATTATTCTCACTTTACAAACACACTTATTGTAACAAAGGGGACTTTATATTTCATAGAATATCAGATTTGTTCTAAATATGGATTTAAAACATTTTCAAACATTAATTAATATGTCGGTAACAGGGTTGACGAAACAGACTTAAGCATGTTGATTATCTGAAAATAAATAAATAAGATACCCTGAGATGGCACGTCATTTTTTTCTAAGAGGTGAGGATCTACTTCATCCAAAAAGGGGCTTAAACTTTTAAATCAAATACTCCGAAAACCAAACATTAAAAATGGAAAATGGCACGTTTTCGTATAATGACCCATAGGTGATTACCAGCCAGACAAACAACATAACACAACGCAAAGCACTCAGCTAGTACAAGCACAACCCAGTCCTAAACAAAATAAAGTAAATTCAAACATACTAAAATGCAGTATCTCCAGGGTCCGTGTATGTTTTGTCAGTTCGATATTCCTTTTGAAAACGAAAACGGATTGACTTGTCAGTGACGTCATACGAGAGAATTCTATTTTCTGTTCCTCTTTGAATCGGCACACTCCAGCCAGGTGGGCGTTGACAAGGAGGGGGTTCGTTCGGACTTTTCCAAGTTAAAATACAGGGGTTGTACCGAAAACATTTGTGCCGTTACTGTTAGCTGACAAGCTAACATTAGCATTAGCGGTGCATATTTCTGCTATGTAAACTACTTCCTTATGAATAAATACGTTAGATTACAGCACGTTAGCTATAGCAGATTACGTCACACCTATACGCTATAGTGTTATATGTATTCATAATAGAGGTGTTAACGTTACTTTGGGTGTTTTGGTGTGGATTAATTTAGCTTTAACAAGCACCATGGCTTGGACGCAATGATTAACAATGATAGCTAGAAACCGTATTAACCTTATGTAGGCTAGCCTACCTCACAACCTGCTAAGCAGCTTATGTCCTACTGTGTGCATTCATGTTATGGAGCTGTCTGGAGCTGTCTAATGGGCAGCCTGGATCCTGCCAGATTTCACAGTAGCTATTAGTTTCCTCAATCCTGATTCTACCAGAGTGAACCGGTCTCACTAATTCATCATGAATATCATCTGTGCTACATGCCAAGTCAATAACATTCCAGCTGAACCTTCTAATGTCTTAACGTCTGCCTCTGTGTGGTCTATATTTTCAGACAACCACCAATCTCTCCTCACTGTCTCCTCACTGTCTGAGGCCCCAACTATCATAGGGGTTAGACTCCTAACCCTGTCTGCAAGTGGACTCTGAAGGTCCTGTGTAAAGGTGAGACATGGAGAAAGGCATGGACACACACAGGCAAACACACACACACTATCACATGATTGCATACACAATGTTTACATTTGTAAAGCACTAATGTCTATTCCATGAAGATAAGAGTCTGAGGAGGGAATCATCATCAATGCTTCTCTCCTCTGCTTGTCTGACAGCTCCCAATAGCAGGTCATGTGGTGCAGAGGCAGGGCCTGTGAACCACCACACCTTCAGCTGGATTCAGGTGAAGAACAGTCACAAGCAGAGCTGTAGATCATCAGCAGCAGCCAAGGGAGAGCCTTCTTCTTCCTCCATCTCTCGCAGAGCAGAGCAGAATGGCTACTCGTATTCTCAATAAGTCTAACGCCTTTGAAAGTAATCATGAAGTTCACATCCCACAGGGCAAACCATGTAATATTAAGAATTTCCATCGAGCTGTACTTCTCCATGTTATTGTTACTCATAAGGCCAAGCCCTGGGTATGACTGGCATGTGGCCAACACATCTCACCAGATTACTTTTATTTGACTATTACTCACCACAAAAGCATTCATACATCGTTTTTCATTTGAACTCAGCATTTAATTGAATATATTTTGTTTGCAATCTTATTTATTGCAATTTCATCTGTTGTAGTGTGGGAAATGTAGTTCATGTTTAATTCACATTACATGGGACCCCTCACCTTGGTCACAATCTCTTTGATTCTCCACCATTGAGATAAAGGAATTCAGATTATGTATAAACTACCATGGCAATAAACTGATTCTGATTTAAGCTTGTAGGCTGCAGTTTTTCAGACAACCTGCTACAGTAGGCTATGGCTAGTGCACTCTTACGCTAAGTAGTGTGTAGTAATGTATGTAAATGTATAATAAATCCACGTGTTTACAGTTATGTACTTTATTTATTCCGTAATAAACCTCACAAAATATTTATCTTCATCAGTTTGATTATTTCCTGCTCTGCAGTTACTGGGCTCTCAGAGGTGCTGGATGACCTCCAGCACCTCTGATAGCCCAGTAACTGTAACAATTTTGTCACTGGTTATGGCAGACCTGCATTTTATGCAGTGCGGGTTCGTTTCCATGGCCTGGTTCACACAGGCCTGGCAGCCAACCAGGCTGCGGCAGCACAATGCCATTGTTGGCACCTGCATCAGACCTGTAACAAGTAAAACAGACAACATAGTACATCTTAGTACATTCAGTCCAACTGACTACTACTGCACACTCTATCACCTGGGCCAACACCAGATAACACGTGAAGAACACCCTGTCAATATGATAGACGATGACAATTGACTCTTGCTTATATGATAACAGCTGACTCTGCACAACTGTATACTTCAATGTTATTTAATTGCACTGCCTATATCACACATACAGACACACTGTGATTGGATGGGAAGTAGAACAAGATCAAATTGAGAGACTGCTAGACTACAGATAATAAATCACCAGTTTGGATGTGCACCGTGGACTGGAAAGACGAACTAATTAGGGCTGATCAAAGCAGTGACAAGAATTCCAATTTACCTGTACCTGCACTAGTTATTGGCAAGAATAAACTTTTGATTTCTATTTATAAGCTGGGCAGATGTGTAGGAGTTTCAACCTTGAAGCCTATTCTAGGCCGGAATTCAAATCTCTTTATCACTTGCACTTTTTGCTTGATAGTACACCTGTTTGATGAAAATGCTCACAGACTCCACTCCCCTGCCCTGCTACAGCACCTGCCACTGCAGTTGGTTGGGATTGATCACCAGACTCCTCCCATTCACCATCAACAGTTTTTGGCTGTTCACTCTATTTTTGAGACCCTCATGACATGCACATGTGTGACTAACCGTGGCAGATGCAGCACTTGAATGCCTCTTTAAGGGCTGCTTCCTGCTGTGGGGCCAATGTATGACGCAGCCCGGCCACCTGCTGGATCCTGTCCAGCGCTGCAGGTAGGCAGTCTGCCGCCAGGACCACCTCCTCGATCTTCGCAGCCACCCCATCCAGTGCAACCGCCTCCTCGTTCCTCCTGGCTGGCCTTGGTATATAATGGCCCAATGTGAATAATATTAACTACTGTATGCTTTCATCTGCATACAAAAAGTCACTTTCACCATTACAATAAAGAACACATTACAATGGTGGGTGGAGCAACCAAGTAGTATATTTTTGCTTTTTACTACTGTACAGTGTATTACTACTTGAGTGTTCTTATATCTAGCATGTTTTTTTTAAGTACTACACCATCAAGTGGATCCCTTATACCAGGGGTCCCCAAACTTTTTTCTGTGAGGGCCACATAATTTTTCCTTTCTGTGATGGGGGGCCTGGGTTGGTCTCTAACATAAAATAATATGGAACGGAGTGGAATGGAGGCGGTTGCGCAAAGCAATTGCGCGCAGGAGAGCACTGGTGGATGCAAACAAAGTCTAAACAGTTGAATTTGGATGGAATTTATACCTATAGTGATATGTCAATGAAATATAATCAGTTTTACAGTCTGATACTTGAGGGAGGACCCTCATCATACACGGGGGGACCCATGAAGCAGGGCTGTCTGGGGGTCCTTAAACGAGCATCAAACACTTAATTTCTTGCATTCAGGTGAATTTAGATGCAATTTGTGCCCTTTCTGCATCAATTTATGGTGGAAATGTATTTCCAATTATTTGCTAAACAGCGCCCCCGCCACCACGTCGGTGCAATGCCGCAATTGCAGTTAGAAATTACACGTTGTTCAAAGGGCCGGTCCAAGTGTGGGGGTGGGCCGTGTTCGGCCCGCGGGCCGTAGTTTGGGGACCCCTGCCTTATACCTCTTATTTGACTAAATCCTATGTTAGTATGCAACACTCACCCCATCCTCCTCCTCTTAGCTCTGGTGAGCTCCTCATGTTTCTCTTTAGGGAGAGCAAAAATCTTTCTTGAACTCGGCCTCCAGAAGTCGATCCCTGCAAAGACATCAGATATTAAACACATCAGTCATCGATCTGAGTGTACAATACACGTCAAATCATTAGAGGCACGCTGGACAGAGTGGAATGACAATGGCTGGGTTTCCCGATAAAGAACCTTAAGGAACCCTTCTTAAGCTTCCCTTTGCATGGGAGTTATGAAGTACTTTGGAGTTAAGTGCTTCTTAACTCGTTTGGGAAACCCAGCCAATGTCTCTTCAAATCAAGCACTTAACTGGATGGATTCGCACTAATCTTAAATTATCATGAACAGTGTCTTTCATTAAGACAATGGGCTCTATATTCGTACCGGGGCTAAGTCCTAAAGTTGATGCTAGATTGGATTGTCCAGAGGGATGCTGGGGGGGGGACTGCAACACATAGCGGAGCCCCCACCCCCCACATCCCTCTGGACGATCCAATCTAGCATCAACTTTAGGACTTAGCCCTTAGCCCCGGTACGAATATAGAGGCCAATGTCTATAGAGGCCAATAATCATGAAAACAATGTCTTTCAGTAAGATCTGATCCTCAATGTCTTCAACCAAGTCTGCAGCATTCACTAAGACATGTCATCATTCACTCTACACTACACACCACTATGTCACTTTCTGCTGGCAATAGCAAACAAGGCTGTCTGCTCTACCTATTACAGAACTTACCTCGCGTAGCCTGACTGTCAACAATCAGGCAGCCCTGGCAGTCAGTGAGGACAATGTCCTCTGTGGTCCCCATGGCTGCCTTTGCTTTTTCGGCCACATGAGTGACCGTTGAGTCACTTGGGCTGAATGTGATCTGGATGACATTGTTGGGATAGAGCTGTCCCCCCTCAACAACTCCAGCTATTATTTTTCTGTAGAGTTAACACACACGCACCAAGAAAGTACTTTAAGCCTAACAGCTTCATTTAAACTTTTTTCAGACAGTCTAATGTAGCTGAGTGATGGTGCAAATGTATAAGTATTGGTGGTACCATCATGATGGCCACTGAAAATTATTCATATTAAAATTGTAACCTATTAGCAAGGCCTACCTAATTTTGTTATTAAAAGCCTTTGTTTGACTTGGACTACTGAAAAAACCTTACCGTATGTATGTTTTGGGAGGTCTTGAGCTTGCAGTCGGAGGGCCAGTGGGAGTTAAGGTAGATGGATTTAAAAATCCAAAGCGGCCAGGGGAAGGAGAGGGAGGAGTGGAGGTAGAGGGGGGAGGGGAGGGAACAGGAGCAGGACTGAGGTGTGAGGAGGATGGTGGGACGTTGTCCCCCATTACACTGAAGGTACGTCCTGACACACCCAGGGCATAGGAGCAGAAGCGCCCTTCCTCAGGGAAAAGGGTGATCCCCGCTTCATCCACAAGGTGAATACTCTCTGATGTCACCTGTGTTTAAAAAAACATCTTGGTGAGCTTACTAATTATTAATAATCACCCATCCAACCACTACATTTAAAATTGCATTCTTATTGGCGATCATACAACAACAGTTAAAGCACACACTTGTTCTTTGTAGCTTTTCCCACAATGGGACACCGACAGCCCTATCTCTATCCCGGCGTGGCGCCAATGGTCTCGCTGCGGACAGGAGGGAGAGGGACTCAACAGGTGGTATGTAGACGACAGTCACTCTCACGGTGCGCCCCTCCACTAACTCCCAGCTACGCTAGACCATAGGGTTAGCCCTCGATCTCCAAAATAATACAACTCAAAACTTCAAAAAGATACTTAAAACTAAATGATCAAAGAAAACCACACAACTGTCGAGAAGACAGAAATAATAAACCACACAAATAAGGAGCTTGCCACTAGCTCGTCATAAACAACACTACTCAAAAGAATAGACACACCAAGCAAAAGCAAAATAAAGTTTCACAAGAAACACCGGAGAGGCTAACCCTAGAACACTATGTAGGGTGTTCACACATATAATTTTGCTTTCACTTTAGATTAAAATAAAGGAGCAGGACTGAATGTGATCTGGATGACATTGTTGGGATAGAGCTGTCCCCCCTCAACAACTCCAGCTATTATTTTTCTGTAGAGTTAACACACACGCACCAAGAAAGTACTTTAAGCCTAACAGCTTCATTTAAACTTTTTTCAGACAGTCTAATGTAGCTGAGTGATGGTGCAAATGTATAAGTATTGGTGGTACCATCATGATGGCCACTGAAAATTATTCATATTAAAATTGTAACCTATTAGCAAGGCCTACCTAATTTTGTTATTAAAAGCCTTTGTTTGACTTGGACTACTGAAAAAACCTTACCGTATGTATGTTTTGGGAGGTCTTGAGCTTGCAGTCGGAGGGCCAGTGGGAGTTAAGGTAGATGGATTTAAAAATCCAAAGCGGCCAGGGGAAGGAGAGGGAGGAGTGGAGGTAGAGGGGGGAGGGGAGGGAACAGGAGCAGGACTGAGGTGTGAGGAGGATGGTGGGACGTTGTCCCCCATTACACTGAAGGTACGTCCTGACACACCCAGGGCATAGGAGCAGAAGCGCCCTTCCTCAGGGAAAAGGGTGATCCCCGCTTCATCCACAAGGTGAATACTCTCTGATGTCACCTGTGTTTAAAAAAACATCTTGGTGAGCTTACTAATTATTAATAATCACCCATCCAACCACTACATTTAAAATTGCATTCTTATTGGCGATCATACAACAACAGTTAAAGCACACACTTGTTCTTTGTAGCTTTTCCCACAATGGGACACCGACAGCCCTATCTCTATCCCGGCGTGGCGCCAATGGTCTCGCTGCGGACAGGAGGGAGAGGGACTCAACAGGTGGTATGTAGACGACAGTCACTCTCACGGTGCGCCCCTCCACTAACTCCCAGCTACGCTAGACCATAGGGTTAGCCCTCGATCTCCAAAATAATACAACTCAAAACTTCAAAAAGATACTTAAAACTAAATGATCAAAGAAAACCACACAACTGTCGAGAAGACAGAAATAATAAACCACACAAATAAGGAGCTTGCCACTAGCTCGTCATAAACAACACTACTCAAAAGAATAGACACCAAGCAAAAGCAAAATAAAGTTTCACAAGAAACACCGGAGAGGCTAACCCTAGAACACTATGTAGGGTGTTCACACATATAATTTTGCTTTCTGTTGCTTTCACTTTAGATTAAAATAAATGTCCAATATATATCCATCTCACAGAGAATTCCATGAGAAAAACAATGGTCCAAACCCCATGGTTCTATCATGTACGGTTCAAAAGTTATCAAGGTTTACCTCTTTACATACACATGTGAATTCCAGGAATTTATCTCAATAGAATCTAGACCTAACAAGTGGTCACTGCTGTGCAGTAATGGAACACACAAATTATGAAATTCAACTTTATCTTTTAAACTATTCATTTTTATTACACAAACCTATATATCATTATTTTCAGAATTTTAAGACCAATATTAATAGCAAATGACATTTTTTATTGCACAATTAATATCCAAGATGGCGGATTAAATCCAATATGGCTGTCGTTAAGACACTGGATACACCAATTATGAAATTCAAATGTATCTTTTAAACTGTTCAATATTAATAGCAAATATAAACATTTATCACACAATTCATATCCAAGAGGACAGACTAAATCTAACATGGCCACCGTAATGTTTTTGTTGTCTTTTGTAAATGCTGTGTTAGGTTTTTGTGTATAAATGCTATGCATACAACTATGCATAATTCAAAAAGAGAGGAAGAGTTATGACCAAGAAATTGCATAAATAATCCAGGTCCAGGCACTAAAGGTAGGTAACAAAACATTTATTCAATGGGACGGGGTGTTGGAGGGTGGGGAGTGATCAGAGAAAGTACAAATCGTGGTTTTTAATATCCTTTAAAAGAGGAAAACACCAGTGTTCCTCACAAACATCATACTTGATGTTGAACAGAGTGTTAATGACTTCCTCTGCTTGAGGCTCTTTAAGTCCACAGACTGTTGCTGGAAACCACTCTACCTTCCCATCCTCCTTGCACAGGTGCATGACCCTCCTGCCAACCAACAGCTCAGGCCTTCTACCGAACTCCTCCAGCCATGACATAGCTTGCTGTATTTTCCCCTTCTGCTCTGCCTCTTTTAATTTAAAGAGGCTCTGCAGTCGCTAATTGTGATTTGCTGCTCTTCCCTGGACCTATATACAAGACCACCAGGCTGAATGATCTGAGGGACACTGACATTAGCCTCCAAGATGGACATGAGTTTTTTTTTTAGTTCTTCCACAGAGTATTTCCTCTTCTCCCTTGTTTCCTGGAAGAGATGCCTCTCCCCCGCAGAGTTCAGGACGGTTTTTTGAAATCTTATCTGGGCCAGGAGCGCCTCCCTCCACTCACGAGAGCCTATCTCGTTGAGCCGCGACTGCACCTCTTCCTTCGACCATGGCCCCCCCAACTTGGTGACACCTTGTGTCAACTGAATTTTTGTGGTCCGAAGTGCGGCATCTTTAGCTTTTTTTGATTCTATCTTGCTCGCCATCTTCTCCTCCAGAGCCAATTGTAGTGTAGCCTTCTTTTCCTTCATTGACAAAATGAAGGAAGGAACTTGACGCCTTGCCTCATCAAGAACCTTTGTTCTCTCAGCAGGGCTCAGGCTCTCCAGATAATTGCTGGGCTTATTTTGCCACCACATGACCAGCGTCTCCAGGTTGTGATTGGAGATGGAGGCCTTGGAACGGAGCAGATGGTCAAGCACAGCCAGGTCACACTCACCCAGCATGTTGATCTTGGGGACTGTGCTTGCCATCTGCTGTACTGGAGTGCTGGGGTGCCAGTGTTTCCCCCCTGGCAGCTGGATGGAAGCCTGCCTCTGTAGCACAACCAGCATCTCCGCGCTAATGAGCTCAATGGCGAGCTGGGTGAAGGCGCTCTCCTCCGCATTCTCCACCTCTCTGAATATCTTTGCCGTCAGCTCGTTGTCAAGGGGCTGCACGGCGAACACTGAACCCCTCTTCATCGCCATGGAGCCATCGATGGACCACACCTGGAGGGAGGAGAGCATCCTTTCAAGATCACTGTTCAGATCTAGGATGTTACCAGGCATCTTCATATCCAGAACATATTTAAAATAAAAACGAATCTTGTTTCATGGAGTTATGAGCTATGCAGCTTTGTATTCATTGGATTTTTTGGAAACAGTTACGTGTTGTGCAGTAGAAAAAGCAACGAAAGATTTTTTTGTTTTTGTTTGACTTGGAAGCGCCGGAATTGATTGCGAATGTTGAAATCGTATAGGGGTAGCTAGTGAGGCGTGTCGGAAGCAAACACAGCAACTGGTACAGGGGAAAGAAATGGTGATTGAAAAGCAGATTGTTAAAGTGCTCCGTGTGTATATACCATCGCTGTGTATTTATAGCCTGTTTTACCAGGGTTGTACTCGAGTCGCCCATAAAGTCTGTTCTGTTTTCTTTTTAATAAAACGCTTCAGCTTTCACATTTATTGGCGTCCATCATTTTATAAGGAGGATGACACGGGGGCAGCACTGTCTTTCTCTCTCACACGCACACACTCACATTCCATATACATGTTGTTTGTATGACAGCTATAATAACAAAGCACGTCTGAAATCCATGTTCGTTTCAGGACGTGGGGCCTATTGCTCAATATTAGGAAATAAGACTTTCAAATTCATTTGCTCCTTATTCAAGGAGGCTGGGCTGTGTTTTCGGACCTGACTCGAGGTGTTTAGTGGTCTAGAGCTGGGTCGCCTCTGACGGTAGGTTGAAGTCCACTTGCGTCCAGAGCATGGAGAGCACGGGCTGCTGCAGGCTCCATATTCACCAGCAGGTGCATTCGGCACGCAAAGGTCCCCATCTCCACGAGCTGCTGTTGCTGGTCTGTTGAAAGACTAAAACATATTTAAAAAGCTTTAGATTAGATTAAAGTGTGTAAAATGTGTGTAAAATGTGTTTGCACAAAATAAAACACTACTCACAAGAATCAGAGTTAACAGTTAACTAACTATAATTCTTCTTGTCCTTTTCTAATTTCTTATCAATACTCATTTATTGTTTCTATTAACACACAAAACAAAATTAAAGCCTCCTGGTCTTATTGAAATAACTAGCCTAATGCACTGCTATCAAACTCTGGGATTATCTAAAATCACTGCATTATACCTATCAAACGCTGGGATTATTGTTGGCAGTAGCTCTTCCCGAAACTGGGCCAGAAGTCGATTGAAGACCCCGTTGACTGCTGCCTGGTCTGACATCAAGCACTTGATGCTCGACACAAGTGATGCCACGATTACTGACTTCTCCTCCTCAGCTGATGTGATTGCTGCTGCTAGACTGTCTATGCTCTCCTTGAAAGCGGTCAGATAGGTCTCAGCATCTCCTCCTGCTACCTGCCTCAGCCCTAAGGTCAGGTGTTTCCCTGACTTCAGTGACACCTAAAACATACACCGTAACCGCTTTTAAACCTCAATCATGTTTGCCTTAAAGCAAATTCACAATAACAATAAATGCATTTTGTATACTTAAATATATTATATATTTTATGTAAATCCAGAATTGCAATCAATGTATAAATTAGTATAATAATTTACTGCCTGATTTAATTTGAAACAAGTACCGTATTTTCCGGACTATAAGTCGCGGTTTTTTTCATACTTTGGCTGGTCCTGCGACTTATAGTCAGGTGCGACTTATATATCAATAATTCATAATCTCTGACTGACATGAACTGTCATACGGTAATCTCTGACTGACATGAACCAAGGAGTAAACATTACCGTCTCCAACCACGAGAGGGCGCTCTAGGTGTGTGACAACGAGTAGGCCTACCACTGAAAAAGACAGCTGATGACACACACAAACAAAATGCAGTCAAAGAGAAAGTCGTATTCTGCAGATTACAAACTGCAACTCGTAAAATATGCAGCCGAAAACGGTAATCGAGCAACAGAAAGGAAGTTTGGAGTGAGTGAGAAACTTGTGAGGGACTGGCGAAAAGCAGAGGTTACACTCACTGCCATGAAGAAAACTAAGAAAGCCAATCGCGGACTGAAAGCACGATGGCCAGAGATGGAGGAACGAGTCCACAGATGGGTGCTTGAACAACGTGCTGCCGGGAGAGGCTTGTCAACGGTGCAGTTACGTTTCCACGCCCTGGCAGTGGCCAAGGAGATGGATATAAATGACTTTGCAGGCGGGCCTTCTTGGTGTTACCGATTCATGCAACGTAACCGCCTCTCTATCAGAGCGCGGACAACGGTGTGTCAGAAACTACCGGCAGACTTCCAAGCCAAGATGGACGGTTTCCGTGAGTTTGTAAAAGAGCAGGTAACTGAACACAACGTGTCACCGGATCACATCATTAACATGGACGAGGTCCCGCTCACGTTTGACATCCCCATGGGCCGAAGTGTCGCAGAGAAAGGGGTGAAAAGTGTAAATATCGTGACAACGGGTCATGAGAAATCACACTTCACAGTGGTGCTGGCATGTTGTGGAGATGGATCGAAATTGCCACCGATGGTCATTTTCAAACGGAAAACCATGCCAAAAGAGGAATTCCCCCCCACAATTGTCGTGGCCGTGAATGAGAAAGGGTGGATGGATCAACAAATGATGAGCGTTTGGCTTACAAAGTGCTACACTAAGCGTCCTGATGGTTTCTTTAAAACACGCAAAGCCCTGCTTGTGATGGACAGTATGCGAGCACACATAACGCCACAGTGCAAAGAAAAAATAAAAGCTTGCAACTCCATACCTGTCATCATTCCTGGAGGTTTAACCAAAGTACTCCAGCCACTCGACATCTCAGTGAACCGGAGCTTTAAGGCAGTCTTGCGTCGCCAGTGGGAGGAGTGGATGGTGGATGGAGAGCACAGCTTCACGGCAACTGGAAGGATGCGCCATGCAACTTTCCAGCAAGTCCTTGGATGGATCGACAAAGCGTGGACTTCAGTGACAACCGGAACCATCCTGTCGGGATTCAGAAAGGCCGGAATAACTGGAACTGATGCTGAGTCTGACGACAGCCCTGCAGAAGAGGAGACGGCGCTTCATCTTCCTCCGGAGTTGGCAGAGTTGTTCAGAAGTGACACAGAGGATGACGAATTCAATGGATTCAGTGATGTGGAATGAGATCGTGAGAACTTGCTTGTTGGACTCGCTGGCTTGTTATGTCCGTTTTCGCCTATTCAGCCTCCCAGGTAGTCCTATGTTCTTTATTAATGTGTTCATCTTTATTCATTCATGTGTCAGGAAATACAGTGTCAGGAAATCACTGTATTTAAATAGAGTGTTCAGGAACTGTCAGGAAATCACTGTATTTAAATAGAGTGTTCAGGAACTGTCAGGAAATCACTGTGTTTAAATAGAGTGTTCAGGAACTGTCAGGAAATCACTGTATTTAAATAGAGTGTTCAGGAACTGTCAGGAAATCACTGTGTTTAAATAGAGTGTTCAGGAACTGTCAGGAAATCACTGTGTTTAAATAGAGTGTTCAGGAACTGTCAGGAAATCACTGTGTTTAAATAGAGTGTTCAGGAACTGTCAGGAAATCACTGTGTTTAAATAGAGTGTTCAGGAACTGTCAGGAAATCACTGTGTTTAAATAGAGTGTTCAGGAACTGTCAGGAAATCACTGTGTTTAAATAGAGTGTTCAGGAACTGTCAGGAAATCACTGTGTTTAAATAGAGTGTTCAGGAACTGTCAGGAAATCACTGTGTTTAAATAGAGTGTTCAGGAACTGTCAGGAAATCACTGTATTTATATAGAGTGCTTAGCCTATTCAGCCTCCCAGGTATGTTCTTTATTAATGTGTTAATATTTTTATTTATTAAATATTCTGTTGCACCTTTATTATTTATTTTTGTATTCATCACATACCGGACACCGGTATTCAGCCTGAGCCTGTTGTTCTGTGTGCTATTGTGTAATTGAATAACTGAATGTTTTTGAGAAATAAATTTCTACGGTAAATAAATGCGACTTATAGTCCAGTGCGACTTATATGTGATTTTTTCCTCTTCATGACCCGTTTTTGGCCTGCTGCGACTTATACTCGGGTGCGACTTATAGTCCGGAAAATACGGTACATGTTGTTTACACACACACACACACACACACACACACACACACACACTTTAGAGGATTATGGTTATTGTTAGAGGGCTCAATGGCAGTACATACCTGCATGCCTGGGTAATGGCTGTGATTAAATGTGGTGGCATCCTGGTGTAGTGTTGTGCCTGCACCCACTCTCCGGATCAAAGTCCTTCAGCATTTCCTCAGCAACCTTACCAATGGACACAATTGATTTTATTATGAATTTGCCATAAACATAATTGTGTTTAAATGGGCAAAACATTTTCAAGAAGTTGAGCAATAGACCAATATCATGTTCAGATATATTTTTACCTGCTTACTCGCCACTATTCTGGCCTCCATCATAATACGACTGCTGAGAAGTGTCTTGCTGGGAAGCCTCTGTGGTACCTTGCCCGTCAGGTTTTTAATTACTGTAGTGAGGACCTTTGGCAGCTTTCGGATGCTCACATTCCCCTCTGTCAGTAGTGTCATGCAGACCTCCCGGATTTCATTTGTGTATCTGCCATTTTCAAATGTGGCAACCTCCTCCCTCTCAGTGCAGTCTATCACAGACTGAAGCTCTCGCTCTCTCCTTTCCAGCTGCTTTACCTCAGCTTCCAGGTGTTGAATGGAGGCCTCTGCCATATCTTCAGCCTCATCCCTCTCCCGCCTGGCTTTCGCCACATTCCCTCTCATCACACTCAGCCTCTTCTGAAGGGCCACCTTCTCCTGCTTCCACTTGTCCTGGAGGCTCAACTTCTCAGTGAGCACCTGTATTACTCCCTCTTTCTCCTCAAGATCCTCCTTGGATAGCTTAATGGTAGTTTTTAGCCGTTTAATTGTTTTGTCTTTCATGTCCAATGCTCTTTTTCTTGGTAAAGTTGCTTTTACTCTAATTAATTGTTGTAGGCAGAGGTCATACTGTTTGGTCAGATTAGAGTTCTCAAGTTCAAATTGTTCCAATTGTAATTGCAATGATTGTCTGTCCAATGTGGCATCTATGCTGGCCTGCTGATACTGTAATATACTGGTCTGGAATTTGGTCTGACTATCAGCTGCATTTTCCTCCATGGCTGTGAGCTGTGTTTGTCTTTGAGAGACCTGCTCTTCTGATGACTGAAGCTTTCTGCTTAGGGATAGGTTTTCTTTTTTGAGTTGGGTTTCAATTGAATTTGGGGTTCGGGCCTTTGGTGGAAGAAATTCAGATTGCCAAAATAATTGTAGGTCTTTACACTTGTTTTTCTTCATTTTCTTGATTTTAGAGAGGGTATCACATTTTTGTCTGAGGCTGTTTGAGCGTCCATATTTATTAGGAACCAATTTAATTATTTCTTCAGTTAATTCTGCTGCAGTCATCCCCTTTAAACTCTGCTCATAGAGCCAGCCGTTTGTAACGATAGGTGTCACTTGAGGTAACATTTGGAGAGGTGACACTTGAGGTGCGTTTGTGGCCATAGCTAGACTCTGTAAAAATCAAATATGAACTTATCAAAACAAAGAACCAACAATTAGGCTAGTCAGTACTGTGTGTTACATGGATTACATTTTATGTGGACATAAAACAACATATACCTATATATTCCAGTTGATTATTTACTATTTACTATTAACCCTTCGAAACCGGAGGGACCATTCACACAAATAGCGTCTAGCGGGCTAGAGTAGGCTCTCGAAATTACAACCGGAGCGGAGTAGACTGTATTTCTAATCAAAAGCCGCTGGATACAAGACAAACATGTAGCTATATGTATATATTTTTTGATAGAAAACAAGTTGAATTGAACAGAAACCCACCGCGAAGATGATCAGATGTCAATAATGATGAAGATCTTTCAAGTGTCTCCTTAAATTTACCACAGGAAAAAATCCTCCAATGAGTGGAGACTGGCGGAAGACCAATAGGAAGTCAAGATGCCTTAGATACAGGTGACACGTCCATTAAAAGGATTACTATTGATCAGAGCCGCGGAAATGGCAAGAAAGAGAGCTTGTAAATAGCCGAAAATCACCGGAGATAGGGATTAGAACGGCGCCGCTGAAAGTGCTAGTGAGTAGCAACGGTAACATTGAAATTACATTCTTAAAACAATAAGTACATCGAAAACAGTACACAGAGCTAAAACTATAATACATATGGACATGTATGTTGACACATGTAAGACAATATCTTCCAAAAATGTATTTTTAATGGTGATTAAGTAGCGCAACACCTGGCAAAACCCCGTTTTCGCACGTTCTACGACCAGTGGGTGGACTCCCTACACTATGTCTGTATAGGAGGCGAGCTAATAGTCCGGACGTTCCCGTCAACAACAGCGGGACTACAGGGGCCCATAGGCCGCGACAGATGATGAGGTAAGGCGTAAAGTCCACTTAACTCTGGGAAGGGTGCTTTGTGCCACACCCTCCCTTATCCCCAGTCAGGCGTTCTCTCGATTCCACGCGGGTCCCTCTGGTATCCAGCAGGGGTTCGTCTAGTGGTCGGCCTATCGGCACTCGGTGTCTCTGTACTCCCGTCTGGCCACTCGTTCCCGAACTGCGCTCTCCTCCTCTGCTTGCTGGCACCTTAAATAGAGAAAAGGGGAAGAGTGCCACTCCCAGTCCCCAATCACCATCAACCAGCACCAGGTGTGCACAGGAGGGGCAGCGACCACAACACCAACGGTGCGCCCGACCGAAGGGAAACAAAACACAGACGAAAAAGGTTCCGCATGCAAATGTCACCCCGTGACAATTACATAGTAGGCTACAAGAAAATGCAACGAAATGATTGTGCGTCTAACCAGAAGTGCAACAAATAGCAATTATATTGCAGTGATAAGTAGCAGTATTTACAGCAATCTATACAGTAAAGTGCAAATGGTAGCGTGATGTGCAATGACATACAATGGTGACTGGATGTATATGTGCAGTGGTATATATACATTGAGATTATATACAATGTGCAATTTTACAGGCTATGATACATATATGATAAATATGTCGTATATAGTGATAGTATACAAAAATACAGGGTGTGGGCTATGATACACAACTTATTGTGAGTCACCTCATATAACGATTACTCGGGTACACAGAGTAGCGCGTCCATCACAAAACCTTCTTCATGCACTCGGAGAATGTTTTTTTACTTTCAACACAGGCATCATGGCTCAAGATCCCGTTCTTGTCTTCTTGAATCCATTGACAAAGTTAGAAAATAGCATATAGTTCATCTTTACCTTGTGTTACTTGTTATGATAACGCTAAAGCACATGTGATTACCGACGATACGAGCCATATATGGTAGTACAGTTTCCTACACACTAGTACACGTTTTGCTGCGGCTGCAGCTGGACCCCTCTCTGTAACGTTGTTACACAATCTCACGTGAGTTCTTAAGGCCGATTTAAAGTTCTGCGTCGAATTTACGTAAGTAAGTAACAGTGGAGGCTGGTGACTTCCAGAATTGAGGAGGCCAATTTTTTTCCGCTTGCTCGCTTCACTCGCAATGGAATGTTCCCTGTTCTTCTTATCTGTCTTTGTGCTGGCCAAAGACATACTATTTGGAGTGTAAGCTACAATCAGAAAGTTCTGATTGATGGAATTCATTGTGCAGAGCTTAGCCTATGTGCCTGCCTGAAGAAATGACATTGCTGTAAGTCTATGAGCCTGCCTGATAATTAAGTTGAGAAATGACATTTGGATGTACCGTAATATAAATGCCCAGTGAACATGTGTCAAAGGCAGGAATTTGATAATTATGTGATTAGCCTACATTTTTCATTCTTCTTCTTCTACAGCTTCAACATGTAATCATCAATTTAATCACGTTTAGCATATAAAAAAGATATGTAACAGTTTCTTTATCAAATGTAGTTTTATTCAATATAATATAAATATTTATTTGTTTAAATGTTGTGAGGACAGTACTGGTTCCAGCTGGCTTCATCTGCTGAGAAACACAGACATGCAATGGAGTGTTATTACTACTGAGAACTAGTGGTGTAACACTGGTAGAGACATCTGATTAGTTCAACTCACCTCTGGTTTAGCTGAGGGGCGGCATGCTCTCTCCAGGACTCCACTCCACAGGTTTGTCCCAATATTAAAGTTATATCAGCAAGCCAACTTGCTGGATTTCAACTTGCAGGATTTCAACAATTAAAAAAAACTTAACTCAACTCAACTTGCTGGATTTCAACTTGCAGGATTTCAACAATTAAAAAAAAAGTACAAAAGAAAATGAAATATAGCCTAGGCCTAGAAAAAGAATTTAGGCCTACTTAAAAGTAAAGTCCATTCTCCTGTTCGTTTGTGCTGCAAAGATGTCTATGGTCTTTTCATACCACTGTGGATTCTCTCTCAGAGATTTTAGAATCCTTCTTTCAAGCGCAATGATAGCCAAGCTCATCAGTCGATCTTGTCCGATTGTGTTCCTTGCATAAGTTTTCAGTCTTTTCAGACAAGAGAAACTCCTCTCCACCCCAGCAGACGTAGCGAGACACATTATTCTGTACAGTCCAGGCATTGCTTCGCTCAGTTCATTGGTTTTCATTGCGCGCAGTGAATCACACAACCTAGCGCTGCCCTGGAGGTCCTTGTTATTGTAAAACACCTGCAGTTCTGACTTCAGTTTTACCATATCGAATAAATGACCATAGTTATCTTCCAGACTTGTGAATGCTGCCTGTGGAAACTCTTTTTTGTAGGAGTCATAAAGGTCAAAATCTAGAAGCTCCATAAACCTCAGACATTCAAGATTTTGAAACCTCTGCTCAATCTGACTTAACGCTTACATGGATGGAGTCGTAAAGTCGCTTGTAAAATTCTCTTGTGTCCTCGTTACCTTGTCTGCGTCTTCTGCTGTGCTGTGCCTCATCTGTTGTTTTACTGAAAATCCTATCAAATACCTGCTCTGACCTTAGCTCCTCTATTGTTTGTAGGAGCCTATTAACTCTATTTTTACAGAAGGAAATATCCATTGCTTTCTTCTGTAAAATATCAAACACAACATCTGTGTGGGCGAAAATCTGCTCAAATGTAAAAAGCAAAAACATGAATTCAAAGTCTTCTAACTTTGCATTGAATCCATCTGCCATCCTTATAGACTCATCGTCCATAGAGGGGTGATTTATGATATTAGTGAATGTCTCCATCAGGCGGTCTCTGTTTTCAGCCACGGTGTTGACGAGACGAGAGGTGAAGTTCCAGCGTGTGGGTGCACTTTTGGGCATTCTGGAACACCTGGTTTCTTCCAGCATCATCACTCGTTTGGTCGACTTGCTGAAGAAAGAGGTGAACCCAGCAAGAGTGGCGAAGAACACCTTGGCCTTGGGGATGTTTTTCAATCCTTGGCAGAGGATGAGATTGAGGCGATGTGCGTAACAATGCACAAAAATGGCACTGGGTGCAACTGCTCGCACCTTGGCTTGTAGCCCATTAAGAGCTGAGGCCATGACTGCTGCACCATCATACGTTTGTGCTATGAGCTTCTCCGCAAAGTTGAAATCAGACATCTCTGACTCCATCATTCCAAAAATGGACTGGGCATCTCGTCCACTGGAAACATCAAAAAAGCCCAAAAAGCGCTCCTGGATTGTGCCAGTTTCATCAAAATAACGTACAATAACAGACAGCTGGGCATGGCAGCTAACGTCTGTCGTTTCATCAACCTGCCATGCATAAAAGGGAGCTGCATCCATCTCTTTCTTCACCTCATCTTTAATTGTTGCTGCAATAGCTGCAATCAAATCATTCTGGATGGTTTTAGATAGACCAGAGAACACAGTAGCGTTTGTAATATGCTCCGCTAATAAGGCGTCGTAGCGCGCTATCAGGGCCACTAATTCCCTGTAGTTTCCCTTCTCAGTCTCGTCATGCCCTCTAAAAGCCTGCTCTTGCATTCCAAGATAACACGTTGCATCGATGAGACGGATTAACGCATCTCTGTTTCTTCTCACTTTGATATTGTAGTTTGCTCTGTATAAACGAGCTCCCTCATCTATCAACTCGTTGATAGGCAGGCGGCCAAATAGCTTCAGCCTGGTATTCGAACCGATGTGCTCACAGCACTGGTCATGCCTTTTCGTAGCCCTGTCTAAATTCTTAGCATCACTGAATCCTTGCACAGACCAAGCGTCAAAAGGTACTTCTTTCTTCCCCATCAGAAGGCATGGGCAACAGTACACGCAGTTGGTCTTAGCGCTCCCCGCCATCCAGGAATACCTGTCATACCAGCCCACTTTCATCTTAGATTCATTCTGTTGCTTACCCCTGGCTCGAGTCACACGACTCATCGTTACCTCTGGAGTTGGTCGGCCAGCAGATCTTATCTTCACTTTTGCAGCATGGTCTAAAGCAGGGGTCGGCAATTAGGTTTGGCCTCGGGCCACATTTTTTTTGAGCCACTAGATGGCGGGCCCGAACATAATCAAAGGCTAATTTAAGTAATTGATTGTTTAAAAATGTGACACGTTCTAATGCTTTGACTTTTTTTTCGACTGTACACATCGCTAGTCAACTAACACAGCTTGTTTTGTGAACCTGCTAACAATGTAAAGTAGTGTTCTAGTTAACTAGGTAGTTGTCCAATCCATTATGTTGCAGTATTTTGGCTTGACTAGCGAGTTTGTGTTGTGATTCTCAACAACGTTGAAACGTAGTTTCACACTTTTCCATATTTTTGAATAATAAATGTGTGGACTGACGATGTAGCGTAGCCTAACTTATTCTAATAATTATGTAACATAGTTTCATTCTGATAATTATTCCCCCCTCCTCCCAGACAAGGTCACATTATTATTATTGGATTGGTTGTTTGCGTGCCGGGTGAAGTTAGCCAAACAGTTAACCTGCTAGCAAGAGAAACATAATGTCACTCTCCAAAGGTCTAAAGAGGAAAGTTGACGGTGGAAACAGGGCATTTAAAGAGGAATGGACAGCGAACTATACGTTCATCCTACCTGGTTTCATCAATGCAAAGCCGTTGTGAGAGACATTTTCCGTGCTCACAATGTTCCCTTTCTATACATGCGAGTCGTCCTTTTCGTCAATGAATGCGATAAAGACGCACGAGAGGAATCGATGGATGCATAAAAACCTTGAGAACTGCCTGTGGATTAAAGTGACGTCAATATCACCAGATATCAAGCAAATACTGACCGATGGGAGATGCTTTTTGTTTGCGCCGATTTTGTTTTCAATGTTTTTCAGAAAATTAAACAGAATTTGCGTTGTTACTGTTCATATGTGTGTTGCAGTCACATATACGTAAACATTACGTTTGAATGGCTTACTGAGCTCGTGTTATTTTGTTCAAACCACACACGGTATGTCGGCTATTTCAGCACCGTGACGCGTTGTCCACCTGCTTATGATTCAGAGGGGTTCAGCGTCAGTGCGCTTCGGTGCACCCCGCTGCCTGATTGTCTGTCCCTGTGTCATTCACTCTCAACATGGATAAAAGTACAATAAGCATTATTCAGGTGGAGTTCGATTCTCTATTCGGACATTATAGGCGCTATATGTGGGACTGTCGGTCCGATATTATTATTTAAAAAAAAAAAAAAAAAAAAAAAAGTGGATTCTCAAAATAATCTGCTGGGCCAAATATTATTGGTGACGGGCCAGCAATGGCCCACGGGCCGCCTATTGCCGACCCCTGGTCTAAAGTATGGAATGGCTGGGACAACAAATAGTCGACTAGATTTTCTTTCCCATCCCATGGCCTGCATCTAGGTTGAACTCCATCCTCCTCTCCCACTGGATTCGGACCCATGCCACCACCACAAGCACCTGTTGCATGTACATTTACCTCTCTCACATCCATTTGACTGGCTAATGCTAGCTCAAAATGGCTTCATGTGATTGGACGAACAAAATGTCAATCATTCAGCCCTGGACTCATTTCTAATATTTATCCTGCAGAACAGCACTCATACACGCGTGTGGCGGAAAAAGGTACTACACGGAGGCCAGGCCTCCTGTTCCCACCTATTTCAGTGATTTGGCCAATCACATATTGCCATGAAAAAAATTGCATTACATTGACTTCTATGAGAAACCACTTTCCGACAGGAGGCCTGGACTTTTCGACAGGAGGCCTGGCCTCCTTCAATAGAAACAGATAAGGGATTCTGGCCTGTAGGTGCTTTACAATTGCAATATTGGGTTTTAGCCATGGAAAATATTTATGAACAAAACGGAAATAATATTAATAAATAATATTAATATAAAACTATTTTAAATATTTTTTTTGTTAAATAAATAAAAAATAAAAAATAGAATTATTGCTTTTTTAAATCTCTCTCTCTTCTCTCAAATTATTGGGGAGGCCAGGCCTCCTCCACCTCTATGGAGGAGCCTCCACTGGTAAGTAAGTAAGTAAAGCTTTATTTATATAGCACCTTTCATACAAGAAATGCAGCTCAAAGTGCTTTACAACAGGAATATAATAAAACATAGCATAGAATGAATATAAAAGCAGGGGAAAACAGTAAAGGAAAAGGTAAAGATAAAATACAATAAATAAAAAAAGAGAAACAAAATACAACCTCTGCCTTAACACTTAGTAACCGCTATCCATCTTCTCATCAGCAGAATACCTTTCCCTATCCCTCTCATTTCCCTACCTTACACAGTCTTTCTGTACTTCTCACTGGCTTTCAAGTTCAAACATGGCTGACCTTGCACCAAAAATCCAGTATCAACATTGCAGTTTCTTTCTTTTGCACTTACTCAAACCTTCTGACAACATACAATCACCTCTTTCTCATCGGTCCGGCAGTGTCAGATCACAGTATTTTAACCAACTGGATTTGTAGCCTAACTGTCGTCTGTCTCTAGACACAGCAGCGCAAAATCCCAGTCAACTGGATCTGTAGCCCAACTTGGCTTTGTGGTACCAATGTTATCCCCCCACAGTCTGTGGAGTTAAAGACCATGTGCATTACTGTGTTAAGAAATAAATAGATAAAACATTTAAAGTGCAGCAGCTGGCAAATGAGCAGTAGGCAGGTGCAGATGAGCTAGTTAAAGGAGTGCAATAGCTGGCAAATGAGCAGTGGGCAGGTGCAGATAAGCTAGTTGAAGGCTATATTGAAGAAGTGCGTTTTTAGCTTTCTTTTAAAAATATTTTGTGAGCTGGCTTCCCTGATCTCTAAAGGTAATGTGTTCCAAAGCTTTGGGGCATAGTTGGCAAAGGCTGCGCTCCCGATCTTCTTCTGACTGTTGCTGGGAACCTCTAATAAACCTGCGATAGATGATCTTAGTGTTCTTGAGGGTGCATAATTGGCAAGGGAATTAGCAATGTACTTTGGGCCTCGCCCATTAAGGGCTTTGTATATAAGGAGGAGGACCTTAAAATCAACCCTACATGTTACTGGCAGCCAGTGCAGAGTAGCTAGGACCGGAGTTATGTGTTCTCTCCTCTTGGTTCTAGTTAGAAGTCGAGCTGCAGAGTTTTGAATGAGCTGAAGTCTTGCAGTCGTTTTTTTAGGAAGGCCAGTAAAAAGTGTGTTACAGTAATCGAGCCGGCTTGAGACAAAGGCATGAATCAGTTTTTCAGCATCTTTTTGGTTTATAAGTGGTCTTACTTTAGCAATGTTTCTAAAGTGAAAGAATGATGTTTTCGTCACCTTGTTAATATGGGACTTGAAGCTTAGGTCTGAGTCGAAAATAACACCTAGACTTGTAACCTCAGGTTTAATCAATGATGTCAGTTTCCCTAGATTATTAAGCAGCATATCCCTCTTTGCTTTAGGGCCGATCAGTAGGACTTCAGTTTTGTCCTCGTTTAGCTTCAAGAAGTTATTGCTCATCCATTTATTTATTGCTAGAAGACAGTTCGTAATGGAGTCTATAGCTGAAGTATCATTTGGTTCAGCAGAAATGTACAGTTGCGTGTCATCGGCATAGCTGTGGAAACATACGTTGTGCTCTCTAATGATGTCCCCGAGTGGTAACATGTATAGTGAGAATAGTAGTGGACCAAGGCAGCTCCCTTGTGCGACTCCGAAATCGCTGTCATATTTCTCAGACACATGATCTCCAAGCTTGACATAGAACTTCCTCCCTGTAATGTATGTTCTGAACCAATTTAACACGCTGCCAGAAAGACCAACTAACTCTTCGAGACGATTGATTAGGATATCATGGTCGATCGTATCGAACGCTGCACTTAGATCTAATAGGACGAGAATTGAGACCTTATTAGCATCAGAGTTTAGTCTGAGATCACTCACTATTTTAGTAAGAGCAGTTTCAGTGCTGTGGTATGTTCTAAAACCTGATTGAAATTCCTCCATGACATTATTTTCTTTCAGAAAGGAGTTTATTTGTAGTGAAACTTCCTTCTCAAGTATCTTACTAATGAATGTGAGGTTGGATATCGGTCTGTAGTTTTTCAGTGCATCGGCGTCGAGGTTGGGTTTCTTTAATAGCGGTCTTACAGCAGCTGTTTTGTAGGCATCAGGGAAGATGCCTGTTTGAAGCGACGTATTTATGATCTTCAGCACATGATTTGAGACACTATCAAACACCCGCTTGAAGAATGCTGTTGGTATAGGGTCAAGGCAGGAGGTGGAGGAATTAGATTTAGAGACAGTAGTGTGATACAGGTGAATTCACTCATAGTTGCTGCTTTTGTTTTCCTGAGGTCGACTATGTTTGCGTCAGGGGTGATGCTGGCTCTAATAGATGTTATTTTATTATTAAAGAACAGTGCAAGCTCTTCACATTTTGTTGCTGACGGCTGCGGAGGGGGGGGGGCAGTGTTGATTAGCTTGTCAATAGTAGAGAATAACACTCTAGAGTTACTAGCGTTTTCTGTAATAATCATGGAGAAGTAATCCTTTCTAGCAAGGCGTATTGTTTTGTTGTAGGCAGTCATCGTGTCTTTATAAATATCACAGTGGACTGTGAGCCTAGTCTTCCTCCATTTTCTTTCAGCTGCCCGACATTTCCTCTTGCTGTCATTAACACTGGTATTGCTCAACCAAGGGGAGATTCTATCAGTTGCCCGCTTCCTAACCTTTAGGGGTGCAGCAATATCTAACGTAGTTGATAGTGTACTGTGTAAATTTAGGGCCATCTCATGTAGAGAGAATTCGTCGCTGCATGGCTCAATTGACCTCATAATGTTAGAAAACTGTGTTTCAGCATTGGTGTCTAAGAGTCTTTTTTGAACTACCGTTTGTATTCTAGTCTTTGTTAAGATTAGCTTAGTATCAAAAAACACACAGTAATGGTCAGAGATAGCAGGCATTTCATGTACTGATACGTTATCAATGTTCAGCCCTGTTGTTATTACCAAGTCCAGGGTGTTGCCATGTTGGTGCGTAGCTTGATGTATGTGCTGTGTAAGTCCAAAACTGTCCAGTAGGTTCAAGAGCTCTATACTTTTGGGGTCATCCTTCTTATTAATGTGAATGTTCAAATCTCCATTCAAGATTAATCTATCAAATCTAGTGACGACAGTTGAGATCAGTTCTGAAAATTCTTGCAGGAATACTGATAATGAGCATCTTGGTGGTCGATATACTGTAATGATAAGGACTGATATTTCTGCTTTGAGCTCAAGAGCATAATAGAAGAATCTAACGTGGAAACTAACGTTAGGAAGACAAAAAAAAAAGAGGTCGGAGGAGATGAGGATGATGATGATGCTGATGACCACCCGCCTGTTGCTGGAGATGGGGGGTGCGAAGATGCTGGGGTCCCTCTGGCTGGCTGGACCAGAGAACAGTGGAGTGACTGGACCAGACGTCTCCCGTGGCTGTTCTCAAAGAATAGTTGCTTAGGCTGTACTCTATGCAGGGATGCCAAAAGCCTTCTCCTCACTGATAAAGTTGGAACGCACTTGTCAGAAGAGTGGATGAACGGGGACGTAACCAGTAACAGACAGAACAACTTGCGTAAGAAAATCTACAAGCACCGGGATAGTGTGGCGCACAAACGGGCAGTTGAACTGGCAGAAACAAGACAAAAAGAAATAATGCCAAACAGGATTCTCTCTATCAACGCAAAGTTGTTCGAGGAAACATCAATCGCGTTCAGATCCGCCTATATGGTAGCCAAGGAAAGGATGGCTTTTAAAAAACTTCCACCCGTCATGCAGCTCCAAGAGATCAATGGGGCAAAGGTAGGCCCTGTACACAGATCCGATAAATCCTGTGCTGAGATTATTCACCACATTGCACACGAAATGTGCAAAAAGTTTGTTGTTAATGTTAAAAAGGCCCAGTCAAAAATAAGCATCACTATTGATGAGAGCACAGTGCACGGACGTGCGTATATGATTTTATATGTGAGATGTGACGTGACAGGAAAAGGGGATGTGGACAATGTCTATTTAGACCTCACAGAGCTAACGCAGGGCACAGACGCTGAGTCCATCTACAACAGCCTGAGAGAGGCTCTACGTAAAGCAGGTTTTGATGATGAGTTTTTGGCTAATAATCTCATCAGCATAGCCACTGATGGTGCTTCTGTCCTCACGGGCAAAAACAGTGGAGTCATTGCTCGCCTGAAACAGGATTTCCCAAATATACTGTCTGTACATTGCCTTTGCCACCGGGCAGAATTGGCAGTCCATGACGCTCTAAAACTTGTTGCTGGATGTAACCACTTTGAGTTTTTTATTTCAAAACTGTACGCTTTGTATCACCAGTCCGCGAAGAATGCCAGACTACTCGAGGAGGCAGCAAAGGAGTTGAACGTGCAGGTTTTGAAAATCGGGCAGATTTTTACCATAAGGTGGGTGGCAAGTAGTTTTGGAACTGTCAAAGCCGTCTGGAACAACTACCCTGCGTTAGCGAGACACTTTAAAACCGCAAGTGACATTGAGAGGAAGAAATTCCTTGGGCTCCACAAACGGCTCTCAAACGCTGGATTTGTAGCCGATCTGGCTTGCATGAAAGACATGCTTCGTGAACTGCAGGCCCTGTCACTAAGGTTGCAGCAAAGGGACATAGATATAGTGAGTGCTAGTCGTCAGATTCAGCAGTGCATTGATGTAATTAACGCTATGAAAGTGGGTGGAGGTAAATCAGCACAGAAGGCTGAGGAACGCATGTCACAAGGATTGTTCAAAGGTGTGGAGCTAGTTGAGAGGCTGAGCAGCGCAGTGGCGTGCAGTCAGGTGAGGCAGGGTAGGCAGTGCCTCACCCAGGCATTTAAGAAAGAAAAAGAATATCAGTCTTTTTTAAATATTTTTTTATTATTTTTTTATCTCAAAAATATATATCTGTATATATTTTATTTATTTTACTAATTATTCTTAACTTTAATGTGTTAAAATGTTGTTAAAATAAAAATAAATGATGTAAAATGTGTTGTTTTAAAAATAGAATGCATGCCCTGGCACCAGGAGAGTTTGCTCCCAAAGCTAGCTGATTGCTGGCGAGAGGCTGAGGCAGACTGTGCTTGTGCCTCTGTGCTATGCGAAGTGATAGACCAACGGTTTCGTAGGTTTGCGCATGCGTAGTCTGTTCTCACATTGTCTTCATTGATGGACGTTGAGGCACCGTGCCACGCTGCCTCTGACTGTCTGACAGCATGATTGACAGTTTGCGTTTGGCTTGTTTGGCTTGCCGTAGCGGCATTCCTCTGCTGTTTGCGCCACGGTTCTACATTTCCCCAGCTAACTTGCGATCTCGGCATCATGGATATCCAACAGTTAAAAAGATTTTCAACCTTCAGTTTTGAGCAAAAAGTAAATGTGATTGAAAATGGGAGGGCAACACCTGACCTATCTCAATTAATCCAAAGGAAGGGACAGAAGATTGTACGGAATGGTACAAACGGAATGGTACAAAAAACGGAATGGTAAAAATTTAAATTTAAAACGGAATGGTACAAAAAAAAGGACTGGCTGTGTGGATGTAGCCAGGCTAACAAGCTATTCTGCTTCCCTTGCCTATTGTTCTCGTCTAGCGACAGTGTGTGGGTGAAAGGGGGCTACTGTGACCTGAACAATTTTCCAAGAGCTTTAGAGAAGCATGAAAAATCCATAGCCCACATCCACTCTCAGATGGCCTTGAAAACCTTTGGCAAAAGTCGCATAGACATGGCCCTGGATGAGCAGCACCGGCTGCATGTTACTGCACACAACGCAAAGGTAAAGGACAACAGGGAAATCTTGAAAAGCCTAATTGATGCAACATGCTACCTTGCTAAACAAGAATTAGCATTTCGGGGAAACGACGAGAGCAGTAGCTCCATCAATCGTGGGAATTATGTCGAACTTTTACATTTGATGGCAGGAAAGGATGAGAAATTAGCTGCACATTTAAAATCATCAACTGTGTTTATGGGTACATCGAATAGGATATAGAATGACATTATTGAAGCAATCGGTGATGTCGTAAGGTTTCATATAAAAAATGACATAAAGGCTGCATCATTTGTTGCACTCGAAGTGGATGAAACCACGGATATCACAAACAAAGCCCAAATATCTGTGATTTTTCCATATGTCAACAGCGACAGTGAAGTAAAAGAAGCCTTTTTGGGATTTGATGACGTGAGCAATGACAGGCGGGCACAGGCAATATCAGAATATGTATTGGCTGTATTACATAAATATGAGTGCATTGAAAAGTTAGTCGCCCAAACCTATGATGGAGCTGCAGTGATGGCCTCTGAGCTCAACGGAGTACAGGCAAAAAGAAAAGAAAAAGTGCCAGAAGCTACCTTTACGCATTGCTATGCACATGAATTAAACCTAGTCCTTTCACAATCAGCAAAATACATTCCAGAGTGTAAAGTGTTTTTCAAAACTGTTGAAGGGCTCGCATCATTTTTCAGCAAGTCTACCAAACGCACACATCTACTGGATGAAATTGTGAAATCCCGCATCCCTAGGGCATCGTCTGTTAGGTGGAACTCAAACTCCAGGTTGGTACAGACTATCCTCCAACACGTACCAGATCTCCGCCAAGTCTTCTGGACAATGATGGAGAACACTGATGAATGGGACGGCGAGACTCTCGCTATGGCCTCTGGATTTCATCTGTTGCTTTCAAAAGCATCCACCTATTTTCTCTTGAATGTTTATGGTGACATATTCATCGTGACAGACGCGCTCTTTCGTGTTCTTCAGAACAAGACAATGGATATTGGCCTATGTTGTGTGCGCGTCAGAGACACCATGTGTGCGTTGAACAATCAGCGCGAACAGTTTGATAGTTTATATGATCGTTTTGAACAGAAATGCAATGAACTGAATCTTTCGGAAGACAATTCTCGCCACAGCAGATCCCCCAGAGATGAGAGGAGAAGACTGTTTTACAGTGTTCTTGACAACATCACTGTACAAATGAAGGCCCGGTTTCACAATATGAATGAGCTTGCTTTCCTTGGCCTCGTTGACAGCAAGAAATTTGCGGAGATGTCAGTTAATTTTGACTGTGACAAATTGGAAAGTCTGTCCAAATACGCAAAATACTTTGATCTAGTTAGATTAAAATCTGATTTGGTGGGATTATACTGTTCACAAATGGTCCAGGGAATGTCACCTGTACAACTGCTTACATTTTTGAGGGACAATGACCTGCAGGAGACAGTACCTCAGGCCACAAAGCTATTGAAGCTGGTCTTAACTATACCTGCTCCAACCGCTTCTGTGGAGAGGACCTTTTCAGCATTAAAACGCATCAAGACCTACAGCCGAAATAGGATGGAACAGGGCAGGCTTTCATCTTTGGCTCTGATTTCCATTGAAAAGGAGAGACTCATGAAACTAATGAATGCACCAGACAAGGAGGACTTCTATAACAAAGTGATCAGCATCTTCATCCAGAAGGATAGACGGATGGACTTCATTTACAAATAAAGTAAGTGCCCCCCTCCCATTGGCTTTGTGCATGTTATAATGTGATGGTGGTTGTGGTGCGCTGACACCAAACTCATTCCCGGACAGCGCTGCCTGTCTTCTCGCTCTCCCTCGTCGTCTGTCTCATTCAGACGACCGAATAGCCTATAGTAGTAGTATAGTATATAGTATATATAGTATAGTAGTATAATAGCCTATAGTAGTAGGCCTACTTCTTGAAGAAGTGAGTTTTGAGCCTGCGTTAAAAGATATAAGGGCTATTTGATTGTCTTTATAGTATGCGCTATGCCATTTGAAGTCTGGCTGCTGCGTTACTCGCATGATTTTTTTAAATAGCTCACTGCCTACCCAGCCAATGACCTCACTGCACGTTACTGGAGCAGCGGTAAGATTAAAAGGGGTCAGTTCTACCAGGCTGTTATCGACAACCTTAAGAAGCGAATGCCAGAGTCAGATCTCGTTCATATGCTCAAACCCCTCGACAAGCGCTTTTGGCCACAGGACCGCAACGCACTCATCCTTTATGGAGAAAAAGAAATACGGGCCCTTGCGAAACAACTTGGCGAATCTGCCAGTGAAGCAGCGCAGGAGTTTCGTGACTGGAAGCTGCAAGATGCTGCACCAGGGAAAGTGCTGGAGAAGCTGTCCATAGCAAGCAGAACATACTTAAATACTTATAATACAGGATTATTCCATTTTGAATTGCACTTGCATTAATTAGTTAGGCCACATTTAGGGTTAGGGTTAAGGTTAGGGTAACCATAGGGTTTCCAATTCAAAATGGAATAATCCCGAGAGAAGCCCCGACAGGCGCACATAACATGCGCACCCCTGCGCTATCAGAACGAGATACCCCAATGTCACGTCGGAATTCGACGTTTGGATGCAAATGTCACGTCGGAATTTGACGTTTGGATGCAATCTCACGTCAGAATTCGACGTTTGGAGCCCCGCGGTGGCGTAGCGGTCTAAGCACTAGCCACTAGTGCAAGCTGCCCCCCGGATATGAATGAATGAATGGAATGAATGAATGAATGGACTTTATTTGTCATTGCTACAGTACAGGTACCAAACAACGAAATTTAGGAGGGGTGGCTCCCACTTAACCAGCCTAATATTGGTAGCTATAATGTCAGCGCTGTTGTGTGAAGCGTTACGTTAGAATTATAGACCCTATTATAATGTCAATGTATGCATATTACCACGTTAATGGGCGATCGTTACATTCAATAGGAATCATTTCAGCCACGATTCAGTGATTGTTCCCCATTAGCGAGCTCATTATGATTGCTAGCTTCTGTTTGTATAAATAGTGCGGTTGCTGACAGCCTCCTTGTCATTTGTTCCAGTGACTGACCCAGGCACGGCTTGAGGATTTTCCTGGCTGGAGATACTGCATTTTGGTATGTTTGAATTTACTTTATTTTGTTTAGGACTGGGTTGTGCTTGTACTAGCTGAGTGCTTTGCGTTGTGTTATGTTGTTTGTCTTGCTGGTAATCACCTATGGGTCATTATACGAAAACGTGCCATTTTCCATTTTTAATGTTTGCTTTTCGGAGTATTTGATTTAAAAGTTTAAGCCCCTTTTTGGATGAAGTAGATCCTCACCTCTTAGAAAAAAATGACGTGCCATCTCAGGGTATCTTATTTATGTATTTTCACATAATCAACATGCGTAAGTCTGTTTCGTCAACCCTGTTACCGACATATTAATTAATGTTTGAAAATGTTTTAAATCCATATTTAGAACAAATCTGATATTCTATGAAATATAAAGTCCCCTTTGTTACAATAAGTGTGTTTGTAAAGTGAGAATAATGAGGAGTTTACTTTTTTTCCATGATGAATATGGTCATTTACAATTGACACTTTAACAGCATCTTCTGTTTTAAGAAAAAGTTATGGAAACAACATAATAATACCCTGATTTCTTTGTGTGGATTACTGATCTATTTTACTTTACATATAAAATGAGTTGATTTTGCATTAGTCTTTTCATTGTTTAAATTATATTATAATATTATACAAGTAACAGGGCTCTCTTATGAATGATATATGGACTGATAGTAGGAATAGATTCACAGTGGATACAGTCAAGGCCATGCTTACTGTCAAGACAAACATCAACCTTCCCTGTCATGAGTTCATGGATCTCCTATCCAAAGACAAGGCCATCCAGAGGAAAATACATTCTTCTGAGAAATATGATTAGGTAAGGGGTGAGTGAGAGAGATTCTCTATACAGAAGCTGTGAATATGTTTCTCTGATGAGTGAATCTTACCAGTGCTAGTTATGAATGTTTTTTATTTATTTAATACATTACCATTATGTTGTTTGACCTTTCTGGTGCTATTGCATGGTTAAATTAGTTAATGGTACATTTCAAATCACTATTCTCTCAGTTTTGCACTCATGTTCTCTTCTACTGTGATTCTATCCATTCCAGACTACCAGGACCCAGTGGCGTGTCTAGGAGGTGGCCTAGGGTGGCACGTGAGCAGTGGTGCCTTCCACATTAGTTTGACAGTTCCATTTATAGTTTTAAAATAGTTTGCCATGGAAAGTGAAAGTGCTATCTGGGGCTCGAGGCGAGCTCTTGTTCTGAGAAGTCTGTTACTCTAGACCAGGGGTCGGCAACCTATAGCACGGTGCCAAACAGTGGCACGCAAGCAATAAGTGCGAGAATGGGAGAATGTTTTTATTTTATGTTGGCCGCGTTCGTAAATTCGTGCACACTGGGTTCAACGTCATAATGGGACCAAGTAATTTGATTGGACTAGAGGCAGTCTCGGGGACGCTCCGGCGCTCTCAGGGCGAATTTACGAATGCAGCCCTAGTCTCTCTTCCACTCCACGAGAGCCGTATTCTGGCGCCTATTTTCAAAGTAAAATTCTGAATTCGATTCGATACAAGTGTTACTGTTAAGCACACATAACAATATAATAATAATATATAATAAGAGTGGGGTTTTGTGTCCCAGAAAGACCGTGCTGTATGTGTCCTATGTCACGAAAATGTTGTTTGCCGAACTTCAAGCGTTAAACGGCATTATGAGACCAAACATCAGAAGTCGTTTAAGGATGAAACAGACAAGGCCGAATCAATAAGACGTGCTGTGTCATATGGGAAGCAGGCCAGCACCTTTAAAGCATTTGCCACTGCTAAAAATCACGCAACTGAAGCAAGCTTTCGCATTGCTCATTGCATTGCGAAACGTGGAAAGCCATTCACTGATGGAGAATATATTAAGGAGGCTTTCCTCTGTAGCTCAGATGTTTTGTTTGAAGGCTTATCAAACAAAGACACAATAAAATCAAGAATAAAAGACATCCCAGTGTCAGCCAGAAGTGTGGAACGAAGAATAGGAGAAATAGCAGAAAACGTGAAAGCGCAGCAGACCGCTGGTTTGAAAGATGCGACAGTGTTTAGCCTCGTAGATGTGAATGACATGCCATGTTACCACCCCCAGATAATGGAGTTGAGCAAAGGAAAACAGGGCCAGGGATCACATTGATTGTTAGGACTGTTTACATGGCTTTGCATACATAGCTCTTTGCAACCAAAAAAAAAAGTTTGTTGTGGTTGGAATAAAAGAATAACATGTAAGTAACAACCAAATAATTATATAAATATGAATTATAATTCATACAAGTAAGACCCTTGTATAATCACTATCCAGTTAGGCCTACTTATTAAAATGATAACCATGGGAGCGCAGTTAGCATTGCAACTTAAAAAACATTTGAGCGCTCCAATTTGCTTAAAGTTGTGCTACGCATCACAAAGTTTAGTTGTCTTAGATGTTATGTTGGTCATTTTGTTCAAGTTTCAGTTAGTTGACTGTTAGGCCTGTTTATTTAGCATACATGGCTTTGCATACATAGCTCTTTGCTGAAAATTGTTGTTCATGTTGTGGAATAAAATTGCAGATCAGTTGGTCTGTTTGGTTTGGTTTGATGTCGAGTCATAATTAATGTTGATATTGTGGTTGGCACACTGACTAACAAGAACATTTTAAAATGGCACTTCATATCAAAAAGGTTGCCTACCCCTGCTCTAGACGATGAAGATTTCCAAAAGCATAAGTGCCTAATTGTCAATATGTTGTATTTAAACCCAATGTTAATAAAGCTGCTGGAACCTCAATTTGCTGTCCCAATTCTGGGGTTTGTCATAACATTAATATTTAACACCTATGCTCTGTGCTGCAGTCCTGGAATTGGAATAGTTCAATCTAATCAGACTAGTGGAGAAGAGCTTATGGGGTGCCCTGGTGGCTATTATTATTAATAAGATAATACAATGAAATATATGCAGTGGGTGTATAAAGTTGTTTTAAATTATTAATAAAAATACAATACAATATACAGAATTTTGACAACATCATTAGTCTTATGTTAGGCTTAAACATTATGTTAGGCTTAAAGTATGAGTAGGGTAGTGGAGATAAAAATGGGCACAAAAAGTAGTGTACAAATTCACCAGAATGCAGGAAATTAAGTGTTAAATCCTCTTTTTTTCTGGGGGAGGACCCCCAGACCCCCCGCTTGGTTGATGGTTGGCTCGTCAACCTGAACAGTTCTAAGAATTACTTTTAATACCACTTACAGTACACTGACACTAATGTTGAGAGGCACATTCCAGTTGTTACACTTGAGTATTCTTTTGCTTGAATGTGTATACATTGGTCAAAATAAGGTCAAAATAAATGAAACAGCAATTGTCCCCGTTTCTGTATTTCATCATGATAAAATGTATACATTTTTCCAAAAAAGTTGGAAATGTCCCCCAGTGTTTCCCCTACCATTGCCTTGGGAGGGCGGGCCGCCCCCCCCAACGGGACCTCCCGCCCCCCCAAGAAAAATGTTCAATGTCAATTTGGTTCATGTTTATTTTATTTTATATAATTATATTTTTCTCCCAGTTGTATATGGCCGAAATATGTTTCTTATGTGGTCGAAATATGTTTCTTATGTGGTCGAAATATGTTTATTCTGTGTCATTTGCCTAATTTATGTGCACCCTCATTTAATATGTTTCTCCTCTGTGCGTTTTGCTGCCACGCTTGTCCGCTTGTCTCCTCGTTTCACGAAGGGCGGGGCTCAGCTCCCTCCACACACACGCTCTGACGTGCTAATCTCAAACAAGCCATTCGTCTCTGCTGGAAGTGCAAATAAAGGCCAACAATCATAGTTTTAGTAATGGACGGACGTAGACCCCAAACCTCTGACAAGCAGGCTAACTTCCCGTGTTTATTAAACGCACCCAACCCGAATCTGGCGATATGGACGATTTTAGACGCTTTTTAGGGGTGCTTGAGTATCCCTAAATTTCATCTCAGCACGACCTAAAAGAGAATAATCATTATTATTATTATTATTATTTTCTGAAATCATTCTAGTCCAATTACAGATGATGTTACACACTGTGAGTATAGTATAAGTTGTGATCCCTTACTTGGACTGTGTGTACTGTATGCTCAATATGCTGGCATTACTGAAGCTATTAGATATTCTTTTCATCATCATTAAAAGGATCAGGTAGTTTATCCAATTATTTAATGTGATATTGCGGTAGCAGCGTGTTTCTGAGAAATCATTCTGGACCTTCAGTCATTCAAGGAAGTTCAGTCATTCAGGACGTCCAATCAGAGTGTGAGAGTGAGGTCAGCCCCGCCCACAGTGGATGTTCTCCAGAAATGGGAGCTGTGATTGAAGGCGGTCCACTGTTGTTATGGAGACACCTTTACACATGGAGATGTCAAGCGTCCGCAATCTCTTACAGTGTTGGACGAGTATGGAGAGAGACCTGTGGAGACATCAGTTCATAGCCATCAGCTGTTGATAAGCAAACGACAGGTCAAGCTTACTGAAAACCTTACCCCCGGCTAGGGTGGCAAACAGATCCTCGACGTTTGGCAGTGGGTATTCTTCCTTCTGAATACTCTGGTTTATTGTGACCTTGTAGTCTCCGCATATCCTCACACTGCGGTCTTTCTTGGGAACCACGACAATAGGGGCAGCCCAGTCGCTCCTATCCACTTTTGAGATGATGCCATTCTTCTCCAGGCGTTCTAGTTCCTTCTCTACAGCTTCCTTTAAAGCATAGGGAACAGGGCGGGGCTTGTGGAACCTAGGATTGGTTCCCTCTTGAACTCTGACCTTCGCTTGGAAACCCTGCATCTTTCCATAGCCATCCTTGAACAGTCCTTTGTGCTTCTCTAGGAGGGCTGTGAGTGTAGGTGTACTCACTGGCTTGTCATTTTTCACACTGAAGATCTCTGCCTAGTTCAGCTTTATCTGTTTCAGCCAGTTGCGGCCAAGTAAGGCTGTCTTGTCGCCTTTTACTATGAGCAGTGGTAACATCCACTCTTTTCCTTCATACTTGACCGGTACCTGTATCTGGCCTAACACAGGAATCCTGTCCCCTGTGTAAGATGAGACTGACGGCAGCTGGTTGGAGAGGGCACTGTTTCAGATGTTCTCTGTAGATATGTTCCGGAGCTATGGTAACTGAAGCACCTGTGTCCAACTGCATACTCACTGGTTTTCCAGCTAACTCCATTTTTACATATATTCCCTCTTTGTGTCCTTCAGCGGTGTACATGTTGAATAGTTCAACTGTCTCAATTTCACCTTCCTCCTCTTCCTCTGACACATTGTGAGTTCTTCCTGTGTGTTTTGCACTTTTACACACCCTCTGCACGTGACCTGTCTTCCCACAGTTGTGGCATTTCTCATTAATGAACCTACAGCCACTGGGTCGGTGATTGTCTCTTCCACACCGATAACAACCTTGCTTTGCTTTGTCCGATGCATACTGCGTTTTGGGTGCACATCTTGCACTTCTTGAGTCGTGAACCTTCTGGCGTTCTGAGCGCTCCGACAGCTCCATGGTGTCCTTGTGGGCAAGCTCGAGTCCCAGGGCAATATCACAGGCTTTCTTGAATGTCAGATCCTTTTCTGTCAAAAGCCGTCTGTGATAGGCTTCACCTGTGAGACCACACACAAACTGATCTCGGAGAGCATCATTCAGAAACTGGCCAAACTCAAACTGGCCTTCTGATTGGACGGCTGGAGAGGGCGAGAGTAGGTCGCTCGATCGGTTTCTCCTCAGTGTGACGGCCCTGGCCCCATATATATTCCTGGCCTCTACTAACATCTGTTTCCCTGTCTGCAGAGTACTCCTGCTGGACAGGGTTACTAATCAGGGGAATGCAGGTCAGCTGGTGGACAGCAGATTGTGCCCCACCTGGTTCCAGGATCCAGGGCATAAGAGACCCATGCAGGCCTCAGTATGGAGGCCCCCCTTCTAGGCACCATTATTTTCTATTCTTTGTTTGTTCCTTGTTTCACACCATGCAACACTCACCTCACCACTTTCCACTACACTCACATTACACCACTGATTTACTGACTATCACACCTCATCTTATTATTATTATTGGCCTCATTTAGTTTATAATAAAACATTTCTTATTATTACTTTAAGATCGTGTGTGTGTCTCCCGTCTTTTGTCATGGTCATGAGCCTGGCCGTGACAAGAGCTAAAGCCGTTACACGACCTAGAGACATTCACACTTTCGCCCAAAAAAATACCAATTACCTCGTTTTTCGTTCGTTTACAGAGACATTTACATTCGAAGCACCATGACCGGCCGAGGCAGAGGTTTTCACCGGGACACTTGTCTAACCCTGATCGGGCTGTTCGACGAGCTCAACACCGAGGTCTGCCCGACGGACGCTTGACGGACACTCGACGGAAGAGCGGGAGGTTTGAGGAATTGTTTGCTGTGCTGGATTTCGACTGGTTTTGACTATATTTTCTGATTAATAAACAACATTGACTTTGGATTTTGGACAACTGGACTTATTGTTAGTAGGATAGGCTACAGCTGTAGTGGGAGGTTTGCTTTCAACCTGGAATCCACTGCAGCAGTCTAGCTACAAAATGGTACTCACCGATTGCCACAGTAATAAGTAAGTAAGTAAGTAAGTAGTAGTAGTAGTAGTAGTAGTAATAGTAGTAGTAGTAGTAATAGTAGTAGTAGTAGTAGTAGTAGTAATAGTAGTAGTAGTAGTAGTAGTAGTAATAGTAGTAGTAGTAGTAGTAGTAGTAGCAGTAGTAGTAGTAGTAGTAGTATCACATAAGATATCCTTTCCTTAGCGTGTGTGTGTGTGGTCATTAAACATCAGCTTGCCTTCTCTGTGCAACATAGAATCGGTTGTGAGTGACACAGCCTGTTTGTTTGTTTTTCAGCGCTGCACACAGACATTATCTGCTGTGACCTGACTGCAAAAAGACACAGTCATCACTATCTACACACTTGAAACGCAGCTGCAGAAAGGGAATCTCAAAAAAGGACTTAGTTACCATCGTTGAGAAAGAAAAAGATAATGTTCATGATTTGCTAAAAAGGGGTCGCATATTTTCCTATGACCGGCTTTCTGCAATCATTTGTTCTTCTGACCCTCTCAGTGGGTAAGTCCCAAATATCTTCATATTGCAAAACAAATATATTTGTTTTGCATATTGTATTGAATGCCCACTGCTAACCTCTACTTTTCTTCTTAAAGAATGATTGAGGAGTTGCAAAAACGCAATATGGTCGTCACTGACATACCAACAAAAACAGCATTTGTTGAGCCTGCTGAGATTGTTTCCATTGCAACAGGTCAACCTGATTCTGAAGGCAGCCAGAATGGAAGTGAGAGCAGTGGAGAGACCTTTCAAATGTGAGAACGTTCTCATCTATCACTTCAATAAACGTATTGTATTGTGAGAATGAGAATTAGCATTATTGTAATTTTGCTATATTTTTAATCAAAGGGATCAGCGGCCAGAATGGAAAAGCACCACTCGAGCTCAAATGCAAAAGATGGGCCTGTATCAAAAACTCACTCGACCACCCTATATTGAAGGATTTCAGGAACTACTTAAAAATTGATTTGGGAATTGAGAATAACAAGCAAGAGGTGAGTAACCAAGGGCATTTTCCCTTTAATGTTTTCTTTCTTGTTATTTTTAGAATAATGTATTTTATCAATAAATCAATGAGTGCAATTTTATCAATACATCAATGAGTGCAATAATGTATTTTATCAATAAATCAATCCCTCAGGTAGAGAATGTGTCTCGAACATTGTATTTCTTGGACCCAAAGCAGCCGTCCCTTGAGTTCGTCCGGAACAGAGAACTGACCACAAAGTACATTCGACAATTGGCCGACGCACAACTGAGCCACCAGACTCAGCTGAATTATGTGAAAAACATGAGACGGTTCCTGCACTATCACATCAACTGCACCAACCTGTTTCAAAATGATCCTGCACTGTATCAGCAGGCCCAATATTACAGGGAATTCCTGGGTACCAAGCTAAAGCAGCTTCATAAGGGTGTTGGAAAAGAAGTTGTGGCCAAGCGGTAAGTTTGATGACGGTTATTTCATAGCATGTGGTCTGAAATAAAACATGAATGGAACTTGAATGAAACATGAAATGACAAACACACAATTTGTATGCTGTACTCTCACAGTGACAAAACTATGCGTGACAAAACTATGTGCTTGAGGCATCAAAGAAAGATTTCCTCGCCGTCATAGGAAAGATCTTTGAGAGTGACACAGTCCAGCTCGGGACTGCTGAGTGCTTGCTCATCCTGTATTATCTGGAGGCAATTATCATCGTCAAAAATCTTCAGAGGCCTGGTGTGGCTAAGAACATGACGGTGAGTGTTTGACTGTCCTTCATGCTTTTGTCATGTAGTGACCACATAACTGACAACAACTAATGCATTGTAATGTGTGTTCTCAAACAGATAGAGGAGTGGAAAAATAGAACATCCCAAAAGAATGGTTTTGTTTCGGTCTCTGTGAAGGAGCATAAGACATCGACACAAGATGTTGCCTGCTTTGTGCTCTCCCGGGAAGAAGAGACTGTAAGTTGAATGATATCACAGTGCAATGCAACCAATAATAGTCAGTTTGGAGTCTAATCTCTGTGCCTATTTCTCCAAACAGTGGTTCTCAATGTATTTTGAGACGGTGAGGGATCAGCTGAAGACCACCAAAAGAAGGAAGAGGTCAGAGGAGCAGGACTTGGTGGAAGAGAACCCCAAGGATCCTTTTTTCCTCTCCACTTCTGGACAACCGATTTACAACCCCACCAATGACCTCGATCGCTTCCATAAGAAGTACGTACAAGATTATAGTATGATTTTATCCAGAACTGTTGGTGATATGCCTAATTTCAAAAAGTTTCTATTCATTGTCATCCTAGATACAATCTCCCAGTAGTGACCAGCCAGACAGCAAGACGGGTGTTTGAGACGGCAACAGTGTCACACAATTTCTCAAATGGAGACCAGCTGATTCTATCAAAGTACTTGAGTCACACTGTAGCTATGATATGATGATATGTGAGATCAGTCACCTCCTCTGAGACTCCCAAGGGTTTGAGTCTGCCCTGCTCTACGTGACGCTTAGAATACGGAAAAAGTGGGATTGGTCAGTGATTTTGATACATTTCAAGGTTTTCCAGGAAGTAGGCCTACACTGGAAGCTTTGGTGAACGGAACTGAATGAGGAGGATTGAACGTCTGGCTATGTTAATATACAGTATTGATGTTGAATGGCACTATAAAATGAAGCAGAACAACCACGCGATGAAGGCCATGGAGCTCATCAACAAGCTGGGGTCTGAGCCAGGGTAAGCACATAAGCTTTTATGAAAACATTGTTCTGACATAGTGAACCCTTACTAATGATCAGGATGGTCATTAACCTGTTACTATTTTATTTTGTTCAGCGGAAATGTAGACGCACCAAGCACATCTGCAGACGCACCCAGCACATCTGCAGACGCACCCAGCACATCTGCAGACGCACCCGCACATCTGCAGACGCACCCCGCACATCTGCAAACCGTTCTGAGAAATCCAGAAATGTGAAAATGGGGATCCAGAACATCATGTACAAGTTCTTGGAGAAGTACTCAGTCACTGTAGATGAGAAGGTTCCATCAGTCGATGAACGTATTGCATTCCTTCAAGATCAGAAGGAAAGCGCGGACCAACAAACAGCTCTCTACACCCTCGCTGGGTGAAGAAACAGCTGAAGATGAGGGAGGAGTACATTGATCTGTTTCATCACAGACAAATAAAAGTTAAAATAAATTAAAATTAAAATTAAATTGGTCAGTCTTATGTGTCTGTTTCCTTGCGTGGCTTTTTTTTTACCACAGTCGTTGATGTTCTCCAAATTTAAAATACATTTGTCTCTGTATCTCACAGCCAACCTGACCCGCCACTGCCCAACAGAGGCTAAAGTGACAAGCTGGATGGAAAAACATGGATGGACATCAAACTTACCTATTGCCCAGCGCATTGTTGAAACGTGGAAAGCTAGTGAAGATGCACCGTTTTCGAAGGCTACCCGGCAAAAGGTCAGCAACCAGAAATTGAATGCCCTCAAAGTGACTGACATTGAGGAAAAGGGAAGAGGTGTCACTGTTTCACGTCTGTTCAAGAGTGGGGAGATTGTGTGTGATTATCATGGAGATATCATAACAGCTGAAAAGGGGTTGGCCATCCATAAGAAGACCATTCCATCTGAAACAGGCTACATGTTCTTTTATGATGACAAAAAGAGTGCGGCTATGTGCATTGATGCACACACTCCGTGCTCCTGCCACCCCGATGTGCTGACAAAGGGCAGACTGATCAACCATATAAAATCAAAAAAGAAGGCGAACATCAAACCTACGTACTATGACCTGGACTTTGATGGCAACTCAAGGGATGTCATTCTGTTTATTGCTAGCCGTGACATTCAGCCTGGAGAGGAACTACTGTTCAATTATGGAGTGAATAAGCATCAGTTTGGAGGAGAGGGTACAGCTCTTATTGTTTTAACCAGTGATAGCTTGGCGGCTCTGGGGTCAGCCAGTTTTAACAGTAGTAACCAATATATCCCAGTAGTCTTTAATGTCCCGGTGCGCGCCTCGCAGGACCGTAGGCTATTACGTGGTGTCAACATGCGCAATCTAATTAATATAGACAGACAACATACCACACACCATCAATCAGTCACCCATTTCCCTACCCTTACCCCGGCAAGTTTTAAAATGCGTAAAGGACTTGGTACAATTCACTGGAATATCCGTAGTTTGCGTAAAAATCTTGATCACGTGGTTGTATTAATTGAACAAACTTCCCCGGATATTGTTGTGTTGGGTGAAACCTGGCTCAGGATGAATGTTGATAGCTCTGGACTGGGACTGAGGGGATGAGTGTGTAACCAGGGTGGTAAAGCCTTGCCTTCCTTGTCTCTCTCTCTCCCCCCCCCCCCCGGGTTCACCCAACCTTCCATGTGTCTGAATTGTCCTGAAGCTTTTTGTCACTTGCCCCATGTCCCCACCACCCCCCCCTGTTCCCCCGCCACGCATCATTGATGGACAGACAGTCTATACGGTACGGAGGATTATGGATTGCCGTCGGAGGGGTAGGGGTTTTCAGTTTTTGGTAGATTGGGAGGGGTATGGACCGGAGGAACGGTCCTGGGTGCCTCAGAAGGACATATTAGATCCAACACTGATCACAGACTTCTGCCAACTACATCCTGAGGCACCCAGGTGCAGGTTACTGCGAAAGACAGGGATTGATAATGAGGCAAATACGTTTCAGGAGCAAACAGGAGGTTTCAACTGCATGCCAAGCGACCCGGTTCGACCTTGTCACGGTTCGAGGCAGCCAAGGTCGTCCTGGAGCAGGTGCGGCCATTTTACAACAAGGCCAATATCCCAATGGTGAGCGATCGGCGTGCGTGTGCAACAAGATGGTGGAGTTTGTCGACGCCAACAACAAGCTGCGGCGCATTCCGAAGGCCAGGCGCTCCAGTGAGGCTACAGCTCACAGACAATTGGAGGCAATGGAGCGCAGGCTGGATGCCACATTCCCACTGTATATAGCATAATAGCAAAACATTTTTCCTATTTAAACATGTCAGCATGTCATCACTGACAGATGACAGGTAGATAATGAAAGGTAGTGAAAAAACAGAAAAATGATGTTGCCAGACTTGCAGACTTTTTAACCAGACCCTGTCATATATGTTTGTGTGTGATTGTCAGTGCAAAGAGGGAGAGAGGAGGATGGAGATGACACAGAGAGAGAGAGAGTGAGAGAGCAAGAGCAGGAAGAACCAGGTGAGAAAATGGACAGATAGTGAAGTCAAGATTGTTAGTGTCAAAACAGTAAAAAAATAAATTTTAAAAAAGTGATGGCTTTGTGGCTCAACAATAAAGTCTATAAATTATCATATTTGTTCTAGTCACATAATAGAATAGTTGAGTAACAACGTTAACCGTCCTACCAAACCCAGCACGGATACAGCTCTACGCGTCGACAAGCACAGGAAGACAGGCTTTGATCCAGCTTGGCTGTAAGAGCAGAAGTACTCCTGGCTCTACAAAACCGATATTGGTATGGTTAGGTGCAAAATAGATAAAAATGTGAAAACGTTTTATTACCATTATTGGCATAAACAGAATGAATGGGGAATTTTTCATTTTTGGTTTTAGGAATGTTCTGCCGGATATGTAGGCAACACAGGCAGGGGGTTGTGAGAGGAACCCAGACCCGGACTTTTACAGAGTCACCCTGCCAGTCCTACAGAAAGGACAAACTTTGACAACCACATCTCATCTGACCATCATAAATTAGCCTGTCAGCGCCAGTCAAGTTTGACAGCAGGTAAAAAATATATATTTTATTTATAATGTTATCATAAGTGTTACGGCTCCTTGATACTGTACTGATGATGCTTGCTTGCTTTCTTGTTTGTGGACTGGGTGGTCAACCTCTGCATTTTATTTCAGGCAACACAGTCCTGACCTCATTTGAGCCCACAGTTGTCCTGGAGCATGAGGCCGTGGTGGGGGCATTTAAGTGCTTATATTGGCTCATTAAGCATGAAATAGCCCACCACACTAACTATCCAGCCTTGCTGCAACTGGGTGAACTTTTGGGCTGCACCTACTTCGACAAGTTGAAAGTATGTATTTCGCAATGCAAGTAATGCATTTTGTTTTCTGTGTTTGTTGTTGGTCTTATCTGATCATTATAATTGACAATCAATTCAATGTTTTTATTTATTTATACATGTGTTTAAGAATTCATATGAATAAACGGTATTTAATTGTCCATGTATAGGCCTGCCCTACTTGTATGTAAAACTTTCCAACAATTTTTCAGATTGGCCAAACTACCAACTATAGATCGCATAGAATAGTTGACGAAATGCTGGAAATTCTAGCAGGGGTAATTGAAAAGCCAATATTAAGGGACATCGTACAATCACAAGCCATTGGCTTGGAAATTGATGAGTACCGTATTTTCCGCACTATAAGGCGCACTTAAAATCCTTTAATTTTCAAAAAAAACGACAGTGCGCCTTATAACCCGGAGCGCCTTATATATGGATCAATTGGTTAATTTGTTGATCCATACTGGTTGTACACGGCGCTCAAGGCGCTCCGTCAAAATGTTTCAGTACGACTGGTAAACTACAAAGCCGCACCGCTTGCAGCATTACGGTAATCAGTAAACACCGGTATACTGTGCTTACTCACAGTCCCACACCACTTGTGTAAGACCCCAAGTAAAGAAGACTAAACAGAGTTTCCGAGGGAACAAAGTGAGATTCTTGGTGCTTTCAACTTGAAGTTTTAAAGTACCCACTCGATATAATAAACAACAGTTTAACGATCACTAAACACTTAGCATTTGTGTATTGGATTCATTATTCTCGTTTGCCGGAGGCTACCGGTAAGGGAGGGTTGACTTCGTGTTCAAAAGCAAGAACTGTGTGTTCATCTAGTTATGTGTAGTTATGTGTTTTTAGCATGTCGATGTTCTCCCAGTATGTTGTCATGTTATTAAAATACAGTTTAGACCTTCGTAGCGATGTGTTTTGTTAGCTGTTAGCCGCTAGCAGCGTTTGTTGTGGTTTGGTCAGTCACTTTTCTCCCATTCAGTGTTTGAGGTGAACCAACATTCAAATACGCCTGTCGTGTTCAATCTTTCTCTGATTTGAATGTATGACACATCATTTGAAAGCTTACAATCTGTAGTTTAAGCATGTGTAAAAACTGAAAAAGTACGTTGCACATTTCACCAGGAGCTGTCACATATTGGTTGTTGGTTATAATTGTATAGCCTATTGGTTGTTTTCTGGTGTTGTTTTGCTCTGTTTGTAGTCTACTTGATGTATTTTTATCAGCTGTTAAATCACCACAGCGGTTAATCCACTAATAGAGATAATAGCAGATTGAAAATGCTTGTAGCTAACTACTCTATATCTCGTGGTTGCAGCTATTGCGAATTGCTATTCACGCGAGTCAGCTGTGAATCACCGCAGGTCCTTGACGCTTGTTGCAAAAATGGATGACGAACGGCTGATACTTGAGGTGGAAAAATATATATTTTTGACAGTGGAGCAGGTAGAACGTTGACGGTGACAACGCTCAGGTGGAGCTTGGACAACGGGAAGTTGACACAACACCGATGGAGAGGTGACGCAACGCAGTAGGTGGAGCTTGGGCGTAACGCAACCCCAGTCAAACGTTTGACTGCAGTATCTATTCTATGCGCCTTATAATCCGGTGCGCCTTATAATCCGGTGCGCCCTGTATATGAAAACAGTTCTAAAATAGGCCATTCATTGAAGCTGCGTCTTATAATCCGGTGCGCCTTATAGTGCGGAAAATACGGTACATATGTCTCTGTCTGTAAACAACTGGACATTCATCTGAGGTAAAGTCTATCAAAGTTTAACATTTCAACTAATAACATTTCAATATATTAGCTCTTGTGAAGTGCATTGGGTCACATTTTGTGAGAAATGCACTAAATAAAATTTGATTTGAATGTGATTTGATATGAGGGGGAGATGGAAATGTATAAAATGTTATTATGTTATTAGATACTTGGACAATGAGGGGAAGCTCTTCTGCCAATTCCTGGATCTCATATATCTGACCGATGGGAAAGCAGATTCAGTGGTGGCAGCAGTGAAACAGGTTATTAAAATTAAGAACATCCCCACACACCTGATATTTGGACTAGGAACTGACGGCGCTGCAGTCATGACTGGTAGGTTAACTTGTTGTTTTTGTTTTTTCTTTACATGGAATTAGTGGATTAAGAATTTATTCGTTGTTAAATTTGATTAACAAATGTATACAATAGGGAAAAACAATGGGGTCGCAAAACAGCTGAAGGACGCATGGCCATGGCTCCTCAGTGTCCACTGTGCTGCGCATCGGCTAGCTCTAGCCTGCAAAGACGCTTCCGAAAATGTGCCTTACATGGCTACATTCAGAGACCACCTTGAACAGCTCCACCTGTACTTCAGAAACAGTTCAAACCGCTCTGCTTCCCTGAAGTCAGCAGCAGAGGTTCTTGGGGTGTGTGAGCTGAAAGTGAAGGTAAATATGTTACATTTTAAATAAATTGATATATCGTGTGTGAATATTTATGCCCATTTACTTGCATATTACATTCTTTCTTTTAACTTTGTTTATGTATCCAATCCTAATAAACAGCTTACATTGTTTTTATAAACTGTTTTATCTGTCATTGACTAGCAAGTGAAGGACACACGATGGCTCTCTCAGCATGAAGCCATAAAAAACCTGAGAAGAAACATCCCTGCTGTACTGGCAGCCTTGGCAGATGAGGTTGAGTCCCGGAAATGTCCTGGTGCTAAGGGATTGTACTCATTCCTAGCGACCTATCGCTTCATTGCCGCCCTCCACCTGCAAGCAGATGTTCTCCCTCACCTGGCACGCCTCTCTAAGTTATTTCAGAAGGAGGATGTGATGTTCCTGACAATCAAGGAGCAGGTAACTAATAACCCAAATCAGCTGCAATATTTTAACTACTTCATGCATTTTCTGCAAATATAGGGTACCACAATTTTGGTGTCAATTTGGTTCATTCCCCAGGTCTCTGTCACACTGGCCTTAATAAAAGGCATAATGGATGCTGGGGATCATCAGCCTGTCGGCTCACACTTGAACAAGCTGAACCAAAGCCTTGAAGACCCTTTGGGGCTGGGTGCATTCAGCATCACTGCCGAACATTAGAGAGGCAGAAGAGGACAGCCAGATGGCCTGGGAACACACTGCAGTTCTGGCAAAGATTTCGATCACAAGTATGACTATGTAGCTTGGCTGCTTTAATTGATGTTACTTAAATGTAATCACTGTGCAGTTTTATTTAGATTAATAGTTTACTGATATCTTTTTGTTTGAGCAGGTGATGGATCCGTATCTAATTGGCCTGATTGCCCATCTTGAGAGGCGTTTCAGTGAGGTGGGAGTCTTGGCTGCTTTTGGGATACTGGGTCCACAGGCAGCTACCCTCACCAACCAAAGTGCTCATGCACACCTGAGGACACTGGTGGAGAAGTTTTGTCCCACTGTCGATGTTGACACAGTCCTTGAAGAATGGACACCTTTCAAGGAACAAGTGGTCTCTGGTCCACTCAAGGTAACTTTATGTCTGACAAACATTTTCACATGACATTATCATGTGTTAATCATGTGAACCTTTTCAGAACAAGACTCAGCTGGCCATATTGTCAGCGCTGTCCTCAAAGTATGAAGAATTTGGGACCCTCATACCCACCATTAGCAAGCTGGCTGCCATTGCCCTGACGGTCCCAGCCAGCAGTGTAAACTGTGAAAGGGACTTCTCCACCATGAACAGGGTAAGAAATATCTCTCACATAATGGCATTTACTGTTTTAAGATATATTTTTAAGCCATCACATTTAAAATGAATGTATTTGCAGGTCAAGACAAACATCCGCAACAGGCTGCAGGGGGAACATCTTGCAGCCTGCATGCGGATATCTATAAATGGGCCAGAGGTCTCTGACTTCCCATACCAGGAGGCATTAGAAGTGTTCGTTCAGAAACCAAGAAAGATTCACTGCAGCAACAAAAGTTGCACACTATGTGGGTAAAGGAGGAATGAGAGACTGTAAAGATATTTGGAGTAGGGCGCTATATACATCAGTCAATTTAGACAAGAAAAAAAAGGGGTCATGCCAGCATTAATGTTTTGATTCAAAGGCATGATTTGCCAGATTCTCTAAGCATGATTGTTTTAATTTTGAGTTATTTAATGAAGTTGAATTTGGTTTTGGAATTTGAAATTATAATCAATATTCACAATTAATGAGTTGTGTTCTTATCCGTTGATAATCCAATGTGACAACTTGCCCGACATAGTGTAACAATGTAAATGTAAATAATATGTATAAATATGTAATAAAAAAAACTAATGTGTAAAAAATGGCTTGACTTGTTGTAAATTGAGTCCTGTAACAGTTTGTTTCAATCAGCAGAGATAACTTGGGGGGGGGGGGGGGGGGTGGAGGATCCATGCCACCCTCCCAAGGCAGCAAACCTAGGGGAAACACTGTCCCCAGATTGCATCTGAGAAATCTGGTCACCTTACCTTAGGTGGATACAAGATAATTAAATAACATGCATACAGGCCTACTTGGGGATGATAGTCAATTGTCTACAGTGGGCCTGTTCATGTTCTTCACTGTATGGATATTACAATCATTGGACTAATCGGGAATGTTACCCTTATGAAGACGTACATTACTGTGAAGTCAATGCAGACGGTGGTCAACCTCGCGCTATACGTGCAATGCATATGAATGTAAAAAGTAAATATATTTGCATGAATATCAATATGATATGAACAGAAAATATATATGTACATAGTGTGATGCGTACAGGACATGGACGAATACGATATGTGCAGTGTGCACGTACCCTTTGAGTGCACTCCTTCATAATAGCCTACGTGAGAGGCAATATTTCTTATGTCTGTGGAAATGGTATCCATTTCAAAGCGTTTCTCCTCTTTCACCCTTCTGCCAGCGGAGTCGCAGTTGCTCATTTCTGTCTGATGATGCATCGGTAACGTTAACGTTTTTTCTTATGTCTGTCTTACATGTAACGATGAATTGAAAATCAAGGACCCCAATTGAAATAAGCCAGTGGCTTTCTTGGGTTTTTATCCTTTTAGTTGACCTTGTATGTAATATGTACTTTCATGTACCTACTTCTGCAAACCTTCTAATAAAGTTTTCAATCAATCAAAACTACCTTAGCACCTGGTGGTAACGTTAGCTACCTAGCTAGCACCTGGTGGTAACGTTAGCTACCGTAGCTGGCTAGCACCTGGTGGTAACGTTAGTTAGCTACCTTAGTTACCTAGCACCTGGTGGTAACGTTAGCTACCGTAGCTAGCTAGCACCTGGTGGTAACATTAGCTACCTTAGCTAGCTAACACCTGGTGGTAACATTAGCTACCTTAGCTAGCTAACACCTGGTGGTAACATTAGCTACCTTAGCTAGCTAACACCTGGTGGTAACGTTAGCTACCGTAGCTAGCTAGCACCTGGTGGTAACATTAGCTACCGTAGCTGGCTAGCACCTGGTGGTAACATTAGCTACCTTAGTTAACTAGCACCTGGTGGTAACGTTAGCTACCGTAGCTGGCTAGCACCTGGTGGTAACGTTAGCTACCGTAGCTGGCTAGCACCTGGTGGTAACGTTAGCTACCGTAGCTAGCTAGCACCTGGTGGTAACGTTAGCTACCGTAGCTAGCTAGCACCTGGTGGTAACGTTAGTGTAAGAGTCTCTAGGCACAGAGGGAGGTCGACACAAAGGAACAGCTGTACAAACGTGTTTGTTAACGTACAGCACTGCTCAGCACCGTCACTGACGGGCTAACACACACACACACACACTGCACCATCACTGACGGGCTAACACACACACACACACACTGCACCGTCACTGACGGGCTAACACACACACACTGCACCGTCACTGACGGGCTGAGCGAGACGTTCAAAATAATCAAGAATAAATACTAAGTGCAGCGCGCGGCCGTCACTGCCGCTCAAACTTTCCATACAGTGTGTGTGTGTTGTGGTCGCTCGTATCTGTGGACTGTTTAGCTCTAGACACCCGCACAGTTGTTGTCAGCTCCAGTGAGAAGAGCGCAAAGGCTTTTGAATGACGACAGATGCCGTTATATAGGCGGAGGGTCCCGTCCCTCGTGACACAAGCGTCGCCTGGGCCAGCCAATGGGCTGGCGCAGTGAAATTCAGTTTCTGATGAGGTCACGCAGGGGGCGTTCCCATAGTGAGATACATACAGATTTTCTACAATGCTGAATGCTGCTGTTTAAATTGTTTTAACTTGAAACCAGTTGGTCACTGAGTAGTGAGTAACAGACTCAGTGAGTACTGTTTTTGTTGCTTGAATAAAGGCTGGCAGTCTTTAATAGCCTAATGTTGTGGACTATACTGGGGAAGTATTTGTTATTATTCAGGAGTAAAACAATAATGAATGGTCTTTATTGTACTTTATTGTAAATACAAATATCGGATTGATATCGGTATCGCAGATACCTGAAGCCCAAGTATCGGTAGTGAAAAAATGGGATCGGGACATCCCTACCTAATTTCATCCAATACAGGCCTTTCAATATCTTATTGATAATCACAACCTAGAGAAACAAGATTTCTACAGGTATTTACAACTGAGGCATTACTACTTCTATAGGAATATAAAGAATAATGAGGTTTCTGAAATTAGTCTCGTCAACATTTGTATTGATGCGTATAAGGGCAACACCCACAAGAAACTGGTGTCAAGAATTATACAGAAGAGTATACAGTCCACCAAGAATCACTCCACCTTATATGTTAGGGATAAGTGGGAGAAGGAAGCAAACATAGTCCTAACTGAGGAAGAATGGTTGAACATATGTAAAATACAATCCACCACCTCTAGCTCTGGACAATGGAGAGAATTTTCATTATTAGGTTTTTTATTACCCCAAGAAGAAAATACTTACAGAATGGTACACCGGGAACTGGGAATTGCTGGAGAGAGTGCAACAATTCAATGGCTCATTTCTATCACATTTTTTGGGAATGCAGGGGTGCAAACAGATGATGGCCCAAAAAGGTGACAAAATTATTTTCACTGAAAACGACGGAAATTATCATTGCGTGGCGCCCAGGCACCTTCCTACGATGCATGCTATAATTTTTCTATACAAGCTCTGTTCAAGGGACACATAAAGCCTGTCAGTGTTATTCAGACCTATGAAGCAGCGGTAACAATAATGAAAACACATCTATTAGAATTAGAAGAAAGATGTATTTATTTTGTAAATATATTTTGTTTTTTTTGTTTTTTTGTTTTGTCACTTAAAACATTTATTCCCACATACATGAAACCACACATTAATCCCCAAAAAGAAAAGTCGCTTTGGATAAAGGCATCTGTTAAATGCCCAAAAATGTAAATGTATCATGAGATTTGTTAACCAAGGGCAGTGTGGTGAGTGGGAATGTAACGATGTACATACTGTATGTGCTGAGAGAACATTCCACAACAAACAGTATCAAAACTAAACTTCAAAATGGGAATTTCTTAACAAGGTTCCCATACGTAGGGACGTCTACAGCTCCATGAGGGCTTTTATTTCATTAATGCGTGACGCCTTCTTGTCGGTGGGGTTCTTGGAGCGGAAAGCCTTGTCCACCAGATCCTGCTTCTGCCTCTGAATCTTCACCATGTTCTCCTCCACAGAGTCCTTCACGATGAACTTGGTGACGAAGACGTCTCTCTTCTGGCCCAGGCGGTGACAGCGATCCACACACTGGTCCTCTGCTGCAGGGTTCCACGCTGGATCCATGAGTAAAACACGGGAGGCGGCTGTCAGGTTGAGTCCCACCCCGCCAGCTTTGAGTGACAGCAGCATGATCGTGGGGCCGTCAGGAGCAGGGCTCTGGAACTCCTGGATGACCTGGGGCCGCCTCTTTTTTTTTTTTTTTTTTTTTTTCTTCAAAGATTCAAACATTTTTACAATATAATTGAACACATTTTTTCTTGTTTCCCCGCCCCCTTGTATCCACCCCCCCCCCCCCCCCCCCACCCACCATTGTGCGGCAACGCCCAACGACAACACAACAAAAATATAATAATAATAAGACAAAACACACATGCCTACATACACACACACACACACGCACACACACACACACACACACACACACGCACACACAATAATACATTCATTAGGGATGCGCTATGATATTAACAGCAATTCACATCACTGTGCATCCCTACAAGAAACACTGTCCATCAAACAATAGTACCTGAAGCTGCCCTTCTTGCCATACAATCTATATGTGGTTGCCATATTTTTACAAAGTCCTGACTCTTATGTCTTATATTATAGTATATTTTATCTAATGGAATGTAGCTAGAGATTTCATTTAACCAATGTGATATTGTAGGAGAGTAATCGGATTTCCAATGGATTGCAATACACTTCTTTGCAGCAATCAAAGCAAGATCAATATAAAAAATAAAAAAAATCATTCCAAGGATCCATATTGATTGTGCCTAAAAGACACAAGCGAGATGATTTTGCAATGTGAATATTTAAACATAATCTATCAGCTATCGTGTCAATTACAAAGTTCCAAAATGTTAACAACAAATTACATGACCAAAACATATGGTAAAACTCCCCTTTCTGTTTTTTGCAGCGCCAGCACAAAAAGGACATTTCATTATTAATTTTATAACGTTTTGCAGGTGTATAATAAGTTCTACGCAAAATGTTAAAAAGAAGGAGTTTGTGCCTCATATTGTAAGAACATTTATGAACTTTAAGACAAAAGAAAGACCAGTCTTCTTTACTTATATCCATGTCTAAATCATTTTCCCATTTACACCTCGTAGCATCTGTACTTGTAGACAAGCATTCAAGCAGAGATAAATAAACTTGAGAAATACATTTAGAACTTTGAACCTCCTTATTGATAAGGCCTTCTATTTTGGAGGCCATGGGTTCTTCAAGAGTGCCTTGAGTTGTCTGTATCATATGGCGGATTTGAAAAAATCGAAATAAATGTGTGGAAGATAAATTATATTTTGACTTTAACTGAAGGAAAGAAACAAATGTACCACTGTCGTAAAGATGTGTTATTTCCCTTATCCCCTTGTCGTACCAAGACTTGAAGGTGTCATCATTAAAACAAGATGTAAAATTGGGGTTTCTCCAGATAGGAGTATAGGGCGAAAGGTGTTCCTTGTGACCCATACGTTTATGGGAGTTCTTCCATATTAGTAAACTGTTAATAATAATAGGATTATTTGTGATTTTTTTAACCTGTTGTAAACCAATATAAGGCAGGTATCTCAGTTCATATGGAAGAATGTCATAAGATTCCAGTCTTGACCATGCGCTAGATGAGCTAGAGAACCACTGCCTAATCTGGGTAAGTTGGGCAGCCAGAAAGTAAATGTTAAGGTTCGGTAGGTTTAAGCCACCATCATTATATGGAAGTTGTAAAACTTGTTGGCTAATCCTTGGTGACTTACTCTCCCAAATGAAAGAGGAGAAGATGCTCTGTAAATATATTTTGAACATTTATTTTTGAACAAATAAAACCAATTCTGATGAAGTCCATCCCACCAAGCACATCACTTGTTTTTTTTTGCCTTCTTTGCCTGTACCAGCACTTCCAGTGCTTTTTTTTCTTTTTTGAGCAGCCATGTGCCTCACTGTGGCTTGCCTGTCATCCCCACTGCAGTCTTCCTGCTTTGTGCAGCACTGGTTGTTGGCTGGCAACCAAACTCTTCCTGCCTCCCTTTTGTCTTCAACAGGGCCTGTTGTCTGCGAGCCTTGTCTTTTGAGCCTGCAGTGTGGATGTTCCTGCATAGGACCTTGTCTACCTTTGAGAACTTGACATCCTCTCTCCTGAACATCTGTATTGCTGTCTGACCCCTGGACCTGAGGGCATACTTGGTTGTCTGGATTGGTTGTCCCTAAAGGTGTCCATGCCCATTCTGGTGCTTTTGCAGTCAATAATATCTCCCATGGCACTGAACGATGACTCACCATTGGTCCATGGAAAATGGAGAGCGCTGCTCGAACCACATGGTTGAGGCCTGGGTACCTTCCAGTGTCAATGACATTTGCCCACCAGTTAACCATGTTGTCCCCATCAGTGTACAGGGGAAGGGTGGAATTTGTGCTGAATTTGACAACTTCCAGTGGCACGTCAAATTGGGGTGTGGCACCAAGTGGCTCATCATCCCTGCCAGCCACTTCAGGAGGATGCCCGTCTCTGAGTGTCCCCTCACCAATGGGTCCAAGGCAGACAGTGACTGCAGGGTCCTGCTGTCCAGTGGCAGCTTTTTCTGCATATAGGCTGCTGTCGACATGTATGCAGTCTTCGCTGTTTCGAGAAACTGCAGCACACTCTGTAAAACATTAAAACGATTGCAATTAAATCATTTTACCTGGAGACATTTATAAATGTTTGATTTGCCGTTTTTAATACATTTACTAACCTGATTAGGTGGATTTTCTGCCTTCAGTTTCTCCGCCACCTGTCCGACAAACAGCTCACAGAGAGGCAGCATTTTGTCCTTGAAATCCAACTCCATGATATTCTTTGGGGTGGTATGCAGATTCTCAGCCTTGATAAAGCACCCCATGAAGGTTTTCACGACTTCAAGCTGCTTGTCATGCAGCTTGTGGACAAGGGTTTGGCTGCCCTGTGAATAATGGCATTATTATAAAATGCTACAACAATTCTATTACCATACACAGACATGCAGTTGAGGGTCTGTTTATATCACAATCTAACTGATGAGAGAATACAAGGATAGGCCTATTTAGGCACAACAGCGGCTCTACTTCCTGAGAGTCCTCAGGAAGGAACACAACAAGCAGGAGATACTGGTGGCCTTCTACCGCGGCGGAGTGGAGAGCATCCTCACCTACGGCATCTGCAACTGGTTCTCCAGCTGCACAACCGCAGAGAGAAATGCGCTACAGAGAGTCGTGAGAACAGCCCAGAAGATCACCGGCACCCCCCTCCCCTCTCTGGAAGAGCTGTACAACACACGCTGTCTCAGGAAGGCCTCCAAGATCTCCAGAGACCCAACCCACCCTGGGTACGAACACTTTGCCCGGCTGCCCTCGAAAAGGCGGTACAGGACCATGGCCGCAAGGACAAACAGACTGAAGCACAGCTTCTACCCCAGGGCCATCCAGGCCCTGAACACAGCAAAGACCTAGGTTCTGGGCCCTGGACAGTCTGGACGGATTGATGGCAGCTGCTGGATTGAAAAAATCAGGTGTAGTGCTGAGGTACAAATATGTACATTTCAAGCCTGCAAACTGCGACACTTTAAATGAATGTGCAATAACACTATGTGCAATATGACAACCCTAGTCGTCTATCTGTACAGTATAGTATAGTGGATAGTGTACATAGCCTTTATTTATGTAAACCAGCTCCTTTCCCTTCTTTCCTAGCACCAGGGGAGCCACCCCTCCTAAATGTCGTTGTTTGGTACCTGTACTATAGCAATGACAATAAAGACCATTCATTCATTCATTCATTCATTCAAATGGGAAAAGGATTTAGACATGGATATAAGTAAAGAGGACTGGTCTTTCTTTTGTCTTAAAGTTCATAAATGTTCTTACAATATGAGGCACAAACTCCTTCTTTTTAAAATGTTGCATTGAACTTATTATACACCTGCAAAACTTTATAAAATTAATAATGAAATGTCGTTTTTGTGCTGGCGCTGCAAAAAACAGAAAGGGGAGTTTTACCATATGTTTTGGTCATGTAATTTGTTGTTAAGATTTTGGAACTTTGTAATTGACACGATAGCATTATGTTTAAATATTCACATTGCAAAATCATCTCGTTTGTGTCTTTTAGGCACAATCAATATGGATCATTGGAATGAATTTCAAAAAATATATATTGATCTTGCTTTGATTGCTGCAAAGAAGTGTATTGCAATCCATTGGAGATCCGATTACTCTCCTACAATATCACATTGGTTAAATAAAATCTCTAGCTACATTCCATTAGATAAAATATACTATAATATAAGACATAAGAGTCAGGACTTTGTAAAAATATGGCAACCACATATAGATTTTATGGCAAGAAGGGCAGCTTCAGGTACTATTGTTTGATGGACAGTGTTTCTTGTAGGGATGCACGGTGATGTGAATTGCTGTTAATATCATAGCGCATCCCTAATGAATGTATTATTGTGTGTGTGTGTGTGTGTGTGTGTGTGTTTTGTCTTATTATTATTATCTTTTTGTTGTGTTGTCGTTGGGCGTTGCCGCACAATGGTGGGTGGGGGGGAGGGGGGGAGGGGGTGGATACAAGGGGGCGGGGAAACAAGAAAAAATGTGTTCAATTATATTGTAAAAATGTTTGAATCTTTGGAGAAAAAAAAAGAAGAGGCGGACCCAGGTCATCCAGAAGTTCCAGAGCCCCGCTCCTGACGGCCCCACGATCATGCTGCTGTCACTCAAAGCTGGCGGGGTGGGACTGAACCTGACAGCCGCCTCCCGTGTTTTCCTCATGGATCCAGCGTGGAACCCTGCAGCAGAGGACCAGTGTGTGGATCGCTGTCACCGCCTGGGCCAGAAGAGAGACGTCTTCATCACCAAGTTCATCGTGAAGGACTCTGTGGAGGAGAACATGGTGAAGATTCAGAGGCAGAAGCAGGATCTGGTGGACAAGGCTTTCGGCTCCAAGAACCCCACCGACAAGAAGGCGTCACGCACAGTGGCGTAGCGCCAAATCCCGGGGCCCCCCCGCAAGGTGGCGGCGGGGGCCCTTTCGCAACGGAGTAAAAAAAAAACAAAAAAAACTTGCGTTTTTTAGAGGCCGATGCGTTATTGACGTTGCGAAATTTCGCAATATGCACTCTACATTCTAAATGCTTGACTTAGCAAAAGGTACAAACAAGTGAGAGCAATAGCCTATAACTAAAACCAAATGGTAGACTACACTACATCAGTAGAATGTATTATAAGTAGAATAGTACAAGCTTTATTTCTTTTAACAAAGTGTGGTGTGCACAGCAGTGTGATATCTGTAAACATATCTGTAGACTCTCCGCTAAGGGTTGCCAGATGGGATTGAGAATTGCCAACCTAACCAATCTAAAAACTTCTAAATCCACCAAAAACCAGCCCATCTAGCAACCCTGTCTCCACTGCATCAGAGTCTACTTGTTGCGTAAAATTGGCCAGGGTTAGTCAAATCCTTTGTTGGACATCTCGTATATTGGTATATTGTGGCATTTCTTTACTGTTTGCCATCTGGTCTAGGAATACCCAGGGAGACGCAGACAGCAGAAGTAGATTAGAATAGTAGAATAGAAAAAAGAAACAGCTATATATAGCCTAACCATGCTGAATTACAGTATGTACCTGTATGATGCACTGACAGCCTGTGACTGTGAACCTGGCCGGACCCTGCCCTTCTGCCTGAGTTTGAGTATGATGCTGCCCAAATAAATGTTATTGTTTAGTGCTGTACGCTTTCGTGGTATTATATTGTGTGAATTATCATCTGTATGTTGTTTTTCTTTCACTCTCGACTAACCGCCGAGATAATACTTGAGACATGTACTTCCGTAAACATACATTTTTATTTGATTTTTTTACAATATCGGACCGACAGTCCCACATATAGCGGCTATAATGTCCGAATAGAGAATCTACCACCACCTAAAGAATGCTTATTGTACTTTGTATTGTATTTTCGCTTGCTCATTTTCCTTGTGTCTCGCTGCCTACGTTTGACGTCAAAGTCATGTTGCTATTGGATACGGCTAACTATGTATATATTTTTAAATATAGGCCTATATATTAAAATTAAGGTTGACACAATGAAGGGCCACTTATTTTCTTTATTTTATATATTTTTAAATTATTAAAAAAAAAAAAAATTAAAAAAAATTTGGATCCAATGTTAGGGGGCCCCCTAGTGGCTGGGGCCCCCCCGCGGTGCGTCGCTTGCGGGCCCGTCCGCTACGCCACTGGTCACGCATTAATGAAATAAAAGCCCTCATGGAGCTGTAGACGTCCCTATGTATGGGAACCTTGTTAAGAAATTCCCATTTTGAAGTTTAGTTTTGATACTGTTTGTTGTGGAATGTTCTCTCAGCACATACAGTATGTCCATCGTTACATTCCCACTCACCACACTGCCCTTGGTTAACAAATCTCATGATACATTAACATTTTTGGGCATTTAACAGATGCCTTTATCCAAAGCGACTTTTCTTTTTGGGGATTAATGTGTGGTTTCATGTATGTGGGAATACATTTTTTAAGTGACAAAAAACAAACAAACAAAAAACAACATCTTTCTTCTAATTCTAATAGATGCGTTTTCATTATTGTTACCGCTGCTTCATAGGTCTGAATAACACTGACAGGCTTTATATGTGTCCCTTGAACAGAGCTTGTATAGAAAAATTATAGCATGCATCATAGGAAGGTGCCTGGGCGCCACGCAATGATAATTTCCGTCGTTTTCAGTGAAAATAATTTTGTCACCTTTTTGGGCCATCACCAGTTTGCACCCCTGCATTACCAAAACATGTGATAGAAATGAGCCATTGAATTGTTGCACTCTCTCCAGCAATTCCCAGTTCCCGGTGTACCATTCTGTAAGTATTTTCTTCTTGGGGTAATAAAAAACCTAATAATGTTCTTCCATGAAAATTCTCTCCATTGTCCAGAGCTAGAGGTGGTGGATTGTATTTGACATATGTTCAACCATTCTTCCTCAGTTAGGACTATGTTTGCTTCCTTCTCCCACTTATCCCTAACATATAAGGTGGAGTGATTCTTGGTGGACTGTATACTCTTCTGTATAATTCTTGACACCAGTCAGTGTTTCCTCTACATGCATTTCATCGTGGCGGACCGCCACGATGGAATTTCCTCCGCCACCATTCAGATTTCTCAACCCAAAAAAAAAAAAAAGATTTAGGCCGCTTTTCAGACCTTCACAGCGCTAGACACACCCACAAGCGCTGAAACTGGACCAGTCCGTGTGTGTCGCGAGTATTGAACTTGAGGCTGCGTTCGTAAATTCGCTCTGAGAGCCCCGGAGCGCACACTGGGTTCAACGTCATAAAGGGACCAAGTCATTTGATTGGACAAGAGGCATTCCGTGAGTGCTGATCAGATTTCCAGAGCGTATTTACGAACGCGCCCTGGCTGTCACCCGAACACCGCGAGCTAGCGTAGTGTAGTGTAGTATAGGATGCGTAATGTAGTGTAGTGTAGGATGGAGAGAGAGAGGAGAAGCCTCTCTATGTGTTACCTATGTCCAGTGTACTAGAACCACTCTAACAGGAGTGTTTGTCCGTGAATAACACCGGCTATGCCCGGGGCAGAAACACAAGACTATAGCTGGATAAGGTCTACAGGTCTACACGGTCATTTTAAGCCGTCGACCAGCCCTCTACGACCACGGGAAGTCATGTTAAAAGTGAAGATACTTCTGTTAAACTAAGCTAAGCTAAACATCGCTAATCGCTAACTCCCTCCTGGGCTTAAAGTGACAAGTAATAACGTTGTGAAAAAAAACGTCAGATCAGTGTTTTTGTTTTTATTGACAACGGAATTACATGCTGGAAAAACATGCAGACACAGACAATAAGAGACACACGGGAGAAGTACAGGAAAACATTTTATTTTTTTGGGCCATCCTCGAGTTTTGGCTGAAATTACGTCGTTGTTTTGAGCGCGCGTGCGCGTTTCATGCGCGCGCGGTCAGCACTACCCGCCACCATTGTAAAAATTCCTGGAGGAAACACTGCCAGTTTCTTGTGGGTGTTGCCCTTATACGCATCAATACAAATGTTGACGAGACTCATTTCAGAAACCTCATTATTCTTTATATTCTTATAGAAGTAGTAATGCCTCAGTTGTAAATACCTGTAGAAATCTTGTTTCTCTAGGTTGTGATTATCAATAAGATATTGAAAGGCCTGTATTGGATGAAATTAGGTAGGGATGTCCCGATCCCATTTTTTCACTACCGATACTTGGGCTTCAGGTATCTGCGATACCGATATCAATCCGATATTTGTATTTACAATAAAGTACAATAAAGACCATTCATTATTGTTTTACTCCTGAATAATAACAAATACTTCCCCAGTATAGTCCACAACATTAGGCTATTAAAGACTGCCAGCCTTTATTCAAGCAACAAAAACAGTACTCACTGAGTCTGTTACTCACTACTCAGTGACCAACTGGTTTCAAGTTAAAACAATTTAAACAGCAGCATTCAGCATTGTAGAAAATCTGTATGTATGTCACTATGGGAACGCCCCCTGCGTGACCTCATCAGAAACTGAATTACACTGCGCCAGCCCATTGGCTGGCCCAGGCGACGCTTGTGTCACGAGGGACGGGACCCTCCGCCTATATAAAGGCATCTGTCGTCATTCAAAAGCCTTTGCTCCCTTCTCACTGTAGCTGACAACAACTGTGTGGGTGGCTAGAGCTAAACAGTCCACAGATACGAGCGACCACAATACACACACACACACACACTGTATGGAAAGTTTGAGCGGCAGTGACGGCCGCGCGCTGCACTTTATTTTGATTTTGATTATTTTGAAAGTCTCGTCAGTGACGGTGCAGTGTGTGTGTGTGTTAGCCCGTCAGTGACGGTGCAGTGTGTGTGTGTTAGCCCGTCAGTGACGGTGCAGTGTGTGTGTGTTAGCCCGTCAGTGACGATGCAGTGTGTGTGTGTGTTAGCCCGTCAGTGACGGTGCAGTGTTTGTGTGTGTTAGCCCGTCAGTGACGGTGCTGAGCCGTGCTGTACGTTAACAAACACGTTTGTACCGCTGTTCCTTTGTGTCGACCTCCCTCTGTGCCTAGAGACTCTTACACTAACGTTACCACCAGGTGCTAGCTAGCTACGGTAGCTAACGTTACCACCAGGTGCTAGCTAACTAAGGTAGCTAACGTTACCACCAGGTGCTAGCTAACTAAGGTAGCTAACGTTACCACCAGGTGCTAGCCAGCTACGGTAGCTAACGTTACCACCAGGTGCTAGCCAGCTACGGTAGCTAACGTTACCACCAGGTGCTAGCTAACTAAGGTAGCTAATGTTACCACCAGGTGCTAGCCAGCTACGGTAGCTAATGTTACCACCAGGTGCTAGCTAGCTACGGTAGCTAATGTTACCACCAGGTGCTAGCTAGCTACGGTAGCTAACGTTACCACCAGGTGCTAGGTAACTAAGGTAGCTAACTAACGTTACCACCAGGTGCTAGCCAGCTACGGTGGCTAACGTTACCACCAGGTGCTAGCCAGCTACGGTAGCGAACGTTACCACCAGCTGCTAGCTAGCTAAGGTAGCTAACGTTACCGATGCATCATCAGACAGAAATTAGCAACTGCGACTCCGCTGGCAGAAGGGTGAAAGAGGAGAAACGCTTTGAAATGGATACCATTTCCACCGACATAAGAAATATTGCCTCTCACGTAGGCTATTATGAAGGAGTGCACACAAAGGATACGTGCACACTGCACATATCGTATTCGTCCATGTCCTGTACGCATCACACTATATACATATATATTTACTGTTCATATCATATTGATATTCATGCAAATATATTTACTTTTTACATTCATATTCATTGCACGTATAGCGCGAGGTTGACCACCGTCCGCATTGACTTCACAGTAATGTACGTCTTCATAAGGGTAACATTCCTGATAAGTCCAATGATTGCAATATCCATACAGTGAAGAACATGAACAGGACCACTGTAGACAATTGACTATCATCCCCAAGTAGGCCTGTATGCATGTTATTTAATTATCTTGTATCCACCTAAGGTAAGGTGACCAGATTTCTCAGATGCAATCTGGGGACATTTCCAACTTTTTAGGAAAAATGTATACATTTTATCATGATGAAGTACAGAAACGGGGACAATTGCTGTTTCATTTATTTTGACCTTATTTGGACCAATGTATACACATTCAAGCAAGAATACTCAAGTGTAACAACTGGAATGTGCCTCTCAACATTAGTGTCAGTGTACTGTAAGTGGTATTAAAAGTAATTCTTAGAACTGTTCAGGTTGACGAGCCAACCATCAACCAAGCGGGGGGTCTGGGGGTCCTCCCCCAGAAGAAAAGAGGATTTAACACTTAATTTCCTGCATTCTGGTGAATTTGTACACACTATTGTGCTTTTTATGCCCATTTTTATCTCCACTACCCTACTCATACTTTAAGCCTAACATAATGTTTAAGCCTAACATAAGACTAATGATGTTGTCAAAATTCTGTATATTGTATTGTATTTTTATTAATAATTTAAAACAACTTTATACACCCACTGCATATATTTCATTGTATTATCTTATTAATAATAATAGCCACCAGGGCACCCCATAAACTCTTCTCCACTAGTCTGATTAGATTGAACTATTCCAATTCCAGGACTGCAGCACAGAGCATAGGTGTTACATATTAATGTTATGACAAACCCCAGAATTGGGACAGCAAATTGAGGTTCCAGCAGCTTTATTAACATTGGGTTTAAATACAACATATTGACAATTAGGCACTTATGCTTTTGGAAATCTTCATCGTCTAGAGTAACTTGACTTCTCAGAACAAGAGCTCGCCTCGAGCCCCAGATAGCACTTTCACTTTCCATGGCAAACTATTTTACAACTATAAATGGAACTGTCAAACTAATGTGGAAGACACCACTGCTCACGTGCCACCCTAGGCCACCTCCTAGACACGCCACTGGGTCCTGGTAGTCTGGAAGCGTCCTAACGATAACCACCCGAGTTGGGGTAGACCTCGCCCCTCCGCCACGCCCCCAGCGGGCTCGACTCGCCGCCCCGCCCCGCAGGCTGCATCCCTATGGAAACGGCATACATTTTCGCAGACTGCGTGGCTATTTTAAACATTACCGTTTCAATCAACCACGTAATATGTCACTGTAGCGTACTAATGTCCACCATGTACTTGAAACACAAATCAGATATTTATTCTCTCGTTAGCGTGCTAGCTAAGCATAACTGACCATGTTAAACTCCATTGACTACGTGAGCCTTAGCTAGTCTAGCTAACGTTAGTTCAAGCGTCTTCTTTAACCTAAAATCGTTCAAAGCCCTCCAACGAGTGCATAGCTAGCTAGCTAACCAACACTTAGAATAAATTGCTAAAATAATAGCATCCACAACACAACGTTTTTGTTGGTTTCGCCAGCAAGGCTCCTCTGTCTGGGGACTGGGGCTGATTAACACTTAAGGGGGGGAGTCTTGAAGCTACAGCAATGAATTGATTGATTGATTGAAAACTTTATTAGAAGATTTGCAGAAGTAGGTACATGAAAGTACATATTACATACAAGGTCAACTAACAGGATAAAAACCCAAGAAAGCCACTGGCTTATTTCAATTGGGGTCCTTGATTCTCAATTCATCGTTACATGTAAGACAGACAAAAAAGCTAGTACTATCTACAAGATAATACAGACAAATAACTATTACTATCTACAAGATAAACACACATCCATCATGGGAAGAACAATACAACAAAACATAAGGTATGTACAGCGGGTAGGACAGGTGGGGACATACACCACAGGTGGGGGCGGGGGACAAAACACAAAGTATGTACAGTGGGTAGTTCGGGTCTTTTAATCTGATTTTTGATTTAGAGGGTCCAGTTACGGATTGCAGCCTCCTGTAAATGTTTTTTGAGAGTGGTTTTGAAGGTGGGCAGTGTTTTGCACTCCTTTAAGATTATAGGAAGGGCGTTCCACATTTTTACTGCATAGTTTGCAAACGAGTTTAACCCCTTGTTTGTGGTGCAACGCGGTTGAACGTGGTTCGTGGAGCTTCCTCTGGTGTTGTATGTGTGGACGTTGTTCACTTTTTGGAAGTATGTTGACAGGTACTTGGGTGTCTTTGTGGTGTAGCGTATCTTGAAGACCAGGCCCAGTGCAAGCTGCTGCACTCTGTCAACTACTCGTTGCCAATCAAGGCTCAAAAAATGAGCAGCGGTTAGATGTGTCCTAGGGTTGAGGCCTAGCAGAAGCCTAACCAGTTTATTTTGGGCTGTCTGGAGTCTTGTTTTATGGGCCTTTGTGGTTCTATAGTACCATGATGTTACGGCATAGTCGAAGTGACATTGAATGAGAGCTCCTGATAGGGTCCTCAGTGTGTTTTTACTGACAAGTGAGGATATCCTGTACAAGAATCTAGTTCTATGGTTCACTTTTTTGATTACTTTTGCTGCCATTTTATCTCCGGAAAGATTTGCCTCTAAGATGGAGCCCAGGTATGTAATATCCTCTTTTCTTGTGATATTAATGTTACCCACTTTTATTTTAAAATTTTCAGCCTTTCTGAGTTTAGATGGGGATCCGTATAGGATGGTTTCAGTTTTACCTAGGTGTATTGATAGTTTATTGTCAGCTAGCCAGATGCAGATTCTACTCAGTTCAGTGCTTAGCGCTTTTTCCACCTGCAATATGTCCCTGTCAGAGACCAGCAGAGCCGAGTCATCCGCGAACAGGAACAAATTGCAATCACATGCTGATGACATGTCATTCACATATATTAGGAACAGTAAAGGTCCCAAAATGCTTCCTTGTGGAACGCCGCAGGTCACTGGGAGGGGGGGGGACAGTGTTCCGTTCACACTAACCACCTGTTCCCTCCCCTCTAAGTAGGATTGCATCCAGCTCACCGATGTTCTATCGAACCCAATTGCTTTCAGTTTATCTAACAATATGTGGTGATCTACTGTGTCGAAGGCCTTCTGGAGGTCCAGCATGACCATGCCGCAGTACTTGCCCGAGTCCACCTCATGGTTGATGTGGTCGTTCAAATAGAGAAGGCATGTGTCAGTGGAATGGGATGTTCTGAATCCTGATTGAAATTCATACATCAGCTTTTTTTCGGTAAGGTACCTATCGACCTGTTCATAAACTATTTTTTCCATAAGTTTCGAGATGGAATTAAGAATAGAAACAGGTCGGTAGTTGCCTGGGTCTAATTTGCTTCCTTTTTTATACAGTGGGGTTACCCTTGCTATTTTAAAGTCAAGGGGGACGTGTCCCTGTTTGATGGAGAGGTTTATTATGTGGGTGATGATTGGGGTAATGGAGGCAGCTGAGTCTTTTAGAAATCTGGCTGGAATATTGTCATGGCCCGTGGCCTTTTCTGAGTGTAGAGCGCCTAGCTTTTTAAACACCTCATCGTTTGACACCATGGAGAGTTTAAAATCATCATTGCGTACACCCAGTTTATTGTAGAACTCACGGATGTGCTCTACACCATAACGCCCTGAGTGGGGTGGTAGATTGTTAACTAATTTAGTGGCTATGGTTGTAAAGAAAGTGTTTAAGCACTTAGCCACATCCAGCTTGTCTGTAAGGAGAGAATCACCAGATTTGATGCTGATGTTTGTAGACCTGGTTTTGAGTTTTTGACTGCAACCTAGTTGGCTATTAAGTAGCTTCCAAAGGTCACGTGGTTTGTTTAAGTTTTCTTCGATTTTGTTATCGAGGTATTCTTTCTTAGCAGATTTGGTCATGGTAATTACCTGATTGCATAGTTTGTTGCATTGTTTTTTAATTTTCTCAAAGTGGGTTTTGTGATCTTCGTTTAAGTGTTTCACTAATTTTGATTTGCATTTTTGAACTTCAGAGCATTTTAGGTCTCTGACTTTCATAGCATTTAGAATACCAACGCAGGCTACTAGACTAGGCCTACTGACATTTTTAACCTTGCATGAACATTATCAATAATACCAAAAACAAAATATTATCTTAAGCATGTGCCATCTCTAAAGGACCGTAGGCAGGAAGCTGCAGTTTCTTTACTAAAAGAGATCAATCAATCTAAGCTTTATTTGTATAGCACATTTCATACCCAGAGGCAACACAATGCGCTTTACAGAGAACAAGGGATGCGGGTCCCACCCCTACATATTCCAGAAGTTTCACCAGGGGGCCAGAAAAGTGAGTTGTAAAAAAATATTCCCTGACCTCCCTTAACGAGACGATCGAACAAGCTCTTGGAGCTTATGTCTAAAAGCTTGTGTCTTACAGCAGCATTTAGAGAGCGATAAGTTACATTAAATTACAATCTCAGAGCAAAAGAGCTAAAAACATCACAGGAGAGACATGGCAAATGTGCGTCCATGAGTGCGAGTCCATCCCACCAGCTAAGCAGTTTGAGTCGATTAAAGTTTCATTTAAACCACCACAGACCCCCAACCCCAACCATTCAGAATGCCCCTATCCATCCTATATGATGGGTTATAATAAGCCAGTCAGACCCCCCTCCCCCATTCTGTTTGAGCTCAGATATCAACAGCAAGCAAGCCCACTTCTTCAATAGGACTGTGTGGCTTACTGTCATCTTTGTCAAAGTGTAATTGTCAGTCATTATATTATAACTCCATTCAAAAACACAGTATATGTACCAAGACATATACCGGCATGCACACAGTCATATAGTGCATGTCCAGACATGTGTAAAGCAGACAGTGATAAAATAGATGCTATATAGCCTAGGGCTGCGCTACTAGGTACCACGATGCATTGCAATGTCAAAATGAAATATGAGATTACTTACAGAATAAGAAGAGTTTCCTTTAGCCGTCCTTCCACCCAGTACTTACTGGGGATGCAAAAGGATAATATCACTCAAAAAAAAGCCTTTGTTTTGATAGCTGTGAATGTTGTTAGTTATATGGGTTTAGAAGGGTTACCTATGGCGATTTTGGGCTTGTTGGTTACAGATGCTAGGGGTGGTTTGACCACAGCTCTGCTGCTCCTGGTTGACATGGCCACACCTGGCTCAACTTCAGAGGGGGAGTTATGTAGAGGTTAGAAGAGGCAGGTGGGGCAAGGTTTAGACCAATAATCTTAATATAAAATATATGTATATATTAATATATGACATTTTTAACCGAGCATCGATCCATTCATGTGCAGGTTATACATGGCCTTCAGTGGTTCTGGGATGCCAATCACCCGGAGATTCTGTCGTTTGGAACGGCACTTACTGTCACTTGGGTCGTTATCGTGGTACCAGAATAGCTTGTTCATCTGTTCATGTTCCTGGCCAGGAGATCCTTCCTGCAGATCTCACTCATCCCAGGGAAGTGGTTGATCTTCTGTGAGGGGTCGTAGCCACCGCCTTCTTGAGCGCGGACAGAGAAACACCGCTCCTCATTGTCCGTTATTCAGAGCAACTCATTGGATTTGCATAAACCCACCTTGTTGGAGCAAGTATATTCTCTGTGGAGGGTCAGCACTAAGTACAGCATGCTGTAAAAAAAAAAACATCCTCGTCATCCATCCAGAAAGACCAGTTTCTCTTTTTGTCTTGTTTTATGCCTTCGTCTTCAGCTGATAAAGCAGGGACAGGAATTGGATCTAATGATTTTGGTCTCGACACATCACTGCAAGGTGACAACCACTGGTCGTTCTTGTGCAGGGATTTTCCAGGACAGTTGTCACTAGTGTCTTCTTGTTGCTTCTTTCCATCTTTCTTCTTTGAGCAAGACTGAGCACTCATCCCAGGGAAGTGGTTGATCTTCTGTGAATACGAATAGAATAGAATAGAAATGATGTCTGCAGAAGCCAGCCTGGAACGCACCTTTTTGGAGATGAACATTTGGGGCAATATTTGAGCCTCCTCTGGGGCCCTGGCTCTGGTCATCATCATAATTGTCTATGATAGTTTAGTGATATAACTGTGGGACTCTATTAACAATTAATTTATCTGATATAACTGTGCTACTCGCAAATACCCTGGAGTCTGGTGCTGAAAAATTAACGGACTCTTAGCTTCGATCTCGCGAGATCCTGGAAGTGGAAGGTTTTGATTCGAAAATTCGAAAGCGCGAAACTGAATACTGCTACGTCCATAATAATAATAATAATAATAATACTCATAGATCTCATCCTCCTCTTCCTCTCTCACAGGGTGTATTCTACAGCAGGGTCGTAGCCACCGCCTTCTTGAGCGCGGACAGAGAAATGATGATACGAGACTTCACCTGGCTTGCCAATGCTCTTCAGATATCTTGTAGATATCATCTTCTCTTCAAGTAGATGTCTTGTAGATGTCATCTTCTCTTCAAGTAGATGTCTTGTAGATGTCATCTTCTCTTCAAGTAGATGTCTTGTAGATATCATCTTCTCTTCAAGTAGATGTCTTGTAGATATCATCTTCTCTTCAAGTAGATGTCTTGTAGATGTCATCTTCTCTTCAAGTAGATGTCTTGTAGATATCATCTTCTCTTCAAGTAGATGTCTTGTAGATATCATCTTCTCTTCAAGTAGATGTCTTGGAGATGTCATCTTCTCTTAAAGTAGATGTCTTGTAGATGTCATCTTCTCTTCAAGTAGATGTCTTGTAGATATCATCTTCTCTTCAAGTAGATGTCTTGTAGATGTCATCTTCTCTTCAAGTAGATGTCTTGTAGATATCATCTTCTCTTCAAGTAGATGTCTTGTAGATGTCATCTTCTCTTCAAGTAGATGTCTTGTAGATATCATCTTCTCTTCAAGTAGATGTCTTGTAGATGTCATCTTCTCTTCAAGTAGATGTCTTGTAGATATCATCTTCTCTTCAAGTAGATGTCTTGTAGATGTCATCTTCTCTTCAAGTAGATGTCTTGTAGATATCATCTTCTCTTCAAGTAGATGTCTTGTAGATATCATCTTCTCTTCAAGTAGATGTCTTGTAGATATCATCTTCTCTTCAAGTAGATGTCTTGTAGATGTCATCTTCTCTTCATCAAATGTTATTTTCATGCAACTTATTTCAAAGTTGTGACTGACGATCCTATCCTTTATCTACTTCCATCATTAGTTGTCTCCGCCAAGTTCAGACAAATGAACCAAACAAACATTAACTACATATCGAAGAACACGGTTCACTTCACAAGGAAGGGTTGGTTTTTAAAACCTTAGAGAACTGAATATTATTTTGAATGCTGAAAATGTCACATCATGAGGAATGTTTCTGTCACAACAGTGTGTCGTTGGTGCGTTTTCTCTGCCTCATGTACATGAGATAAGAATGAGGACATTTCACAACATGACTCACAGCGCAGACAACCAGAGGATGGAGTGATGCATTGCTCTTTTGGAGAGAGAAGTGGTTGGCTCTTAAAAGAGCCTTTGGGGTTGAGGAGCGTTACCGGCCAACTCCAGGATCTCAGGATCAGTCAGGTTCTCATTCACCTGGGTAGTGGTCCCACATTCCGAGGAGAGGCCGGCGGGTCGGTAGCGGGGATGATGGCCCCCCAGCGGGGCCAAGCCCGGGAAGAAGACCCGCGGACGGGTCAAGATCAAGATAGAGTTCATAGACAACAAGCCGAAGAAAAGAGTGTGATAATGGTTCTGCTGCTTTGAGTGTCGTTCTTATAGCTCGCGTGAAGAAGCCTCACCGCTACAGGCCCGGTTAGGTTTTGTGTTTGTAGGGTTTAAAAAAGACACATTTGTCCTCAGGCACACTGTTCTGCTCTCCCCCTGTTAAAACCATACAATAAAAGGAATAAAGTAATGCAAGCGACAGGGATCACCAGGAGGTTAAATGAACTAGGTCAAGGGCATTCAAATGCCAGGGCAGAGGTTGCTGGAAGGGGTGTTAGGTCTCTAGGCTATTGCCACCATAAATATTAATGAAATAAATAATTAAAAACATTTGTGTAAGTGCTCTACATAGGGATACCTAATTTTTTTATTAATTAATTACTCTACAGGATACCTCTATATACACATGTATATACATAACCACACAAAAGATAAATAGATAAATAAATACATATATGTCTTTATTTGTTTATTAAAAGGTAAATCACCATTAAAACATCCCCATCCAAGTATAGCATTAGTATAATCCTGTCCTCATATTACCCTGTGGCCTGTAGGATAAATTAACATTCCAAAACCTTTTAAAATCGTTCATTCAATCCTCCCGGCGTCACTGTCTGTAGGGCCTTGATAAAATATCTCTCCCTGCCCCTCCGTTGCGCCACAGTCCACCCGTGATTGGCCTGTAGCCCTGAAATGGTGAGGGGTTAGGGTTACAGGCCCGGTTAGGGTTACAGGCCCGGCACCGTGGCTCTGAGGGAGATCCGTCGTTACCAGAAGTCCACCGAGCTGCTGATCCGCAAGCTGCCCTTCCAGCGCCTGGTGAGAGAAATCGCCCAGGATTTCAAGACCGACCTGCGCTTCCAGAGCTCTGCTGTAATGGCCCTGCAGGAGGCCAGCGAGGCCTACCTGGTCGGTCTGTAGGATAAATTAACATTCCAAAACCTTTTAAAATCGTTCATTCAATCCTCCCGGCGTCACTGTCTGTAGGGCCTTGATAAAATATCTCTCCCTGCCCCTCCGTTGCGCCACAGTCCACCCGTGATTGGCCTGTAGCCCTGAAATGGTGAGGGGTTAGGGGTTAGGGTTAGGGTTACAGGCCCGGTTAGGGTTACAGGCCCGGCACCGAGCTGCTGATCCGCAAGCTGCCCTTCCAGCGCCTGGTGAGAGAAATCGCCCAGGATTTCAAGACCGACCTGCGCTTCCAGAGCTCTGCTCCAGCGAGGCCTACCTGGTCGGTCTGTTCGAGGACACCAACCTGTGCGCCATCCACGCCAAGAGGGTCACCATCATGCCCAAAGACATCCAGCTGGCCCGCCGTATCCGTGGAGAGCGCGCCTAAGATGACCACCTTTGGCCTTCAGCTGGCGCAGGTGGGGGGAGAACCAGGGGGCAGAGTGGGGGAAAGAGACAGGCCGGGTTTTAACGGGGGCAAGTGAGTTGAGCAGAGATTTAAGACCATCGTTATACAAATCAACCAACTGATCCGGGGTGTATGGGGGGGTGATAATGGAGAGATTATCAATGCCAATTGAGAGGTCAGCTAGGTTGATATTTCTGATGTTGCGGAAGGATATGACGTGAGATTGCTTGGTTTTGGACAATGTTAGACATAGCTTAAAGGAGACAAGTTTGTGGTCAGAGATGGGGAGGTCGGCAGCAGAGCAATTTTGAGGAGTGACACCTGAACAGCAGACTAAGTCCAAAGTATGACCTTTACAGTGGGTGGGGAAGTCGATATATTGAGTGAGACCAAAACTGTCCAGGCATGAGATGAAGTCCTTAGTAGAAGCAAGATTCTTATTGTCCAAATGAATATTAATGTCACCAAGCAAAATTATAATGGATGAGAGTGAGCAGATGAGAGTGAGAAAAGTGGTGAATTCATCAATGAAGTCCTTGTTTGGCTTGGGTGGGCGGTAAATGTTGACTAAAACAGTGGGAGTCGGTCCAGTGAATTGCAGGGCCACAGCCTGGAATGACTGTGACACAGGCAAAGAAACATGAGGGACCTTCCACGTCTCGCGGTGTAGTATTGCGAGACCTCCTCCTCTTCCGGAGAGACGGGGTTTGCTGGTGTAAACAAACCCAGGAGGTGTACATTCATTCAACTGAGAAAAATCGTCAGGAGTTTGCCATGTCTCACTGAGACAGAGACAGTAGAGTTTGCGGTCGAGGAGGAGGTCTTGCAGTAGTTGTCCCTTGCCAGTGAGGGAGCGGGTGTTGAGTAATCCAAGGTTGACGTCGGAGTGCTGGTTCGAGAAGCCAATGTTAGCCGACCTAGCTAGGCTGGCCAACGCGCTGTGATCCACCCTCCTGCCGGTGTTTTTCGGAGCTCAGCTTCCTCAAGGGTGAGTGATGACATGCTCTCGGTCCAACACGCCAAACCTTCTCTTCTTGCTTCACGTTAATTTTTCCTCAGTAGTCAGAGAATAGCAGCAGTAGCTAGTGATGTGTCCTTCCGTGCCGACGGACGTCCTGGGTGTACGTTTCCGTAGCAGATAGTCACCTAGTCAAGTTCGCTTGACAACTGAAGATGGCAAGGAAACAAGTTCACAAATAATATCTGGGCCCCATACACCGCAGGACTCCAGATACTTCTGTTTATTGTAGTGGATGAGGGGCACTGTACGGTAGCGTCCTGCCTCTGTAGAGGATGAGGGGCACTGTACGGTAGCGTTTTGGACGCTTTTGGGAGTGTTTTGATTGAGACAGGGATGGTTGAGTCTGACATTTGGCCGTCTGAGGGGGACAATTGGTCACCGGCTCAGCTAGTGTCTCCAGTGGGCCGAAAAAGTTTGTGAGATGGAGTTCGTCCAGAGAATAGCAGCAGTAGCTAGTGATGTGTCCTTCCGTGCCGACGGACGTCCTGGGTGTAAGTTTCCGTAGCAGATAGTCACCTAGTCAAGTTCGCTTGACAACTGAAGATGGCAAGGAAACAAGTTCACAAATAATATCTGTATTCTCCACATCGCACACGTCGGTAGTAAATCCCAGTAAATGTTTGCGTAAGAAATATATCCGTTATAGCCGAGACCCCCAAAACGTCTGGCTGGACAATCCCCGACGGTCCGCGATCTCTCACTTTCTCCCTTGGAGAGGCTGTCTCCCATGGTGTCAGACAATTGTTCAATCACATCTCTGTCTGCCTTGGCCTTGGTCTTGGCCTCCTGCAGTTGTTTCTGCAGGGCGGTGAGGTCCTCAGTGGCCTTGCCGGTGGTGACCATGTTGGCCTCCTGCAGCTCCTGCACCTTGGCGGTGGTGAGCTCCTGCTTGAACTTGTGGAACTCTATCTCCGCCGCCTGGGTCGTCAGGCGGAACGGATGCATCGTGATGGTCGCCTCCTGTTCCCAACACTTGGCCTGAAGGGTCTCCTTCTCAGCCCGGACCACCTTCATCTGGGCCTGAAGGGTCTCCTTCTCAGCCAGAAGGGTCTCCTTCTCAGCCCGGACCACCACCATCTTGGCCTGAAGGGTCTCCTTCTCAGCCAGAAGGACCTCCTTCTCAGCCCGGACCACCACCATCTGGGCCTGCTGAACCTTCTTCATCCTGGGCGCCTCCGCCACCGTCCCGAAAAGAGTGAAATTCGATGTTGTGGTGGTCGTATCACTCATGTTTGCTCTGCAGACCTTACACACTGCTGTTCTTTTCTTTCTACTATCATCCATCCATATATATATATATTATGCTATATACAGTGGGAATGTGGCATCCAGCCTGCGCTCCATTGCCTCCAATTGTCTGTGAGCTGTAGCCTCACTAGAGCGCCTGGCCTTCGGAATGCGCCGCAGCTTGTTGTTGGCGTCGACAAACTCCACCATCTTGTTGCACACGCACGCCGATCGCTCACCATTGGGATATTGGCCTTGTTGTAAAATGGCCGCACCTGCTCCAAGACGACCTTGGCTGCCTCGAACCGTGACAAGGTCGAACCGGGTCGCTTGGCATGCAGTTGAAACCTCCTGTTTGCTCCCGAAACGTATTTGCCTCATTATCAATCCCTGTCTTTCGCAGTAACCTGCACCTGGGTTTTGATTGATTGATTGATTGAAAACTTTATTAGAAGATTTGCAGAAGTAGGTACATGAAAGTACATATTACATCGCCGACTGAAGCCTTTGGTCGTGTAAGCCTGTCTAACCTCGCTGCAGCTCCGGGCTTTCATCTCCCCTCCAGACAAGGACAGCAGCACAGAGAAAGTGAACCACAACACCACTTGTATTCTCCACATCGCACACGTCGGTAGTAAATCTCAGTAAATGTTTGCGTAAGAAATATATCCGTTATAGCCGAGACCCCCAAAACGTCTGGCTGGACAATCCCCGACGGTCCGCGATCTCTCACTTTCTCCCTTGGAGAGGCTGTCTCCCATGGTGTCAGACATTTGTTCAATCACATCTCTGTCTGCCTTGGCCTTGGTCTTGGCCTCCTGCAGTTGTTTCTGCAGGGCGGTGAGGTCCTCAGTGGCCTTGGCGGTGGTGACCATGTTGGCCTCCTGCAGCTCCTGCACCTTGGCGGTGGTGAGCTCCTGCTTGAACTTGTGGAACTCTATCTCCGCCGCCTGGGTCGTCAGGCGGAACTGATGCATCGTGATGGTCGCCTCCTGTTCCCAACACTTGGCCTGAAGGGTCTCCTTCTCAGCCCGGACCACCTTCATCTGGGCCTGAAGGGTCTCCTTCTCAGCCCGGACCACCACCATCTTGGCCTGAAGGGTCTCCTTCTCAGCCCGGACCACCACCATCTTGGCCTGAAGGGTCTCCTTCTCAGCCCGGACCACCACCATCTGGGCCTGCTGAACCTTCTTCATCCTGGGCGCCTCCGCCACCGTCCCGAAAAGAGTGAAATTCGATGTTGTGGTGGTCATATCACTCATGTTTGCTCTGCAGACCTTACACACTGCTGTTCTTTTCTTTCTACTATCATCCATCCATATATATATATTATGCTATATACAGTGGGAATGTGGCATCCAGCCTGCGCTCCATTGCCTCCAATTGTCTGTGAGCTGTAGCCTCACTAGAGCGCCTGGCCTTCGGAATGCGCCGCAGCTTGTTGTTGGCGTCGACAAACTCCACCATCTTGTTGCACACGCACGCCGATCGCTCACCATTGGGATATTGGCCTTGTTGTAAAATGGCCGTTATAGCCGAGACCCCCAAAACGTCTGGCTGGACAATCCCCGACGGTCCGCGATCTCTCACTTTCTCCCTTGGAGAGGCTGTCTCCCATGGTGTCAGACATTTGTTCAATCACATCTCTGTCTGCCTTGGTCTTGGCCTCCTGCAGTTGTTTCTGCAGGGCGGTGAGGTCCTCAGTGGCCTTGGCGGTGGTGACCATGTTGGCCTCCTGCAGCTCCTGCACCTTGGCGGTGGTGAGCTCCTGCTTGAACTTGTGGAACTCTATCTCCGCCGCCTGGGTCGTCAGGCGGAACTGATGCATCGTGATGGTCGCCTCCTGTTCCCAACACTTGGCCTGAAGGGTCTCCTTCTCAGCCCGGACCACCACCATCTTGGCCTGAAGGGTCTCCTTCTCAGCCAGAAGGACCTCCTTCTCAGCCCGGACCACCACCATCTGGGCCTGCTGAACCTTCTTCATCCTGGGCGCCTCCGCCACCGTCCCGTCGCGGTTGACGAACGCATCTCCTCCCCCTCCGTTCTGCTGCCCGGGGTCGGTGCGCTTCATCGCGGACGCTTGCGGCATCTTCACGGGGTTGTTCGGGCTGAGCATGCCCGGGCTGGGGTCTCCGGCTCTCACGGTAGGTTCGGCGTTCGGTTCGTTTTTACCGAAACCTTTCTTCTCCTCCGTCTCGGGGGTCACGTCTTTGCTGGGGACGACCGTGTCTTTTAACTCAGGTGCCTCAGGATGTAGTTGGCAGAAGTCTGTGATCAGTGTTGGGTCTAATATGTCCTTCTGAGGCACCCAGGACCGTTCCTCCGGTCCATACCCCTCCCAATCTCCCAAAAACTGAAAACCCCTACCCCTCCGACGGCAATCCATAATCCTCCGTACCGTATAGACCAGGGGTGGGCAATTATTTTTCCCAGGGGGCCAAATGAGCAACTGAAAATATTTTGGAGGGCCGGGCCAAAATTCCGAACTCAATTATGCATAATATACATTTTATTTCTATATAAAAAGCAGTAAATGGCATTGTTTTGACCGCTGGTAAGAGTGTATGTTATTATTTGGCAATTAAAAGGTGAGGTTAGCGTTCAAAAATCATTTATTCAAATAGAATTTCCAAAATGATAAACAAAATGTGAAACATTTGACTCATTTTCAGTCACATTAATAACAAAGGGCATTTTGAGTTTCATGTACTTTTGAAACAAGGCTTTTTTTTAGCTTTCTAAAGACATCACATCATCTTTGTAGCCAAAATAAACAAGACATGTCACTGAACTGTGTAACTGTGTAAAGAAAAGTGTCCCAGTTTTGTAGCCTTTTTGACTTTACATGCCTATATTAAACATTTTATGTTTTCAGAACTGTGCACAAAAAAAAGGGGGAAAAAAGTGTCCCATTTCAATTGTTATATTTCCACATTTTAGTGTTTTTCAGTTCTTGTTTTTCATTCAGTGTGAGAAATCCAGTCTCTGTTGAGCTTTAACAAGTCCATCAAAGTCAGGTTGAATGTCTGAGGTGGAGATGCGAAGCACAGCTGACAGATGTTCATCAGTGAGAGAGGATCTGTACCTGGATTTGGTAAACTTCATGACTGAGAATGTCTGTTCACATATGTAGGTGGATCCAAAGAGAACCAACATCTTCTGAGCATGTCTCCTCATGTTTGGAAAGTTCTCCTCCTTGAGAGCAGAGTAGAACTCTAGCAGTGATGCTGACTTGAAGTGCTCTTTCAGTAGTGAATCAGACTGCAGGTCAATGAGTTCAAGCTGAACATCAGTGGGTGCACTATCAACACTGCAGGTAAAGGGAGAGGAAACCAGCTGCATTTCATCCTCAACCTTTTTTAAATCTTGAAAACGCCTTGAAAATTCATCATGCAGTGCTCCTAACATTGATGAGTACCTGTGCCGGTGATCAGCTGATGGTTTGACTTCTTTAAGGGTTTTCATGTGTTCGAGATTGTTGCTGCCTAGTTGCCTTGAAATGAATTGCAACTTTGTCATGAAGGCTTTCACATGGCTATGCATTTCATGAACAAAAAGGCCCTTGCCCTGCAGTTGTGTGTTCAGTTCATTCATCATTGCAGTCACATCAACAGCAAATGATAAATCTGCCATCCAGTCCTCATCAGACAGCTCTGGGATGGTTTTGCCTTTCATCTCACAAAACTCCTTTATCTCTGATTTCAGAACCCAAAACCTTTTTAGCACTTTGCCCAGGCTGAGCCATCTGACAGCTGTGTGGTACCTGACATCACCATGTTCGCTCTCTTGCTCCTCCAATAGTGAAACAAACTGCCTGTGATTTAATGCTCGCGCTCTGATGAAATTAACTGTTGTAGTAACAACATCAACCACATGGCTAAGTTTTAGCACTGACTTGCACAACGCTTGCTGATGAATAATACAATGTATAAACACCAATTTCTGCTCTGCGTTGAGTTCACTCACTTTATCTTGCATTCTTTTCAAAAGCCCAACATTTTTCCCTGTCAAATTCGGACATCCATCCGTAGTGACACCTGCCAGTCTGTCACATTCGAGTCCCAGTTTGTCCATGCATGCATTTACCTCGGTGAACAGATCACTCCCCGTTGTGGTTCCTTTCATTGGCCGGATTGCTGCCAGCTCCTCCGTAAGCTTGAAGTCGCGCGTTATCCCCCGGAGAAATATGAGCAGCTGGGCTGTGTCACGGACGTCACAACTCTCATCCAAAGCTAAAGAAAAAAAGTCTAAGCTTCCCACTTCACTTTGCAGCTGAAACTCCAGATTCTCTGCGATGTCCTCCACCCTTCTCGTCACGGTGCGGCGGGACAGCGGGACGTTTTCAAACGCTTCCTTTTTTTCTGGGCATAGCATTGCTGCAGACTCGACCATGCACTCTTTCACAAACTCCCCCTCCGAGAATGGCTTACTGTTCTTGGCGATTTTGTGGGCTATCACAAAGCTGGTTCTGGTCGCTGCATCTCTGGCTGCATGCAGCTTTGTAAAACAGCCTTGTTGTTTTTCTAGCTTGGCTAGTAAATCTGTTGATGTCCGCGCTCGTTCGGCATCAGTCAAGTTGTTGTATTTCTCGGCATGTTTCGTCTCGTAATGCCGTTTCAAATTGTACTCTTTAAACACGGCGACATGCTCTCCACAAACCAAACACACAGGTTTACCCTTGACTTCAGTAAAGAAAAACTTAGTTGTCCATATTTGTTTGAAAGTTCTGCGTTCGGCATCCACTTTCCTCTTTTTGGCATGAGCCGACATTTTCGAATTTTTCAGGAGTGACAAGGAAGAGACAGTTCAGGGGTGACACGAAAGGAAGACGGGTTGTCATTCACGTGCACGATTGCGTGCACTGTGAGAATAAATGGGCTTCAAAATAAAAGCAATGCGGTTTTAGTCCACCCATAAGATAATTAGAAAAAAAAAAAATATTTAAAAAAACAAACAAAAAAAACAACTAATTATCATGTAATCTTTCGCGGGCGGTCAGAATCATCCGGCGGGACGTGTTTGGCCCGCGGGCCGTACAATGCCCAGGTCTGCTTTAAAGGAAGCTGTAGAGAAGGAACTAGAACGCCTGGAGAAGAATGGCATCATCTCAAAAGTGGATAGGAGCGACTGGGCTGCCCCTATTGTCGTGGTTCCCAAGAAAGACCGCAGTGTGAGGATATGCGGAGACTACAAGGTCAAGGTTGTGGGACTTGGAGTGACGGATGAAATTCGACGTTGTGGTGGTCGTATCACTCATGTTTGCTCTGCAGACCTTACACACTGCTGTTCTTTTCTTTCTACTATCATCCATCCATATATATATATTATATATATATTATCCCACTATATACAGTGGGAATGTGGCATCCAGCCTGCGCTCCATTGCCTCCAATTGTCTGTGAGCTGTAGCCGCACTGGAGCGCCTGGCCTTCGGAATGCGCCGCAGCTTGTTGTTAGCGTCGACAAACTCCACCATCTTGTTGCACACGCACGCCGATCGCTCACCATTGGGATATTGGCCTTGTTGTAAAATGGCCGCACCTGCTCCAGGACGACCTTGGCTGCCTCGAACCGTGACAAGGTTGAACCGGGTCGCTTGGCATGCAGTTGAAACCTCCTGTTTGCTCCCGAAACGTATTTGCCTCATTATCAATCCCTGTCTTTCGCAGTAACCTGCACCTGGGTGCCTCAGGATGTAGTTGGCAGAAGTCTGTGATCAGTGTTGGATCTAATATGTCCTTCTGAGGCACCCAGGACCGTTCCTCCGGTCCATACCCCTCCCAATCTACCAAAAACTGAAAACCCCTACCCCTCCGACGGCAATCCATAATCCTCCGTACCGTATAGACTGTCTGTCCATCAATGATGCGTGGCGGGGGAACAGGGGGGGGTGGCGGGGACATTGGGCAAGTGACAAAGGGCTTCAGGACAATTCAGACACATGGAAGGTCGGGTGAACCCGCATGGAAGGTGGGAGTAGTAGTCTATACGCCACCGGGTTCACACGCCGCACCACCTTGAATGGGCCCACGAAACGGGGCGCTAGCTTCCTGGACTCGACCCGGAGGGGAAGATCCCGGGTCGAGAGCCACACCTTCTGCCCCGGGCGAAAGATCGGGGCCGGGCGACGCCTGCGGTTGGCATGAAGCTGGGACCGAACCGAAGCCCGCTGAAGCGCCGCCCTCACCCGCCTCCAAGTCTGGTGACAGCGACCGACGTGGGCTTGGACGGAGGGCACCTCCGCCGCCTCCTCCTGCTCAGGGAATAGGGGGGGGTTGATAGCCACATCGGGTGCTGCCGTGGGGGTGTGTTTGAAGCAGTCGTGGGCCCTGGTCTTGCTGAGCAGAGTGAGCCCCATGCTGTCCACGGTCTCCTCCAGACCGTCCTTCCTGTCTATCTCCACTGTGTAGTCGTTGGCCTGGGGGGGGGGGGAGACAAGGAAGGCAAGGCTTTACCACCCTGGTTACACACTCATCCCCTCAGTCCCAGTCCTGAGCCGAACTGTGCTGAGCTGTGCTGAGTGTGTGTGTGTGTGTGTGTGTGTGTGTGTGTGTGTGTGTGTGCAGGGCTTAAAGTGGGAAAAAATCCTGTGCCTGAAACTTTTTCTTGGGGAGGGGGGTCACAAACTGATTAAATCACTTAAGGCCAAACTGATTGCATCACTTATTAAGCCACTATCACTAAAACAATAGAGCAATAGATGTTGTGTAGTAATGGTGTAGTTGTGTTACGTTATTGAAACAAGCTCCATCTTGTGTCATTCTGCCGCTCTCTCTACCAAGGCTACTGTCCGTTTGCCGAATTCCGGTTCTGTAAATCAATGCGCGCGGGGTGTCCTCTGATAGGATAGCTACTGTTCTGTCCTCTGATAGGATAGCTACTGTTCTGTCCTCTGATAGGATAGCTACTGTTCTGTCCTCTGATAGGATAGCTACTGTTCTGGCGCGAAACATTCAAAAAAGAAACCGCGGTCATGTAAAAAAAAAAAAAATTGCCGTTACTGTTCTGGCGCAAAACGGCCTAAACTGTATAATCACCTCAGAAAAATTGCCATTAGACAATTATGTTATAATTGTTACACGCCTAATCTGTTGTCTGTCTAAAAATAATGTTCAACCATCTGAAAAACTAAATGAGCCCAGGATCAGTATGAGACGATATGATGCTGCCAGACTGAACATGCAAGTTACAATATGCTATGGAGGCATTATGACGGTTTGCTTTAAGCAAATGATAATATGCCTTCTCAATAAAATGTATGATTCGAAGCCAAGTCTAACATAGCTTAAACTTAACATTAGCTTTCTAGCTAAGGTTTGACTAGCCTAAGTTAGACACATTCACGTACCTGTCTTTGTGGGACTTGGAGTGACGGATGAACAGACAGACGAATGGAAGAACTAAATAACTGAATTAGGAATGAACGAACAGAAGAACTAAATAACTGAATTAGGAATGAACGAACGGAAGAACTAAATAACTGAAGTACCTTCACCACTGGTGTCCCAGCGGATCGATGTGTATTTGGGGTTGTTGACGAGACGCCACAGCTTAGCGGGGAAGCTGTTGGGTCTTAATTGGTCCATTCTCCATAACTGAGGTAACTCATCCTTTTTAACCGAGCATCGATCCATTCATGTGCAGGTTATACATGGCCTTCAGTGGTTCTGGGATGCCAATCACCCGGAGATTCTGTCGTTTGGAACGGCACTTACTGTCACTTGGGAAGGTCGTTGTCGTGGTACCACGATGCATTGCAATGTCAAAATGAAATATGAGATTACTTACAGAATAAGAAGAGTTTCCTTTAGCCGTCCTTCCACCCAGTACTTACTGGGGATGCAAAAGGATGATATCACAAAAAAAAAAGCCTTTGTTTTGATAGCTGTGAATGTTGTTAGTTATATGGGTTTAGAAGGGTTACCTATGGCGATTTTGGGCTTGTTGGTTACAGATGCTAGGGGTGGTTTGACCACAGCTCTGCTGCTCCTGGTTGACATGGCCACACCTGGCTCAACTTCAGAGGGGGAGTTATGTAGATAATAATAATAATAATGCATTTTATTTATAAAAGCACTTTACATATAAAATCTCAGAGTGCTTACAACACAGTAGATAAAGCAATAAAAACATTCAATTAAAAGGCTAAAAAAAGGCTCTATTAAAAAGGTGGGTTTTAAGGCCCCGTTTAAAAGCATCCACAGACTGTGGTGCCCTTAGGTGGTCAGGGAGAGCATTCCACAGCCTGGGAGCAGCCGAGCAGAAGGCCCGATCTCCCATCGTGCGGAGCTTGGTCCTGGGGGTCTTGAGGAGGTTGGTGCCAGTAGAACGGAGGGTGCGTGAGGAGGTCTGAGGGGTATGGAGGAGTTCCTTGAGGTAGGGGGGGGGCAGTTCCATGGATGCACTGGTGGGTGAGGAGGGAGACCTTGAATTCAATTCTGAGGGAGACGGGGAGCCAGTGAAGTGATTTGAGGATGGGATGTAGAGGTTAGAAGAGGCAGGTGGGGCAAGGTTGTAGAGGTTAGAAGAGGCAGGTGGGGCAAGGATGTAGAGGTTAGAAGAGGCAGGTGGGGCAAGGTTTAGACCAATAATCTTAATATAAAATATATGTATATATTAATATATGACATTTTTAACCGAGCATCGATCCATTCATGTGCAGGTTATACATGGCCTTCAGTGGTTCTGGGATGCCAATCACCCGGAGATTCTGTCGTTTGGAACGGCACTTACTGTCACTTGGGTCGTTGTCGTGGTACCAGAATAGCTTGTTCATCTGTTCATGTTCCTGGCCAGGAGATCCTTCCTGCAGATCTCACTCATCCCAGGGAAGTGGTTGATCTTCTGTGAGGGGTCGTAGCCACCGCCTTCTTGAGCGCGGACAGAGAAACACCGCTCCTCATTGTCCGTTATTCAGAGCAACTCATTGGATTTGCATAAACCCACCTTGTTGGAGCAAGTATATTCTCTGTGGAGGGTCAGCACTAAGTACAGAATGCTGTAAAAAAAAAAAAAAACATCCTCGTCATCCATCCAGAAAGACCAGTTTCTCTTTTTGTCTTGTTTTATGCCTTCGTCTTCAGCTGATAAAGCAGGGACAGGAATTGGATCTAATGATTTTGGTCTCGACACATCACTGCAAGGTGACAACCACTGGTCGTTCTTGTGCAGGGATTTTCCAGGACAGTTGTCACTAGTGTCTTCTTGTTGCTTCTTTCCATCTTTCTTCTTTGAGCAAGACTGAGCACTCATCCCAGGGAAGTGGTTGATCTTCTGTGAATACGAATAGAATAGAATAGAAATGATGTCTGCAGAAGCCAGCCTGGAACGCACCTTTTTGGAGATGAACATTTGGGGCAATATTTGAGCCTCCTCTAGGGCCCTGGCTCTGGTCATCATCACAATTGTCTATGATAGTTTAGTGATATAACTGTGGGACTCTATTAACAATTAATTTATCTGATATAACTGTGCTACTCGCAAATACCCTGGAGTCTGGTGCTGAAAAATTAACGGACTCTTAGCTTCGATCTCGAGAGATCCTGGAAGTGGAAGGTTTTGATTCGAAAATTCGAAAGCGCGAAACTGAATACTGCTACGTCCATAATAATAATAATAATAATAATAATAATACTCATAGATCTCATCCTCCTCTTCCTCTCTCACAGGGTGTATTCTACAGCAGGGTCGTAGCCACCGCCTTCTTGAGCGCGGACAGAGAAATTATGATACGAGACTTCACCTGGCTTGCCAATGCTCTTCAGATATCTTGTAGATATCATCTTCTCTTCAAGTAGATGTCTTGTAGATGTCATCTTCTCTTCAAGTAGATGTCTTGTAGATGTCATCTTCTCTTCAAGTAGATGTCTTGTAGATATCATCTTCTCTTCAAGTAGATGTCTTGTAGATATCATCTTCTCTTCAAGTAGATGTCTTGTAGATGTCATCTTCTCTTCAAGTAGATGTCTTGTAGATATCATCTTCTCTTCAAGTAGATGTCTTGGAGATGTCATCTTCTCTTCAAGTAGATGTCTTGTAGATGTCATCTTCTCTTCAAGTAGATGTCTTGTAGATGTCATCTTCTCTTCAAGTAGATGTCTTGTAGATGTCATCTTCTCTTCAAGTAGATGTCTTGTAGATATCATCTTCTCTTCAAGTAGATGTCATGTAGATGTCATCTTCTCTTCAAGTAGATGTCTTGTAGATATCATCTTCTCTTCAAGTAGATGTCTTGTAGATGTCATCTTCTCTTCATCAAATGTTATTTTCATGCAACTTATTTCAAAGTTGTGACTGACGATCCTATCCTTTATCTACTTCCATCATTAGTTGTCTCCGCCAAGTTCAGACAAATGAACCAAACAAACATTAACTACATATCGAAGAACACGGTTCACTTCACAAGGAAGGGTTGGTTTTTAAAACCTTAGAGAACTGAATATTATTTTGAATGCTGAAAATGTCACATCATGAGGAATGTTTCTGTCACAACAGTGTGTCGTTGGTGCGTTTTCTCTGCCTCATGTACATGAGATAAGAATGAGGACATTTCACAACATGACTCACAGCGCAGACAACCAGAGGATGGAGTGATGCATTGCTCTTTTGGAGAGAGAAGTGGTTGGCTCTTAAAAGAGCCTTTGGGGTTGAGGAGCGTTATCGGCCAACTCCAGGATCTCAGGATCAGTCAGGTTCTCATTCACCTGGGTAGTGGTCCCACATTCCGAGGAGAGGCCGGCGGGTCGGTAGCGGGGATGATGGCCCCCCAGCGGGGCCAAGCCCGGGAAGAAGACCCGCGGACGGGTCAAGATCAAGATAGAGTTCATAGACAACAAGCCGAAGAAAAGAGTGTGATAATGGTTCTGCTGCTTTGAGTGTCGTTCTTATAGCTCGCGTGAAGAAGCCTCACCGCTACAGGCCCGGTTAGGGTTAGGGGTTAGGGTTAGGGTTACAGGCCCGGTTAGGGTTACAGGCCCGGCACCGTGGCTCTGAGGGAGATCCGTCGTTACCAGAAGTCCACCGAGCTGCTGATCCGCAAGCTGCCCTTCCAGCGCCTGGTGAGAGAAATCGCCCAGGATTTCAAGACCGACCTGCGCTTCCAGAGCTCTGCTGTGATGGCCCTGCAGGAGGCCAGCGAGGCCTACCTGGTCGGTCTGTTCGAGGACACCAACCTGTGCGCCATCCACGCCAAGAGGGTCACCATCATGCCCAAAGACATCCAGCTGGCCCGCCGTATCCGTGGAGAGCGCGCCTAAGACAGGGATTTTTTTTTTACGTTAGGAGATTTTTTTTTGCTTTAATCCCTGCAGACAGAATGAACTTGTTCATTAATATATGACATTTGAACCAACAGTATTATGGCGTTTACAGTTTGTTTAACCCACCTGAATGAACGACGATCATGGACGGTTGGAAGGTTTGAACATGAACATGCGGCTCGCGAGATCGCTCTAAAGCTGCGTTGATGTGGTGATGTCTGTTCCATCTTTAAATCCCCGACGACGCCTAAATAACGTACGAATAAACTGAAGAAACAGACAGATTAACGGAATAAATAAATAACTGAAGCAGGATCAAACAGAAGAAACGAACGGACGGCAATTGGACAGACGAACGTAAGAAAGTATGAACGAACAGACAGACGAATGGAAGAACTAAATAACTGAATTAGGAATGAACGAACAGAAGAACTAAATAACTGAAGTACAACCAAACAGAAGAAACATTTGACAAAGGAGCGAACAGAAGAATGAATAACTGAGGTAACTCGTCCTTTTTAACCGAGCATCGATCCATTCATGTGCAGGTTATACATGGCCTTCAGTGGTTCTGGGATGCCAATCACCCGGAGATTCTGTCGTTTGGAACGGCACTTACTGTCACTTGGGAAGGTCGTTGTCGTGGTACCACGCAATGGTTTGAACATCCGGTTCATGTTCCTGGCCAGGAGATCCTTCCTGCAGATCTCACTCATCCCAGGGAAGTGGTTGATCTTCTGTGAATACGAATAGAATAGAGAGCTTGTATAGTGAGCTTGCTTTGGGAGCTTTTTTATCTGTTAAAAATGACAGACTGAATTCTGATTTGGAAATGGGAAGTTGCCCAAACACACGAGGAAAAATACACATATTGTCCATCTGAACAAACATACTTATTTTCACATGTCCTAGCTGTTGTTTACCTGCTGCTGGTTTTTCCTTGGCCACTGGAACTGCAGCTTGAGATCTGGTAGCTGATCTTGTGGAATGTACCATTGGTTGAACTAGAGGGAAAGAGTACAATCTCTATTATAGCCAGTTAATTAGACAAAAAAGCCTTTGTTTTGATAGCTGTGAATGTTGTTAGTTATATGGGTTTAGAAGGGTTACCTATGGCGATTTTGGGCTTGCTGGTTACAGATGCTAGGGGTGGTTTGACCACAGCTCTGCTGCTCCCGGAGATTCTGTCGTTTGGAACGGCACTTACTGTCACTTGGGAAGGTCGTTGTCGTGGTACAAGAATAGCTTGTTCATCTGTTCATGTTCCTGGCCAGGAGATCCTTCCTGCAGCTCTCACTCATCCCAGGGAAGTGGTTGATCTTCTGTGAATACAAATATAATATAATAGAAATGATGTCTGAAGAAGCCAGCCTGGAGACCAGCACTCTGGGTCTGGTCTGTGTTCATCCCAGGGAAGTGGTTGATCTTCTGTGAGGGGTCGTAGCCACCGCCTTCTTGAGCGCGGACAGAGAAACACCGCTCCTCATTGTCCGTTATTCAGAGCAACTCATTGGATTTATAGGTATATTCTGGTTTTGTCCATCTCATCTGTACAGTGGTGGGCAATGTGGGTCATTTGATCTTTGTGAGGATAATGATAATATCAACTGAAAGTTATTCAATAAAATCCACATTTTGAAAAAAATAAAAAGTAATTTTTAAAAGAGGACACTGCATATCCAGAAGTGCATCAGCCCCACCACAACACCCCCCTTACACAGTCTTAGCCAATCGCTGTTCTCCTAAAACCGCACTGACCAATAGCGTATCCTGTTGTAGATATGTGCGGTAACTAAGGCTGGGAACACTTTTTTCCCGACCGAGCGCTGCTCCTGGTTGACATGGCCACACCTGGCTCAACTTCAGAGGGGGAGTTATGTAGAGGTTAGAAGAGGCAGGTGGGGCAAGGTTTACTTTAGACCAATAATCTTAATATACAATATATAATAATATAATCTTTACATGATCTAGTTATATGGGTTTAGAAGGGTCGTCGTCGTGGTACCAGGCAGAATGAACTTGTTCATTAATATATGACATTTTTAACCGAGCATCGATCCATTCATGTGCAGGTTATACATGGCCTTCAGTGGTTCTGGGATGCCAATCACCCGGAGATTCTGTCGTTTGGAACGGCACTTACTGTCACTTGGGAAGGTCGTTGTCGTGGTACCACGCAATGCCAGGCGGACACTCCGACTTCTTGAGCGCGGACAGAGAAACACCGCTCCTCATTGTCCGTTATTCAGAGCAACTCATTGGATTTGCAGGTAAACCCACCTGGTTGGAGTTTATTGACACAGCGGTCAAGGCCGATTTAGAGTTCTGCGTCGAATTTACGTGCGTAGTTTACGTAACCTCTTACGTAGGTCTCGCAATTTACACTTCTGCGTAGGCCGCGCTGCAATTACACCGTCACATCGCTAGGTGGCAGTGTGTTTTCTATGCCCCTGTGCTGTGCCTCTTCCGGTTAGGGTAGGTACTGATGTTTACCTCCTTCTGCTATCGCTATCATTCTGTCTGACAATGCCGACTAAAAAGCAGCATGCCCTAATGCAGTGGAAGCGTATATGTATTCAAGAACAGACGATCATACTAGAACAAATTATTGGCAATAGAAGAAGAAGACATCGGAGATGGAGTGTACGACCATTGAACCAGACGAGACAGGTGGAGGGTGAATTTGCTGTGCTTATCCGGCCACTGAGAGACCTCGACGCGGAGATGCACTTCAAATATTTTCGGATGTCGGCAGGTAGATTTGACGATTTGGTTCGTCGTCTGAAACCATTGATCGTGCACCAGTCGACACACGCAATGCCTATAGACATTCATCAGAGACTGGCAATCACACTGCGATTTTTAGCTTCTGGTGGGACCCAACAGGCTGTAGCAGCTAGCTACAAAGTGGCGTCGAGCACAGTGTCCTCCATCGTTTCTGAGGTCTGTGAAGCTTTATGGAAGGCACTGCAGCCAGAGGTCCTTCCCTGCCCTTCTGTCACCCAGTGGGAAGCTATTGCAGGTGATTTTTGGCGACTGTGGAACTTTCCGAACTGTGTCGGCAGCATAGATGGAAAACACGTGAACATCAAGGCACCGCCGCACGCCGGCAGCGACTACTTCAACTACAAGGGTGCCCACTCCATTGTCCTGATGGCTACCTGCGACGCCAGATATCGGTTTACCATGGTGGATGTCGGGGGATACGGACGGGAAAGTGACGGAGGCATCTTCAGGGAGAGCAGATTCGGTTCTATGCTACTTGAACACAAACTGAACCTGCCCCCACCTGCCACTCTCCCTGGAACAGGTGTTAAAATCCCACATGTGATAGTCGGTGATGCTGCGTTCCCACTACACAACCTCATGCGCCCCTTCCCAGGTCGGTCACAGACATCGAATTCTATTTGTATTATTCATTGAATGAAGTAGTCTGTACAATGCCTGTAATGTGCTAGTGATGTCCTATTCATTCATACTCTGTATGTCTTTTGTTTTGCTAAATAGGTCATAACATGGCAATGGAAAAGAGGATCTACAACTACCGTCACTCAAGAGCCAGACGGGTGATTGAGAATGCTTTTGGCATTTTGGTGGCACGGTGGAGAATCCTTGGACGAGCACTGGAATGTCTGCCAGACAAAGCTGTGAAGATCCTCAAAGCTTGTATAGCTCTTCACAACTTCCTGGCCTACACAGATGAGTCCAACGCACCTGTGAGCAGGTGAGAATTGTCCCGCCTATATTACAGCCATCCATGGTGGATGAAATAAGTAGATTAAGGTCAATTGATAGAGTAATTTGCCATGTATTTGGTAATATATGGCAAAATAAACGTTGTTCAATTCTATTCCATCCAGATACATCCCTGCAGGCTTCACTGACTCCGACACAACAGGGGCACCTCAGGCAGGCGAGTGGCGCAGAGTGGTGGCAGGGGACTCAGATGTGTTTCAGCCCATCAATCCTCAGAGCCTTTCACGGGCCCGTTCCACCAGAGCAGCAACGGCCGTACGAGATGACCTGACATCCTTCTTTCAAACACCCCATGGCAGAGTGTCATGGCAGGACACCACAGTGTGTCGTGGTCAACTTGATCAGTGAAGTGTACTGTTAAAGTAATGTTTCACTGATTCGCGACACCATATCAGATTTGTCATCCTGCCCTGTCTTGCTTGTCTGGGATCAATAACGTTTTTTTTGTATCTATCTTGGACTGAATCTGATACTTTATTATACTACAATACTGTGCCGTATCGGCTGGCAGCATTTAACAGTGCAATTGTTATACGTTTCACACAAACACTCTTAAATATTGCACACAAAGTATATATAACATCTCTAAACACCACACACTTGGATCAATGAAGGTGTCGGAGTCTTTATCTTGGACTGAATCTGATCATTTATTGAAGTGCAACAGCAATTATTAAGTGAGGTGTTATACACTGCAAACAAAGAAAGTAATAAACACTGCACACAAACAAAGTGCTTACAAAAGTTATTAAGTTTAAAGTGCGAAAGTGTTATACACCGCAAACAAAACACATAAACACTGCACACAAACAAAGTGCTTACAAAAGTTAAGTTAAAAGTGCGAAAGTGTTATACACCGCAAACAAAACACATAAACACTGCACACAAACAAGAGTGTCAGTCTACAAACTGCCTGCTTCTTCAGCCAGCACGTACAGCGTCTTATGTAGCAGGTAGGAAGCTTTTGGCCACAACTGTTGCGGCAGCATCCGCACACCGTCTCCAATGGTTTGCCCAAGCCGGCTACATTGATCATCCGAGACACTGGACATGTGGAGGTCTAATGTCTCCTTTTGTTGGTGTAGCACAGCCAGCTGCTCTCTCATCTGGCCATCTTCTCGGTCCCTCCTCTTCCTCTTCTGTGCAGCCCGGGATGTCGACGGGCGTGAAGGTGGGCTTGAAGGTGAGCTTGGTGAAGGTGGAGGTGCCTCTGCTGAGGTGCTGCTCTGCAGCTCTGCTGGTCTGCTGGGCGAATCTCCAGCCTGTGACAGTGAAAGTTGAAAATAGCTTAGGTTAGTCTTTGTAACTATACATTCATCCACAACCAAATACCTGACAGAGGCTAACCTGACAGAGGCTAACCTGACAGAGGCTAACTTGACAGAAGCTAACCTGACAGAAGCTAACCTGACAGAGGCTAACCTGACAGAAGCTAACCTGACAGAGGCTAACCTGACAGAAGCTAACCTGACAGAGGCTACCTTACAGAAGCTAACCTGACAGAGGCTAACCTGACAGAAGCTAACCTGACAGAGGCTAACCTGACAGAAGCTAACCTGACAGAGGCTAACCTGACAGAAGCTAACCTGACAGAGGCTAACCTGACAGAAGCTAACCTGACAGAAGCTAACCTGACAGAAGCTAACCTGACAGAAGCTAACCTGACAGAAGCTAACCTGACAGAGGCTAACCTGACAGAAGCTAACCTGACAGAAGCTAACCTGACAGAAGCTAACCTGACAGAAGCTAACCTAACAGAAGCTAACCTAAAACACCATTACAGAACTTGAGGTGCAAACATACATACAGGGTACATACAGGATACAAAGAACGTTATATTTACCGTGTCGTCGCCAAAGTTTGACTCTGTCACCCGGTGCTTTATGTGGGGAGCCAGCCAGGAAAGAAACAGAAAGAAAGCAGGCATTTTTGGATCACCGGCCGGATCGCCACTCTTCTTTGCCAGTGTTTTTTTCATGCGGACATATTTGTCCCGCATATTCTTCCACTTTTTGACACACACCGCGGCGTCCAGACCCATGTTCTTGGAGATTTCTCTCCACGAATTGGCGGTCATCTGCATCTCTTTGTAGTGCGGCGAAGAGGGGTCGTACAGGTGTCCATAACGACGGATCTCCTCAGCGAGCCTCTCTTCCACCTGATCCATCTTTCAAATATGCCGGTTTCGTTTTTCGCTGCGATGCAAAACGGAAATAGAAGTCGGAATCATGTGACGCAACCAAGCGGACCAATCACAGAGCTTACGGTTACGTGCGCTCTGACGCGTGGATAGATTTTTTGAGAGGAGCACGTCAAGGCTACGCACGGTCACGCGGGACTACGTAAGCTTACGCGTAGCCTACGGCGTCGACTTTACGCAGAAGCCTAAACCGGCCTTAAGCATCACCCAGGTGGGCGCTACACATTGGTTGTGATGTGGTGTGCCCCTTCTTCCTCTCCCACTGCACTTTGAGCATTGTTTGATGGAAAAGGGCTCTATAAATGCAATAAATTATTATTATTTTATCATTATAAATCATAAAAACCCAAAATTACCTCCTGATGTGAGCTTCAGAAGCTCAGCTTTCTGCTCAGCAGTAGTGGGAATGTAATTGTTGGACAAGCAGTGGTAGTGTTGCACCACTGCTTCTTGGTGCCTGCATGGTGCCCCTGTCTGTCCAGCTGGACAGGTGCACAGCTCAGACTCCATGTCCACCTCATACATTGCTGTCGACCCCTTGACCTTGAACAGCTTCTCCTCAATCTGTCAGACATTAAGGAAGAGAAGATTCTGTTTAAACACTAACTCAGTGTCGAAAGTTTCTGTGAATCTAATAGTATTAGTAGTAGTAGTAGTAGTAGTAGTAGTATTTAAAACTGTTACCTGCTGAATGTCGCTGGCTTCAATGCTGCTGTCATGAGCCAAGAAGCGGGAACGCTGGAAAGCCTCTCTGTGGCCAAGGGCAACATCAGTGATGCGGGCTACATAGTATGTCTCCAGCCGGGAGGTGAGCATATCAAAGAGCTGCGGAGGGTTGAACGCTTTGGTCCTCAGCATGATCTTGTCTTTGAGGACACGCATCGCCGCCTCCACAAAGTTATTTGTGTTGTTCCCTCGAGTACACAGCTCCACTCTGAAGCTCAGCGCCCAGTCTTCCCTCCTGTTGTACAGCCGCTCCAGGTAGACCAGGTATTTACGGTACCTGGAATGGATTACAAGACAAAAAGTGTATTACATTAACTGATGTTACAGGCATGAAATGTGTGAAATTACCATTTGTCAACTAAGTATCTTCACTATTGTAAAGCTAACTGTCTCTAAACTCCACACTAACCTGACAGCAACTGGATTTTCCCTGGCCTGCCTGTACAGCCTGTCTACCTCAGAGACCTCCCTGCTGTACAACATGTCCCTGATGAAGGCAAAGAGGGTTTGCCTGTCTCCCTTCTCCACATCACTCTCCTTACTCCACAGCCACCTCCAGGTAGCTTGGAGGAGGTGGAAGGAGCAGAGCAGCAGTGTAGCCTCAGGAAATGCCTGCTTTAGAGCTCCCCTCTCTGCACTGGAGTCATCTGTCAGGAACACGCCATGTCCTGCCTGTCCTTTCCCTGCAAAGCCTTCCCTTCCAATGAGCCCTTTCAGCAGCTCCAGCCCCTCAAAGATTGTACCTTTGTCCTCCGCTTGAGTGATGATGATCCCAAGGGGAAGGCCACCTGCACATGTGTGTGTGAGGAGGAGGAAGACCCGGCAGTTCTCTCTGTCCATGTTCCCCGAGGAGTCGATGAAGCAGAGCTCCCCACTGTGCTTGTTGGTGTGAAGGCGTTTCATCAGTGGGGAGCATATCGCGATGAGAGGAGCTCCAGCAGAGAAAGTGGTCATCCTGGCACACACTTCTCCACACTTGGTGTTGTACTCCACCACCTGTCGTTCCAGAGCTTCCAGCATAGAAGGGCCTTGCTGTGCACCATACTCTCCCCTGCACACCTTTTGGAAGAGTCTGAACAAAAAAATGTTAGCCAATAAAGTTATAATATGCATGCTGTATACCGTTTCAAACTATACATCCCACTCCACTGCTCATATGTGTTCAAATGTGTGACACATACACAACCATCATCAACATAGTATTATACAGTCTTAACCCCAATCATGTGAGGGGTCTTTTGACAATACATACATAATAACTACAATAAGATCTTAAAAAAAAGGTGCACCTTTGGACAAACTGGAGGTCTGGGCAGATCTCTCTGTTCGCTGAGGCATGGACATATCTCTCCCCATACTGCATTTGCAGGTCGTGCTTCAACACACAAAGTGCTGATGTGGGAGAGTGGCCGATTTCAAAATGCCTCGTCAGGCTCTCAATTGATTCCGTCCCCACATCTCTGCCCAAGGGCCTCGGGCACAAACAGGTTGTGGTTGTGGGTGTTCTTTACCATGACTTCCAATGGGAAGTCAGGCATGTGTCTGTCCTTGCAGCTGTTGACAGAATCATATCAACTTTATGTTAAGTTTGAGCCAGTGAATGAGGGAATCAGTGGATTGGTGAGGTAACAAGGAGGATGTGGATGAGTTGAAATACTTGGCGTCAACTATCCAAAGTAATGGAGAGCGTAAAATAGAGGTGAAGAAGGTAGTGCAAGCTGGGTGGAGTGGGTGGAGAAGTGTCTTAAGAATGATTTGTGACAGAATGCTACCACAATTCTACCACCAATAGTGAAAAGGAAAGTTTACACGTGGTGGCATTGTCTGACAAAGAACTAAACAAGAGGCAGAGCTTGGTTTTGGACATGGCAGATAGGAGACAAGCTGGTAGGGGTAAGGATGCTGGAGATAGAGCTGAAGGAAAAGGCGGAGGCCTAAAAGAAGGTATATGGTGTGGTGAGGGTGGACATGCAGATGGTTGGAGTGAGAGAAGCTGATACAGGACAGTTTAAAATGGAAAAAAATACTCTGCTAACGAGGATGTTAAGTTTAAGCCAAGGATGAATATAACAACATGATTATCAGCGTACAGTAGACCTGCATACATCTCTCAACTCACCGGCTAATCCGCCCACTTAGAGGCTGGCACTGTTTCAGGGTGAGAGACATTGTGGCTGGACAGCATGTGTTTTTAGATGAAGGTCTCGAATTGGCTGTCATAGACCTCACATCAATGTCACATGACACTTGTAGTCCACCTAAACAAAACGTTATATTCACTATATAAACGTAAAGTGGAAGGAGTTGAGAACCTATGTGAATGCCATCCGCCTGATACGTGACTGTTTGGAGCAGGCACAAGACATTTTAACTGTTACCTTGAAAAGAACGCTCTTTGCCAGACATGGAATGGTTCTTTGGACCCTCCATGTTACCCCGGAGTGTTTTGCTGCCTTCACCCACTCCCTTGCCTCGTCCTCTGTCCTGACCTGGACTCTAATTTGTGCCTCAAATGAAGCATGATCCCCTGGTGATGGCAGGTCCATGTATTTGCACACATGGTATGTGTGATAGGGCTGAAATAAGGTTTTCATAATGTTGAATAAGGTTTTCATAATGTTGAATCTGTATATGAACCTTGTATCACTGTGTAAACTCTGTTACAGCCTGTCTCTGGGGCTATGTTAATGATTGTGTGTACTTTGTACTCTGGACACTGTTTGTGAACCTTCTCTCCCCTGCTTATCAGATTTAAAACAGGCTTTGGTCGCCTCACGGCCACGTCTGTTACTCTGATTGGATCACAAACTGTCTCCGCCTTTCCATTCTTTATGAGAACTGAACCACATGTGTGCCTTTCTGAGAGAATAAATAAACTGGCTTACTCAGGAGAAATTTAGTACCAATATGGGGTCACCCTCTCAGGAGAGGCCTCATATTCGTCCTCCTTGCAAGTAAATACTAACCATGATTGATTCCGTGTCTCTTTGTTGTTTAGTCTACTACGGTCTGTTTGAATTAGCGACGGGTTAGCATGGCTTGCTTTACAACCAAGCTGATAAGAATATGGCATTTAAGACCAGAACCAGAACACCCGGACATTTTGGTCCTTCTGAAGCCGGATCTCAAGGTCGTCTGATGGGGGAAGAAGACTCGACAACGCCGACAGTCTGTCGACAGCCCGGATCCAGGATCCGGACAAAGTCCTGGAACGTTGAATTCGGTCCAGGCCGGTTAGATGTCGAACCTTTCTCCTCCAAAAGGACGGCTGACGAGATCCAGACCAAGACATAAGCAACAAAGACCGGTAAATAATAGAAACTATGAATGAAAGTGAATTATAATAGAAAAAGAAAGATTGCAATCGAAATGAATAAGTCTATCTATCCTAAATTGTACAAAATAGGAGTTGTTTGACATGAAAAAGAATGCACTTTAAAAGACAGATGTATATCTTTTTATATGTAAACAGTAGACTAATGGAAATTAGACTGTGTAGTAGTTTGACATACGAAAGGAATCCACTTTGAAAGATAAATGAATATCCTTTTCGTGTTAGGTAAACAGCAGACTAAGAATGGAACTGAAACTATGACTGAAAGTGAGAATTACAAAAGTGTAGAATTAGAAAGTGTATGTGTCAGAATTAGAGGAGATTAAGGATACTGTATGTTCAGTGACAGAGAGAGAGCAGAGAGAGTGTGTGTGTTTAAGACAGAGAGCGAGTGTGGTGTGTGTGTGTAAAGAGATAAGAGAGTGTGAGAGTGAGGAACAGAGAGAGAAATGAGAGGACTCAACTAATCACAGACGTGTGTATGGTTGTGTTTAAACTACAGGGAAGTGGTTTCAGCTATAAAAGAAAAGACAGGGCAAGAAGTGAAGAGAGAGAGAAATGTTAAAGTTGTTTAAGGACGAGGGTGAGGAGAGAGAGAGAAGGAGAGAAAGCAGGAGAAAGCAGGAGAGAGAGAGGGAATGTGTGTTTGAGTAAGAGATAAGAAAGTGTATGTGTTAGAATTAATCCAAAGTGAGAAATAGAAAAGTGTAGAATTAGAAAGTGTATGTGTTAGAATTAATCCAAGATTAAGGATACTGTATGTTCAGTGACAGAGAGAGAGCAGAGGAGAAGGCCACAGGGTGGGGGCTATTTGAAGAGTGTATGTGTGTGTTTGAGTAAGAGATAAGAGAGAGAGACAGAGACAGAGAGACAGAGAGAAGGAGAGAAAGCAAGAGGAGACGAGGAGAGGAGACTAGGAGACTAGTAGAGGAGTAGAGGAGACTAGGAGACTAGGAGACGAGAAGAGGAGGAGAGGAGACTAGGAGACTAGTAGAGGAGTAGAGGAGACTAGGAGACTAGGAGACTAGGAGACGAGAAGAGGAGACGAGACGAGGAGACGAGGAGACTAGGAACCAAGGAGACGAGACTAGGAGACTAGCAGAGGAGACGAGGAGACTAGGAGACAAGGAGAGGAGACGAGGAGACTAGGAGACTAGGAGAGGAGACGAGGAGACTAGGAGACGAGTAGAGGAGACGAGGAGAGGAGACGAGGAGACTAGGAGACGAGTAGAGGAGACGAGGAGAGGAGACTAGGAGAGCAAGAGAGGTTTAAAGGCTGGCAGCAGCACCATGGCCTTGAGGTCTTATCTCTGCCCCTCGCTGTGTAGGAGAGAGAGAGAGAGACAGAGAGAGAGGGAGAGAGAGACTCAGAGTGAATTTTGACGAATGACAGAATTTGGAATAGATGGGAAAATTGTATTACAAACAGCAGCTAATTTGATACATGGTCCTTTTAATGACATGTATCAAAAAGCAGGGAAATGATGATTGACAGGAGTTAACGCACATTTTCACGTATATAATTACACAATAAAAAAAAATAAAAAATATATAGTGATAATGGCGCACATTTCGTGAACGAATTGATCAAACACAGTGTCCAAACACCTGGACATTGAAGAGTGTTTCTCTAATGGAAACACACATGACAATAAAATTGAGACCTATGGGTTTGATTGAATGAATGAATGAATGAATGAAATAAATGAAATTAATGAATTTGAAATAGTAAATGGGAGAAGGGTTTAGACTACCCATAGTAGACGACAATAGGGAAGTATTGATTGATTGATTGAAAACTTTATTAGAAGATTTGCAGAAGCAAGTGACATGAAAGTACATATTTCAATTGGGGTCTTTGATACTCAATTCATCGTTATATGTAAAGCAGATTTGGCAGAAACGGAAAACACACTGGCCACGTGGACAGCTATTTAGGAAACAGGAAATAGCCAGAACAAATTATCTGCCAGACATTTCTGTTTCAGGAAACAGGAACCGGAAACCTAACCCTACAGGATCGAGAATACAACCTGACCAGATCCTCATCGACGAGATGGAAGGAGAACACTGGCAGCCCGCGGTGGGTTGAGCCATTTGGGGTGCTGCTGAGCATCTCAACCGCTGTCAAGATCGCGGAACGAGATATGAGAAGTACACAGAGCCATTGAAAGAAGGTGACATTATTTCCCTCGAACGACGGGGAGTGGTGGAAGCCCGGGCTACAAAGGGGTTCTATTCATTAGTGAATATTACGTCTCAAACCCGGTGAAGAATTCTTCAGATCCACTACCTATTAGAAATGAGGGGACGAAATCCTCCCGACGACCCAAACGAGACGCCCGTCCAGGCACACGACCCAGTCTGGGGCAGTAATGTCCCTATGACATAGAAACCCTGAACTATCAATCAGAGACATTTGTAAACGCATCCCTTACGATAAACGAAGCCTAGAACCGCGAAATCGATCAGATCAGACTGATGATACTCCAGAACTGAATGACTCTTGACCTATCGACTGCAGTAGCAGGAGGAACATGTGTGATGCTTGACACCAAATGATTGTTTGTTGTGTCTTCCCCTGCTTCAAAGCTATGACTAACAAACTGATTTGTAACCTAAGCACCTAACCCAATTTGAGAAACTCTAATCCAAATTGAGATTCATGTCTGTGATCTGTACGGCAATGTTGAATGACAGTTAAACTAGAAAATATGAAAGAAAGTTAAAACGACCTGAATAAAGAGAGAATGTTTGTATCGTGATAAATTATGAAAAACAGCAGGGAATGATAGGGCTGAAATAAGGTTTTCATAATGTTGAATAAGGTTTTCATAATGTTGAATCTGTATATGAACCTTGTATCACTGTGTAAACTCTGTTACAGCCTGTCTCTGGGGCTATGTTAATGATTGTGTGTACTTTGTACTCTGGACACTGTTTGTGAACCTTCTCTCCCCTGCTTATCAGATTTAAAACAGGCTTTGGTCGCCTCACGGCCACGTCTGTTACTCTGATTGGATCACAAACTGTCTCCGCCTTTCCATTCTTTATGAGAACTGAACCACATGTGTGCCTTTCTGAGAGAATAAATAAACTGGCTTACTCAGGAGAAATTTAGTACCAATATGGGGTCACCCTCTCAGGAGAGGCCTCATATTCGTCCTCCTTGCAAGTAAATACTAACCATGATTGATTCCGTGTCTCTTTGTTGTTTAGTCTACTACGGTCTGTTTGAATTAGCGACGGGTTAGCATGGCTTGCTTTACAACCAAGCTGATAAGAATATGGCATTTAAGACCAGAACCAGAACACCCGGACAATGTGTGATCAGGGGGTAGCCAACTCTGCAGATGGAAGCCACAGAGGAAGAAAATACAATTAGTATGGACGGATATACATTGGGACTTTTACCTCATAACCTTATCCTACAATGATGACTTATTGCGATTCTCATCAGTTCCCTTCTTCCAGTTGCTAGGTTCATAAATAAACACTTTAGGGCTCAATCTGTCAATAACAAGCTAGTACTCAACAATAAGCAATCCGGTCTTCTCTGGTCATAACTGTCATCATATTTCATATTTACATGCTAACAGCAATGTAATTTGAAGGGCTTGACTTTGTAGCCTACATTATGTGTGAACACATTACTTTTTCCTTGTGATGAGTTCACTTGTCTGAAGGACAAGTAGGCTACAGTACATGAAAAAGCCCTGCTAAACGTTAACGTTATACCTTCAATTGAGGATATTCCTCCACGTTTTCCCTGACATCTGAGCACACACTGACCTGGCTGAAATAAGTACAAATAAGTACAAAGTTGAAAGGCGACAGTTATGAATAATCATTAATGACACATCAATCTCACAATCTTGTCACATTTTTACCTTTGTGTACTGACTCCAGGGCCAGTGCTACTGACAGTGACAGGGTTCACTGATGGTCTGTAAATTACCAAGGAGAAGTGTTAGGTTCAAAACGTAGGAGCCTATAACCTAAGTTACACTTTGAACGACTGATCGATTTTGTAATTTGTGGAAAACGGACCTTAGGTAAACTAACGTTAAACTTCACCAACAGCGAGGCGGCTAGCTAACTCGTTCAGTCATCTATTTTGTAATTTGTGGAAAACGGACCTTAGGTAAACGCACGTTAAACTTCACCAACAGCGAGCTGGCTAGCTAACTCGTTCAGTCATCAAGGCATCTAATCAAATAACCAAAATCATGAATGAAAGACCCAAATATGTACTTTGGACTCCAACTAGGATAAGTTCATTCACAATGCACATGGAGTTCATATTTTAACTTTAGAAACGTTGATAAATGAAACCTACGCGGGCGCAGCATAAGTATGGCAGTCTTGCATCGACATCTTGCAGCGAGGAAAGAGATGGAGCACGGTTTCCATAGGGACGCAGCCTGGGGGCGGCGGGCGTGGCGGAGGGCGTGGTCTACGGTGGGAATCGTTAGGACGCAGTCTGGAATGGATAGAATCACAGTAGAAGAGAACATGAGTGCAAAACTGAGAGAATAGTGATTTGAAATGTACCATTAACTAATTTAACCATGCAATAGCACCAGAAAGGTCAAACAACATAATGGTAATGTATTAAATAAATAAAAAACATTCATAACTAGCACTGGTAAGATTCACTCATCAGAGAAACATATTCACAGCTTCTGTATAGAGAATCTCTCTCACTCACCCCTTACCTAATCATATTTCTCAGAAGAATGTATTTTCCTCTGGATGGCCTTGTCTTTGGATAGGAGATCCATGAACTCATGACAGGGAAGGTTGATGTTTGTCTTGACAGTAAGCATGGCCTTGACTGTGTCCACTGTGAATCTATTCCTACTATCAGTCCATATATCATTCATAAGAGAGCCCTGTTACTTGTATAATATTATAATATAATTTAAACAATGAAAAGACTAATGAAAAATCAACTCATTTTATATGTAAAGTAAAATAGACCAGTAATCCACACAAAGAAATCAGGGTATTATTATGTTGTTTCCATAACTTTTTCTTAAAACAGAAGATGCTGTTAAAGTGTCAATTGTAAATGAGCATATTCATCATGGAAAAAAAGTAAACTCCTCATTATTCTCACTTTACAAACACACTTATTGTAACAAAGGGGACTTTATATTTCATAGAATATCAGATTTGTTCTAAATATGGATTTAAAACATTTTCAAACATTAATTAATATGTCGGTAACAGGGTTGACGAAACAGACTTACGCATGTTGATTATCTGAAAATAAATAAATAAGATACCCTGAGATGGCACGTAATTTTTTTCTAAGAGGTGAGGATCTACTTCATCCAAAAAGGGGCTTAAACTTTTAAATCAAATACTCCGAAAACCAAACATTAAAAATGGAAAATGGCACGTTTTCGTATAATGACCCATAGGTGATTACCAGCAAGACAAACAACATAACACAACGCAAAGCACTCAGCTAGTACAAGCACAACCCAGTCCTAAACAAAATAAAGTAAATTCAAACATACCAAAATGCAGTATCTCCAGGGTGTATGTTTTGTCAGTTCGATATTCCTTTTGAAAACGAAAACGGATTGACTTGTCAGTGACGTCATACGAGAGAATTCTATTTTCTGTTCCTCTTTGAATCGGCACACTCCAGCCAGGTGGGCGTTGACAAGGAGGGGGTTCGTTCGGACTTTTCCAAGTTAAAATACAGGGGTTGTACCGAAAACATTTGTGCCGTTACTGTTAGCTGACAAGCTAACATTAGCATTAGCGTTGCATATTTCTGCTATGTAAACTACTTCCTTATGAATAAATACGTTAGATTACAGCACGTTAGCTATAGCAGATTACGTCACACCTATACGCTATAGTGTTATATGTATTCATAATAGAGGTGTTAATGTTACTTTGGGTGTTTTGGTGTGGATTAATTTAGCTTTAACAAGCACCATGGCTTGGACGCAATGATTAACAATGATAGCTAGAAACCGTATTAACCTTATGTAGGCTAGCCTACATCACAACCTGCTAAGCAGCTTATGTCCTACTGTGTGCATTCATGTTATGGAGCTGTCTAATGGGCAGCCTGGATCCTGCCAGATTTCACAGTAGCTATATATTAGTTTCCTCAATCCTGATTCTACCAGAGTGAACCGGTCTCACTAATTCATCATGAATATCATCTGTGCTACATGCCAAGTCAATAACATTCCAGCTGAACCTTCTAATGTCTTAACGTCTGCCTCTGTGTGGTCTATATTTTCAGACAACCACCAATCTCTCCTCACTGTCTGAGGCCCCATCTATCATAGGGGTTAGACTCCTAACCCTGTCTGCAAGTGGACTCTGAAGGTCCTGTGTAAAGGTGAGACATGGAGAAAGGCATGGACACACAAAGGCAAACACACACACACTATCACATGATTGCATACACAATGTTTACATTTGTAAAGCACTAATGTCTATTCCATGAAGATAAGAGTCTGAGGAGGGAATCATCATCAATGCTTCTCTCCTCTGCTTGTCTGACAGCTCCCAATAGCAGGTCATGTGGTGCAGAGGCAGGGCCTGTGAACCACCACACCTTCAGCTGGATTCAGGTGAAGAACAGTCACAAGCAGAGCTGTAGATCATCAGCAGCAGCCAAGGGAGAGCCTTCTTCTTCCTCCATCTCTCGCAGAGCAGAGCAGAATGGCTACTCTTATTCTCAATAAGTCTAACGCCTTTGAAAGTAATCATGAAGTTCACATCCCACAGGGCAAACCATGTAATATTAAGAATTTCCATCGAGCTGTACTTCTCCATGTTATTGTTACTCATAAGGCCAAGCCCTGGGTATGACTGGTAAATACATGTGGCCAACACATCTCACACCAGATTACTTTTATTTGACTATTACTCACCACAAAAGCATTCTTACATCGTTTTTCATTTGAACTCAGCATTTACTTGAATATATTTTGTTTGCAATCTTATTTATTGCAATTTCATCTGTTGTAGTGTGGGAAATGTAGTTCATGTTTAATTCACATTACATGGGACCCCTCACCTTGGTCACAATCTCTTTGATTCTCCACCATTGAGATAAAGGAATTCAGAGTATGTATAAACTACCATGGCAATAAACTGATTCTGATTTAAGCTTGTAGGCTGCAGTTTTTCAGACAACCTGCTACAGTAGGCTATGGCTAGTGCACTCTTACGCTAAGTAGTGTGTAGTAATGTATGTAAATGTATAATAAATCCACGTGTTTACAGTTATGTAGTTTATTTATTCCGTAATAAACCTCACAAAATATTTATCTTCATCAGTTTGATTATTTCCTGCTCTGCAGTTACTGGGCTCTCAGAGGTGCTGGATGACCTCCAGCACCTCTGATAGCCCAGTAACTGTAACAATTTTGTCACTGGTTATGGCAGACCTGCATTTTATGCAGTGCGGGCTCGTTTCCATGGCCTGGTTCACACAGGCCTGGCAGCCAACCAGACTGCGGCAGCACAATGCCATTGTTGGCACCTGCATCAGACCTGTAACAAGTAAAACAGACAACATAGTACATCTTAGTACATTCAGTCCAACTGACTACTACTGCACACTCTATCACCTGGGCCAACACCAGATAACACGTGAAGAACACCCTGTCAATATGATAGACGATGACAATTGACTCTTGCTTATATGATAACAGCTGACTCTGCACAACTGTATACTTCAATGTTATTTAATTGCACTGCCTATATCACACATACAGACACACTGTGATTGGATGGGAAGTAGAACAAGATCAAATTGAGAGACTGCTAGACTACAGATAATAAATCACCAGTTTGGATGTGCACCTTGGACTGGAAAGACGAACTAATTAGTGCTGATCAAAGCAGTGACAAGAATTCCAATTTACCTGTACCTGCACTAGTTATTGGCAAGAATAAACTTTTGATTTCTATTTATAAGCTGGGCAGATGTGTAGGAGTTTCAACCTTGAAGCCTATTCTAGGCCGGAATTCAAATCTCTTTATCACTTGCACTTTTTGCTTGATAGTACACCTGTTTGATGAAAATGCTCACAGACTCCACTCCCCTGCCCTGCTACAGCACCTGCCACTGCAGTTGGTTGGGATTGATCACCAGACTCCTCCCATTCACCATCAACAGTTTTTGGCTGTTCACTCTATTTTTGAGACCCTCATGACATGCACATGTGTGACTAACCGTGGCAGATGCAGCACTTGAATGCCTCTTTAAGGGCTGCTTCCTGCTGTGGGGCCAATGTATGACGCAGCCCGGCCACCTGCTGGATCCTGTCCAGCACTGCAGGTAGGCAGTCTGCCGCCAGGACCACCTCCTCGATCTTCGCAGCCACCCCATCCAGTGCAACCGCCTCCTCGTTCCTCCTGGCTGGCCTTGGTATATAATGGCCCAATGTGAATAATATTAACTACTGTATGCTTTCATCTGCATACAAAAAGTCACTTTCACCATTACAATAAAGAACACATTACAATGGTGGGTGGAGCAACCAAGTAGTATATTTTAGCTTTTTACTACTGTACAGTGTATTACTACTTGTTATGTTATGTTATGTTAATTTTATTTATAATGCGCCCCCCATCCAACTTTTACATCGGCCCGGGGCGCAGCCCGGGTAAAGGAACAGATAAAGACAAAGACAAGGAACACAGAAAGCAATCAGACACAGACGACTTAAACGTAAATCTCAGGCATACAATTCACAACAAATAGGGAGTAGATTTAGGGAATGTCATTTAGGAAGAGGTGGGTTTTTAACTTGGCTCTAAAGGAGTCCAGAGTGGGGGCAAACTTGATGGCAGAAGGGAGCGCGTTCCACAGGGTCGGTGCTATCACCGCAAAGGCACGGTCACCCTTCCTCTTGAGGTTGGTACGTGGGACCCTCAGGCTGAGTTGGGCGTCGGACCTGAGCCTGGGTCTTGGCCTTGAGGAGGTAGACTGGTCCAGGAGGTCCTTGATGTAGGGTGGGGCGAGACTGTTGAGAGCTTTAAAAACAAAGGTGCAGATTTTGAACTTCACTCTCTTCTTCACTGGGAGCCAGTGAAGGGAGATGAGGACAGGGGAGATGTGGTCCCTCATTTTGGTGCCTGACACCAGCCTGGCAGCGGCATTTTGGACTAGCTGCAGGCGGTAGATGGTCTTATCAGGAAGTCCAGCATATAGTGAGTTGCAGTAGTCGAGCCTAGATGAGATTAGCATGAGGACGACCCTCCTCAGGTCGCTGGGGGTGAGGAAGGACTTGATCTTGGCTATGATGCGTAGTTGGAATAAACATGCCTTCACGACGGAGCTCACTTGTCGGTCAAGGTTAAGCTCGGAGTCAAAGATGACACCGAGGTTCTTGACATGTGGTCTGACAAGGGTGGACAGGCTTCCCATGTTGGTGCTGAGCTGAGTGATGGCGGTGGTGTTGCCGATGAGGAGGATTTCCCCCTTGCTCTCATTCAGCTGTAGGAAGCTCTGGGCCATCCACTCCTTCACCTCGCGGAGGCAGTCCATCAGGCGCTTCAGATCGGCGGGGTCATCAGTGTTGATTGACAGGTAGAGCTGGGTGTCGTCCGCATAGCAGTGGAATGAGATCTTGTAGCGTTGAGGGATTAGACATAGGGGGAGCATGTAGAGGGAGAACAAGATGGGACCGAGGATGGAGCCCTGAGGGACCCCACAGGTGAGGTTGGCTTGTCTGGAGGAGCTGTCTGCTATGTGGACGGCGTAGGTTCTATTGCTGAGGTAGGACTTGAACCACGACAAAGCGGTGTCGGTGATGCCAACCTCCTGCTGGAGGCGATCGAGGAGGATGGCGTGGTCTATAGTGTCAAAAGCTGCGCTGAGGACCAGGGCAGCACATTTCCTGGAGTCTGCGATGAGGAGGAGGTCGTTCCAAACCTTTAAAAGTGCCGACTCAGTGCTATGGCCAGGTCTGAAGCCAGACTGAAACTTCTCCAGGATGTTGTTCTGTTGGAGGTAGGGCCACAGCTGGCTGAGGACAGCCTTTTCCAGGAGCTTGGACACGACTGGGAGTTTGGAAATAGGTCTGTAGTTACTGGGGTTGGAGGGGTCCAGGTTAGGTTTCTTGAGGAGAGGCTGGACCACTGCTTGTTTGAGGCTGGACGGAACAATGCCAGTGGCCAGCGAGCTATTGATTATTGAGAGGATGTGTGGCCCTATCGTGTCGAACACCTCTTTGAGTAGGGGGGTAGGGATGGGGTCCAGAGACGATGAGGCCGGCTTCAGTGCAGCGGCCATCTTGGAGAGGGCTGGTAGAGTGAAAGGACAGAAGCTGGAGAAAGTGGATGAACATCCCAGTGTGACGGCTAAGTCCTTGGTGGAGTGCGGGATGTTTTTTCTGATGTTGGTGACTTTGTCAGAAAAAAAGGATAAAAATTCCTCGCACTTAGCCGGGGATGGATCCTGGATGACGGTCGGGGGGGGGGGGTGAACAACGGTGTTGATTGTCCTGAATAACACTCTGGGGTTGTGTGAGTTGTTGGAGATGAGAGTGGCAAAGTACTTAGCCCTTTCAGTCTTTACCACCTTCTGATAGGTCCTTGAGTGGTACTTGAGTGTTCTTATATCTAGCATGTTTTTTTTAAGTACTACACCATCAAGTGGATCCCTTATACCTCTTATTTGACTAAATACTATGTTAGTATGCAACACTCACCCCCATCCTCCTCCTCTTAGCTCTGGTGAGCTCCTCATGTTTCTCTTTAGGGAGAGCAAAAATCTTTCTTGAACTCGGCCTCCAGAAGTCGATCCCTGCAAAGACATCAGATTTTAAACACATCAGTCATCGATCTGAGTGTACAATACACGTCAAATCATTAGAGGCACGCTGGACAGAGTGGAATGACAATGGCTGGGTTTCCCGATAAAGAACCTTAAGGAACCCTTCTTAAGCTTCCCTTTGCATGGGAGTTATGAAGTACTTTGGAGTTAAGTGCTTCTTAACTCGTTTGGGAAACCCAGCCAATGTCTCTTCAAATCAAGCACTTAACTGGATGGATTCGCACTAATCTTAAATTATCATGAACAGTGTCTTTCATTAAGACAATGGGCTCTATATTCGTACCGGGGCTAAGTCCTAAAGTTGATGCTAGATTGGATTGTCCAGAGGGATGCTGGGGGGGGGACTGCAACACATAGCGGAGCCCCCACCCCCACATCCCTCTGGACGATCCAATCTACCATCAACTTTAGGACTTAGCCCTTAGCCCCGGTACGAATATAGAGGCCAATGTCTTAATGACAAATAATCATGAAAACAATGTCTTTCAGTAAGATCTGATCCTCAATGTCTTCAACCAAGTCTGCAGCATTCACTAAGACATGTCATCATTCACTCTACACTACACACCACTATGTCACTTTCTGCTGGCAATAGCAAACAAGGCTGTCTGCTCTACCTATTACAGAACTTACCTCGCGTAGCCTGACTGTCAACAATCAGGCAGCCCTGGCAGTCAGTGAGGACAATGTCCTCAGTGGTCCCCATGGCTGCCTTTGCTTTTTCGGCCACATGAGTGACCGTTGAGTCACTTGGGCTGAATGTGATCTGGATGACATTGTTGGGATAGAGCTGTCCCCCCTCAACAACTCCAGCTATTATTTTTCTGTAGAGTTAACACACACGCACCAAGAAAGTACTTTAAGCCTAACAGCTTCATTTAAACTTTTTTCAGACAGTCTAATGTAGCTGAGTGATGGTGCAAATGTATAAGTATTGGTGGTACCATCATGATGGCCACTGAAAATTATTCATATTAAAATTGTAACCTATTAGCAAGGCCTACCTAATTTTGTTATTAAAAGCCTTTGTTTGACTTGGACTACTGAAAAAACCTTACCGTATGTATGTTTTGGGAGGTCTTGAGCTTGCAGTCGGAGGGCCAGTGGGAGTTAAGGTAGATGGATTTAAAAATCCAAAGCGGCCAGGGGAAGGAGAGGGAGGAGTGGAGGTAGAGGGGGGAGGGGAGGGAACAGGAGCAGGACTGAGGTGTGAGGAGGATGGTGGGACGTTGTCCCCCATTACACTGAAGGTACGTCCTGACACACCCAGGGCATAGGAGCAGAAGCGCCCTTCCTCAGGGAAAAGGGTGATCCCCGCTTCATCCACAAGGTGAATACTCTCTGATGTCACCTGTGTTTAAAAAAACATCTTGGTGAGCTTACTAATTATTAATCACCCATCCAACCACTACATTTAAAATTGCATTCTTATTGGCGATCATACAACAGTTAAAGCACACACTTGTTCTTTGTAGCTTTTCCCTCAATGGGACACCGACAGCCCAGCCATGTCTGGGAAAAATCATCCTCCCTCCACCTCCAGTGTGGAGCCTACACGTGTCTCGTCCAGCGCACACACACTGGAGGTGGCATCCCATGACTTTTCAGAGACCGTCTATTATATGTATGCATTTATTTCAATTGTTTAGATTATTGGTTAAAGTATACTCGGGTTATTGGTGCTAGCGATAAGTAGGGTATGCAGTACCACGCGCCACGAGAAGCTAATACCACGAGCCGATATGGGCTCTACATATATAGGGCAATATGAAGTGAGCTAGGCCTATCATCTGTAAAATTTTAGTATCTGGCCTGTAGCTCTAGCATTAATAATCTGCCAAATGTAGGACTACTGTACAAACCTTGAATAGGAATGCTAGGTTCCTGATGGTGCAGTCAACATCATTTAATTTATTAGTCTGGCCACCCTTCACAAAAACGTAGCTGTCTGACATGGTGATTGGAGAGAATGGAACACATGGTCCAGCTGTTTTTATAAGGTCCCGGCTTGAGTGATCTCGAGAGATCTCTGTCCAAGATGCCAATTGGCTACCCAACTTTTTTTTAATTTTACCACCCAAAACTTTGATAGGTTACTGTTATACGGTACCTCCATGGGTTACAGTGAAACACCAGTAGGCCAACTTATTATCTAATCTCTTTATATTGCTATGGGTAATTAAATAAATAAATGACCAACAACGAGGATCATGCATTTGTGGAATGCGGCCCAAAAATATTTGCCAAAATCCCCTATATTCTTCTGTTGGTAGGCCTACCTATATAAACATATAATCATCTCAATGTATAATATGTGTTTTTAAGGGTTCGTAATATCAAAATTAACCTTGCTGTACTGTATAGCGGACACATAATGGACTGTACTCAATATAATTTCCAAGGCTAAACATGATTTCCACTACCACTGTACTAGACAACGATAGTTATGGAGATAGACTCCAGTTCTATGAGTGGAGCGGAGCCCCATAGGGGAGCTCTGCTCCTATTGGTTTACCCGCTACCTAAAGTAGCCAATGACTGAATTTTTCAATGTCTGCGCCCGCCCTGGGGTGCTATATAAAGGGCCGTCCTTCGCTCCCTCATTCTCCCAAACATATACAAAACAGCCGGGTTTGAACGAGTCGAAGTGGGCCAGCAGCCCTATGGGGCTCCGCTCCACTCATAGAACTGGAGTCTATCTCCATAACTATCGTTCTATATCGTGGAGCTCCGCCCCATAGGGGAGCTCTGCTCCTATTGGTTTAGGCGGAGCGAGCGAGGCCAAATGTACCCCCACTGAGACTATTAATCCGAAACAATCTCAGCGGCACCCGGAGCTGACCACTGATGTTGGTTCAAGACAACCTTAAAAAGTTGGCCCAACCCACACCGAGTCTGCTCCACTGATCTAGCCCTTACGTGAGCACGCAGGGTCGTAGATCTAACGGAACATGTCCTGGAGGAGGTCCCCTCCCCAGGCACATCCGTAATCATCCTGACAGCACTTGAATAGCATCCCCAACCAGGGTAATCCAAGTGCCATCCCCACTACATCAGTCCTCAGCAAACTGAGGACAGAATGAGAAAGGATGACGAAGAAATATCACTTACCTAACCCTTACGTTGGGTTGTTGATCTAACCGAACATGTCCTGGAGGAGGGTCCCCTCTCCAGGCACATCCGTATTCATCCTGACAGCACTTGAATAGAATCCCCATGACCAGGGTAATCCAAGTGCCCTTCCCACAACATCAGTCATCAGCAAACTGAGGACAGAATGGGAAAGGATTGAGGAAGAATATCACTGACCTAACCCTTACGTGAGCACGTAGGGTTGCTGATCTAACGGAACATGTCCTGGAGGGTCCCTTTCCCAGGCACATCCGTATTCATCCTGACAGCACTTGAATAGAATCCCCATGACTAGGGTAATCCAAGTGCCTTCCCCACTACATCAGTCATCAGCAAAACTGAGGACAGAATGAGAAAGGATGAGGAAGAAATATCTTCCAAGTAATACCATATAAAAAGTGATGGCGACGACCAAGACGCCGCCACACATATCTCCTCCACTCCCACTCCCCTGAGAATGGCCACTGATGTGGCCATGCCCCTGGTGTCGGCACGGGCTGCCCCTTCGATTCGTATGCGAGGCTAATAGCCTCGCAAAATCAAAGGGACAGCCTCTGCTTTGAGAGTGGTGTCCCAGCTTTCTGTCCGCCATAGCAGATCAGAAGCCGGGGAGAAGATCTCAGTCCTGCCGTGCGCTTCACATTATTGTGCCAGCGCGCGCACCGGACAATACAATGTAAAACGCCTCTCCCTCTCTCCGTCGTGAGGAGGAGGACAAAAAGGCGCTCAGAGCACAGCTCTGAACCCTAAAAACACGATTATCCGTAGGGATAAAAACCGGGTTAGGGCGTAATCCTTTTGTTTCGTCATCAGACATGATCAAACAATCTGCCCGTGACGAGAGAGCGCACAAACACTCGCTCGCTCAGCCGTAGTCAAGGCGAGGAGTAGACTCGTCTTGAGAGACAATAAAACGCGACCCTCATGACAAGCTGAGATGGCAGCGTAAAACTTTAATAGTTCCTGCCGCCAATCCCTTGTCAACAGCGACTGTAAGAAGCACAAGAACGTTTCGACCCGACAACAGACAGGGTCAACGTCCTGTCCCTCACACCACTGTGTAAAACTCGCCAGCGCGCCGCATATCCCTTTGCAGTGGATTGCGCGCGCGCACTCTGAATGGTCTGAATGACCGCGTCTGTCAGACCCCTGCGTTCTAACAATCCCTCTCAGTAACCAGGCCATGAGGGGCCCCCCCTCATAGGCGGCCCCTTCACCAAGCCTCCGGCTTGAGAGAGTGCATCTTGTCGATGAGGTATGGGCCATGGGCCCTCTACCAACATCTCCATCAGTTCCGGAAAACCACGGGGCTCCGGGACGGTCCGGGGCTACAAGAATTAACTCTAGCCTCTCTGACCTCACTCGTGCCAACAGTGGGAGGATAGATGTCAGGGGTGGGAACGCGTATAACAGGACCCTCGGCCATGGGTGGTGTGCGAATGTATCGACTCCCAATGGCGGGTTGTCCTGTTCGCGCAGGCCGCAGGGAGAACCAAAGGTGACACTGCGCATTCGTCCGTGACGCAAACAGAACCACTTCTGCTTGCCCGAACCATGCCCGAATCAGCGACACAATGGAGGGTGCTAACCTCCAGTCGTCGTCCCTCGGGCCTCCCCGTGATAACAGATCTGCTCCTTCGTTGAGCAGACCTGGAATGTGGAGAGCTTTCAGCGAACTCAGGCGACTCCGCGCGCGATGACGCGCGGGTCTCTCCAGTAGCTCAGGTCGGTTTTAACCGATCTCTGTATTACAATCAACTTGCGACGGCGTCTCACTGGAATCAGTCGCAGTCCTGCGAACCGCCTCTGCAGTCCGCGCATGTGTAACAGGCCTAAGGGGACCACTACATGGGCTGTAGACATCAGTCCTAGTAAGGACCTCCTTGACAGAGCGGTGATCGTATTTGTCACTCGACACACCCGGAGAGCTGACGTCAGTGTCGCTCTCCGTGGTGCCGATAAACTGGCCTTCATCTCGGCAGTATCCAACTGAATGCCTTGATAGGAAAACTGTTGAACCGGCCACGGAGCACTCTCTGTCCAGTTTACAGCTAACCCCAGCTGAGTGAGGTGCTGCACCAGTGAGGTTGCGTCCCGAATGGCTCGATTTGGGCATTGGGCCAAGACCAGTAGGTCGTCGAGATATGCTAATATGCGTATCTCGTTTCGCCTCAGTGGTTCGAGTGCTGTCTGCACGCATTCGGAGAAAATTCGAGGAGCAAGCGTGTACCCGAAGGGCAGGCGCGTGTACTCGTAAACCTTCCCTTGGAAAGTAAAACGTAGGAATTTCCTGTGCCACTCTGTGATTGGCACACGAAATACGCGACCCTCAGGTATCTACGAAAGGGGCGTTTCGCCACTCTCTCGTTGAGGACCCTAAATCTAGTCTGGGTCTCATGTCTCCCGAATTCTTTGGGACAAGGAAATATGAGGAGTACCACCTCATGTCTCACTGGTCCCTCGGAACCAATGTCACTGCGCCCTTTGTTAGGAGATTCGTAATCTCCTCCTGGAGCGCACATGTCTTTATCGGGCAGGACAACAAACAGTCTCTCTCATGCCCCTGAAGGGCGGAGGAGGCTGAATGAACTGTAGTGCATATCCCCTCCTCAATGTCCTGTCTAGTCAGCCCGACAGAATACCTGTCCCTTCTAGCCATTCTGCATAACGCAACAACAGCGGCTGGACCGTCTGTTGTGGTGCAGTCGACAGAAAAAACTAGAATTTCTGTATGATCCCAGCCGCCGCTGTACACCGAGGAGGTGGCACAGCCCAAGGCGGGGTCATTTCGAAGGGATGGGCTGCCGTCTGTAAAGAGTGTTTGTTATGTGTAACAATGCTCTTTATTGACGCAGGTTTATTATGCCTGATAATCAAAGAACCGGCCGCACGCTCACGAGCTGGGCCAGGTCCTGATAGACATGGAGGGGTTTTTGATGTACATAACGACCCCTCTATACGGCTACAGACAGGGGTGTTTAACCTCTATTGTGTCGTGATAGGGGTAAAAAACGTTAAGCAGAGAGCTGGTCACACGCTAGTAAGCTGGTCCAGTCTCCGCCTTTGTTTCTAACCGGTAGCGATTGGACCACGCCCTGACAAGGCAGGTGGGTCACCGCTCTGGTAGATAAGTCCCTCTATACGGCGACATACAGGGGTGTTTAACCCGCTTCGTGTCGTGATAGGGGTAAGCCTGTTAGGCAGAGAACTGGTCACACGCCGGTAAGCTGGGCCCGTCTCTACTGTTATGCAGAAAACTGGCCACACGCCGGTAAGCTGGGCCAGTCTCCGTCTTGTTTCTAATCGGTAGCGATCCGACCACACTCTGACAAGGCAGGTGGGTCTCCGCTCTGGTAGATTGCATGGAAACAGCCACCTTTACTGAAAAAGTAATGTGGGGATTTACCCTCTTTTGCCTCTTTATTTTTTGAGGTAGGAACAACTGGTGGGGGTCATCACCGACCCTCCCGCCAGTGAAAGCGGTGGCGGGGTCATTACCGAACCCCCGCCAGTCACGCATTCCTCTTGCGTTTACCCCCACGCCATGCTGTGGGGGGGTTACGCTGCCGTGGGGGGCCGAAGCGGGCACCCTCGGTGGTCGGCGGCGGAGGCTGGGAAGCCTGAGTAGGGTATGGCGCCGTCGGTAGAGGCGGAGCCCACCCTGCATTACGCCGCGCCCTCCGTTTCGCAGTCGCCGTCACTGACGGTCTACCTGCGGAGGAAGAAGAAGAGGTGGAAGGTCGCTGAAGAGGGAGGTGTCTGGCCAGGTGCTTTTTAGCCTCCTCCATCGCGGCCAGGCGCTTTGTCATGGTATCCATGGCGGGACCGAATAGCCCTTGTCGCTCTATTGGAGCATTTAGCAGGGCCATCCGGTCCGCCCCGGTCATGGTGGTAAGAGACAGCCACATTTGCCGCTGCTCTACCACCGCATTTGCCATCAGGCGACCTCCACAGGTCGCGACGCCCTGGGCCAGGTGCATCGTCGCTGCACTGAGCTTGCTCAGGAGCTCCGTCTCCGCCGCAGACAGACCGTCGGGTCGGTCTGCGGTGAGCTTCGCAATGGCAGCGGTAAACATGGCGATGTTATTTGCCGCCGCCTGGGCACCGAGAGCGTAGCTCTTGTCCACCAGGGCGGCGTTAAATTTGTCACGCTGGTTAGGCAGCGTGGGTTTCTTGGGCACCGACCAAGCGCTGGACCCCGGCACCAAGTAGGCCGCCAGCGCTGGTTCGAGCGGTGGGGAGCCATTGGTCATCCCCTCCGCGAGTCCCTCCACTCTAGTAAAGGGCAGGAACGCCTTTACCGGCGCCCTGCTTGTGAGTGGTTCCCTCCACGTGTCCTCCACAAACTTATCCAAGCCTGGGAGGACAGCGTTAGGAGGTTGGTCCTGTCGTTTCGCCCTCCCCCCGTAAAACAATTCCTTCTCCCAGAAGGACTCCGTCGTTGGGGGAGGGGAGGCAGGACGGGGGATCCCCAACACATCCGTCGCAGCTTCCAGGAGGCCCTGGAAGTCGTGGAGGAGTGATGGGGGGGCGATGGCGGGGAGCTCGTGAGCCTCTACCTGCCGCTCGCCCTCATCAGAGCTCTCTGACCCTGACACCGACGCCGACCACACAGCTGGCTGAGGGCGGCTTGATATCAGGGCTGGCTGAGCGGGCGGGACCATCCCTACTCGGGGAGTCGCCCGCCCAGAACGCCGCTCTGGGGCCTGTCCGGACGTATCATCGGCAGAGTTATCCGAGTCGGATAGCATCTCCGAGATAGCGCCCGTCAGGGGAACGCTCTCCTTGAACCAGGCCATCCTCCTACTCCTGTCCTCGACGGAAAGGAGAGAGCAGGGGAGGCAGCTGGGGGAGGCGACCAACGCCGCCTCGGCATGTTCGGGGCCGAGGCAGACGTGGCAGTAGTCGTGTCCGTCCTCCGCTGCTAGGGAGCGGCAGCGGCAGGAGTCCCGGAAAAACTTCTTTATCGGCGGCGGACGATCCATCTCGAAGGGAAAGGCTGGCGGGTCCTCCAGTCTAGTAGTCGTCCTTCTCAGTCTTCAGATTCAACCCGTGCTGAACTTTTTGGGAGAATGAGGGAGCGAAGGACGCCCCTTTATATAGCACCCCAGGGCGGGCGCAGACATTGAAAAATTCAGTCATTGGCTACTTTAGGTAGCGGGTAAACCAATAGGAGCAGAGCTCCCCTATGGGGCGGAGCTCCACGATATAGAACACTTCTAGTATCAACTGAGTTTCAACCATCAGTCATATGAACAATTATTGCCACTGTGACTGGAGGACACAGTAAAGGGTCAATAATGATTTGTTTCATGGTTGAAATTCAATTGATATCTATACTAGAAGTATTGTGTTAGTACAATGGTAGTACAAATATGTTGTACAGTTCAGCTGCCCGATTTGTCTGGATCCATAGAAGGATCCGGTGACCACTGCCTGTGGACACAGCTACTGTATGGGCTGTATTAAGGACTGCTGGGATCAGGATGATCAGAAGCATGTGTACAGCTGCCCCCAGGGCAGACACATTAGATTAGATTAGATTCACTTTATTGTCATTATGTAACGGGGCAGGGGCAGCCCTAAAGCTTTCCAACACCCCTGCCTTCTAAGAGGATACTGTTGAGGAGCCAACCAAGGTTACCCAGACAACACCCAGAGACCAGGAACAGTCCACAATGAATCTTTATTAAAAGGAATTACAAAAGCTAATTAAAAATAGAGTCTTTAAAAACAACAGAGTCCAATGGGATGGGGTAATCCGATGGAGTCTCGACTCGGGCTCCCCCCAGGGTTAACTCCCGGCCGTATCCCGTCGGTCAAGGACCCTAAGGTCCGGCACGTCTCTATCCCGGCGTGGCGCCAATGGTCTCGCTGCGGACAGGAGGGAGAGGGACTCAACAGGTGGTATGTAGACGACAGTCACTCTCACGGTGCGCCCCTCCACTAACTCCCAGCTACGCTAGACCATAGGGTTAGCCCTCGATCTCCAAAAAGATACTTAAAACTAAATGATCAAAGAAAACCACACAACTGTCGAGAAGACAGAAATAATAAACCACACAAATAAGGAGCTTGCCACTAGCTCGTCATAAACAACACTACTCAAAAGAATAGACACACCAAGCAAAAGCAAAATAAAGTTTCACAAGAAACACCGGAGAGGCTAACCCTAGAACACTATGTAAGGTGTTCACACATATAATTTTGCTTTCACTTTAGATTACAATAAATATGTCCATCTCACAGAGACATTCATGAGAAAAACAATGGTCCAAACCCCATGGTTCTATCATGTACGGTTCAAAAGTTATCAAGGTTTACCTCTTTACATACACATGTGAATTCCAGGAATTTATCTCAATAGAATCTAGACCTAACAAGTAGTCACTGCTGTGCAGTAATGGAACACACAAATTATGAAATTCAACTTTATCTTTTAAACTATTCATTTTTATTACACAAACCTATATTTCAGAATTTTAAGACCAATATTAATAGCAAATGACATTTTTTATCGCACAATTAATATCCAAGATGGCGGATTAAATCCAATATGGCTGTCGTTAAGACACTGGATACACCAATTATGAAATTCAAATGTATCTTTTAAACTGTTCATTTTTATTAAATAAACCTATATATCATGTTTTTGAGAATTTTAAGACCAATATTAATAGCAAATATAAACATTTATCACACAATTCATATCCAAGAGGGCAGACTAAATCTAACATGGCCACCGTAATGTTTTTGTTGTCTTTTGTAAATGCTGTGTTAGGTTTTTGTGTATAAATGCTATGCATACAACTATGCATAATTCAAAAAGAGAGGAAGAGTTATGACCAAGAAATTGCATAAATAATCCAGGTCCAGGCACTAAAGGTACAACAAACACACTGTGGTAGGAACATGTGCCTATTGCAGTGCTGTGCTCAACCAACTATTTGCAGAGACCAGAGTGACTGACGACACTCCGTTCTTTGTATCAGACCCAAGCAGCGACTACCGGTTACCACTACGCAGAACATCCCTTAACACAGACCTACCACCACCATGGCCTGGAAGAACAGGAATGTTAGACCTTCCCCTGACTACTGGCCCCAAACCCCAAAACCTCCTTCCAAAGGTCCATATGACCGCACCTTTCGGGGATTCCGAAAGGCGTAGGGGTATCCCCAATACTTCAACGCCTTATCCCGACCCTTTCCACAAACAAGACCGCAGTGTTTCCTCTACATGCATTTATTGGTGGCGGGCCGCCACGATGGAATTTCCTCCGCCACGAATTGATTCAGTCCACACACACACAAAAAAAAAAAAAAAACTTCTCAAAAAATAAAAATAAAAAAACATCTGAACATTTTAGCTGATTAAAATATATCTGATCCTAGATCAGCGCTATAATGGATGTTGACTAAAAGTGCACCTAAATCCACGCCCATCTCTCTCTAACCGCTGATCCAAAATCAGATTAATGACATTCAGTTGACGACGTGACACAAGGGCTCCTGATTGGTCTAAATGTGAACTGTGGTATTATTGTTATTGTGTACAGGCCACCGTAGTGACATCCGGGGGGTATTTCATCAACATCGCTAAAGGGAAAATCCAGGTTTAGTCTGATAAATCTCGCGAGAGTTCTTACAAATATCCAGGCATATTCTGATAGGTCTCGCGAGAGTTAGCAAAAATAAGCCAGGATTTTCCTTTAGCGACGTTGATGGAATACCCCCCAGGTCAGGTGGGCAGGTTACGACGAGACAACAAGAGACCGGTATTGTAGAGCTTACAGAGCGAGTTAAAATAAAGACACTTACATTGAAATACAGAAGGACTCACGTGTATGTTTAATAGAATAACACGACATGGTGTCAGAAGTCCTGTAAGTGAGTGTTAAGAGTTAGATCGGCCGACAAGTGTCATTTGAGCTCGTGACGGTGAGAAGGGAGAAGAAAAGATGGATGCTAATGCTAACGCGGGAGCAGCTGCAGTCCAGAGAACGGCGCCAGTTTCAAGTGCTACGTTAGCAGACATTAGCAAGTCAAAAAACGATTCTTATGTGCCGTCACTTTAGCAACGACACAGTATTGTCAAGGGGAAAAGAAGGGGAGACGATTTTTTTATTGACAACGGAATTACATGCTGGAAAAACATGCAGCTAAAATTCAGGGAACATTTGGACAATAAGAGACACACGGGAGAAGTACGGGAAAACAGGGCTCATGTGGGTCTCATCAAAGGTAAGAGTTTGTTTTCTTTAACTCAGCTGATACTCAGCTGTTTACCGAATGCTCCATCTGACTGTGATTTTACTTCTGTAATGTGGTGGGTTGACATAATTCACGCACGGAACTATAGGTTGAGACTATTGTTCCGTCCGTAGTACCCAAGTTGTTTAGACTGTTCTATTTACTGCTTGAGTGTGTTGTTGACAATCGTTCATGTCCTTCATTAAACGTTTAGCTTTGTCATTTGATACGCCGCCTACGACTACCATCTCTCTGCACTACAGTAAACAGTTAATCAGTAACGTTAGCCGCTTTTGTGCTCATGTAGGCCTACTTCGTATTATATTATAGCTGATGATCTTTGTGTGTGTATGTGACTGTCAGTCACAAGTTTATATTCTGTATATTCATTTTTTTTGGCCATCCTCTAGTTTTGGCTGTGATTAGAAAAAAAAAAAAAAAAAAAAAAACGTTGTTTTGAGCGCGCGTGCGCGTTTCATGCGCGTGCACGCTAAAAAATCGCGCGCGCGGCCACGGCCACCCGCCACCATTGGAAAATTTCCTGGAGGAAACACTGAAGACCCCTTTACCCCCCTCCCCATACACACGACCAACACCTACCTCCCAACAGAACAAAACCCCCCCTCCCCCTGATGGACATCACCTTCCCCCCAGGTCCCCCACCTACCCTAATACCCCGTTGGCCCCACAGGGATACTCCGCCACATGGCACTACTGTCCCGCCCCGTCCCACCATACCAACAGCCCCGACCCCATTGAATGACAGGTATGACAAGCCCTCTCCAAGACCCCCTTACCCCCCTCCCCCTCCCCCTCCCCATACACACGACCAACACCTACCTCCCAACAGAACAAAACCCCCCCTCCCCCTGATGGACATCACCTTCCCCCCAGGTCCCCCACCTACCCTAATACCCCGTTGGCCCCACAGAGATACTCCGCCACATGGCACTACTGTCCCGCCCCGTCCCACCATACCAGCAGCCCCGACCCCATTGAATGACAGGTATGACAAGCCCTCTCCTTACCACCGGCCCCAAACTCTACAACCTCATTCCAAACGACCATATGACCGCACCCTCCGGGGATTCCAAGCCGGGAACCCCTTATTCCATTGCCACCTCCCTACCCGTCCTCAATACCCCAAGGTCCCACTCCTACCCATCCCACTAACAAAACCTCTACCCCCCTCCCCCTCCCCACACACCCAATCAACACCTACCTCCAAAAGAAAAAAAGAAAAAAACTCCCCCTAATGGACATCACTCTTACGGCACTCCACACCCTACATAACCATTACGGGGACAAAACCTCCTGGACCCTCCACCCCACACATGAGACCATTATCCTGGGGGATTCCAACCTCAGGAGTCTCCCCCAAATCCAGGATAATAAAATTCAGGTTGACACCTACCCAGGCGCCAGACTCGACCACGCTACCGCAATACTCTCAGGGATTCCCCGACCTTACCCGGAGGTCAAAAGAGTAATCTTATCTTTTGGCCTAAACAACAGGGGTTGGAACTCTAGAGAGTTCCTTAAAAAAATCCTTAAGGACATGGTCGTTATAGCAGAGTCAAAATTTCCAATGGCCACCATCCTGGTCCCCAAAATTAATTACTTGAACGACTTACCTGAGGCCCACAAAATTAGACTGTTTGGCCTCAACAACTCCATTGAGGATCTAAGCCACATCCCCAAAATCCCTCCACAGGACTTTCACACCTCCCAAGACCTGATCCATTGGACACCCCTTACAGGGGCCAATATTTGGGCTCTCTGGCGAGGCTTCCTAAACTAGGGGCCCTTTCTAGCATAGACCTGGAGAATAACATCACTAACCCCCATCACCCAGTTACGAGGTTTGAAAGCCGGTCCACCTCTAAGCCTTTCAGACCTACCCTAGCACTAATTCCTAAACTATAACTCCCCTGATTCCCCAGACACCACCACCTCCCCAAAAAAAACAAAAAAAAGAAGAAAAAGAACCCCCCAAAAATGTTTTTTTCCCCCCTTCCTTTTTTCCTTTTCCCCCCCCCTACTTTTCACACACTTACCCCCTAACCTATCACTTATTACTATTCACCTTTCACTTACTACTCCTTTTCTTATTACCTATTACCCATTACTTACTACCTATCACCTGTTACCCATTACTTATCACCTATTACCTTTCAATACTTGTAACTCTTACTTACCACTTTTTTCTTTTTACCCTTTACTTACCATCCCTTACTAATTACTTAACACATATTACTTATTATATCATTATCACTATAAGAACTATTATTACTATTAGGATTATCAGCATTATTATTATGATTATTATTATTATTTTTATTACTATTTTATTACTATTATTATTATTATTATTAGTAGTAGTAGCAGTAATAGGACTCTTTTCTTATCGACTCCACTTATTACCCTTTACTCATCACTTATTACCCATTACTTATCACTTATCACTTATTACCTCTAGCTTATTACTCAGTACTTATCACCTATATGACCATTATTATTATCATTATGACTAATATTACCATACCATCATCATCACTATTATTACTATTATAATCATTATAATCACCACTGTGATTATTAGTAGTATTATTATTATCATCCTTATTATTATTATTATTATTATTTCTATTATTATTACTATTATGATTATTATTACTATTATTACTGCAGACCCCCGATGACTACGAGTCCCTCCCACATGGTATTGGCTAATACCGAGGTTACATATGATGATAGGGCATACAATCACTTAAGATTTTCTTATCACAAGTGAGGCCCGTTCTGAGTACCCTACTTACACCTCGTATGGCCTACCATTGGAACAGGTGATTCCTTGTCACTAATAATCTCCTAGACCACATACAATTGATCTTATAGAACTTAATGAGAAAAATTATCCTACCTCGTGGGGAGTGATCAGAGAAAGTACAAATCTTGGTTTTTAATATCCTTTAAAAGAGGAAAACACCAGTGTTCCTCACAAACATCATACTTGATGTTGAACAGAGTGTTAATGACTTCCTCTGCTTGAGGCTCTTTAAGTCCACAGACTGTTGCTGGAAACCACTCTACCTTCCCATCCTCCTTGCACAGGTGCATGACCCTCCTGCCAACCAACAGCTCAGGCCTTCTACCGAACTCCTCCAGCCATGACATAGCCTGCTGTATTTTCCCCTTCTGCTCTGCCTCTTTTAATTTAAAGAGCATTTTGGCTCTGCAGTCGCTAATTGTGATTTGCTGCTCTTCCCTGGACCTATATACAAGACCACCAGGCTGAATGATCTGAGGGACACTGACATTAGCCTCCAAGATGGACATGAGTTTTTTTTTTTGTTCTTCCACAGAGTATTTCCTCTTCTCCCTTGTTTCCTGGAAGAGATGCCTCTCCCCCGCAGAGTTCAGGACGGTTTTTTGAAATCTTATCTGGGCCAGGAGCGCCTCCCTCCACTCACCAGAGCCTATCTCGTTGAGCCGCGACTGCACCTCCTCCTTCGACCATGGCCCCCCCAACTTGGTGACACCTTGTGTCAACTGAATTTTTGTGGTCCGAAGTGCGGCATCTTTAGCTTTGTTTGATTCTATCTTGCTCGCCATCTTCTCCTCCAGAGCCAATTGTAGTGTCGCCCTCTTTTCCTTCATTGACAAAATGAAGGAAGGAACTTGACGCCTTGCCTCATCAAGAACCTTTGTTCTCTCAGCAGGGCTCAGACTCTCCAGATAATTGCTGGGCTTATTTTGCCACCACACGACCAGCGTCTCCAGGTTGTGATTGGAGATGGAGGGCTTGGAACGGAGCAGATGGTCAAGCACAGCCAGGTCACACTCACCCAGCATGTTGGTCTTGGGGACTGTGCTTGCCATCTGCTGTACTGGAGTGCCAGTGTTTCCCCCCTGGCAGCTGGATGGAAGCCTGCCTCTGTAGCACAACCAGCATCTCCGCGCTAATGAGCTCAATGGCGAGCTGGGTGAAGGCGCTCTCCTCCGCATTCTCCACCTCTCTGAATATCTTTGCCGCCAGCTCGTTGTCAAGGGGCTGCACGGCGAACACTGAACCCCTCTTCATCGCCATGGAGCCATCGATGGACCGCACCTGGAGGGAGGAGAGCATCCTTTCAAGATCACTGTTCAGATCTAGGATGTTACCAGGCATCTTCATATCCAGAACATATTTAAAATAAAAACGAATCTTGTTTCATGGAGTTATGAGCTATGCAGCTTTGTATTCATTGGATTTTTTGGAAACAGTTACGTGTTGTGCAGTAGAAAAAGCAATGAAAGATTTTTTTGTTTTTGTTTGACTTGGAAGCGCCGGAATTGATTGCGAATGTTGAAATCGTATAGGGGTAGCTAGTGAGGCGTGTCGGAAGCAAACACAGCAACTGGTACACACGAAAGAAATGGATTCTCTTTATAAGAAAAAAGTGATTGAAAAGCAGATTGTTAAAGTGCTCCGTGTGTATATACCATCGCCGTGTATTTATAGCCCGTTTTACCAGGGTTGTACTCGAGTCGCCCATAAAGTCTGTTCTGTTTTCTTTTTAATAAAACGCTTCAGCTTTCACATTTATTGGCGTCCATCATTTTATAAGGAGGATGACACGGGGGCAGCACTGTCTTTCTCTCTCTCACACGCACATACTCACACACACACTCACATTCCATATACATGTTGTTTGTATGACAGCTATAATAACAAAGCACGTCTGAAATCCATGTTCGTTTCAAGACGTGGGGCCTATTGCTCAATATTAGGAAATAAGACTTTCAAATTCATTTGCTCCTTATTCAAGGAGGCTGGGCTGTGTTTTCGGAGCTGACTCGAGGTGTTTAGTGGTCTAGAGCTGGGTCGCCTCTGACGGTAGGTTGAAGTCCACTTGCGTCCAGAGCATGGAGAGCACGGGCTGCTGCAGGCTCCATATTCACCAGCAGGTGCATTCGGCACGCAAAGGTCCCCATCTCCACGAGCTGCTGTTGCTGGTCTGTTGAAAGACTAAAACATATTTAAAAAGCTTTAGATTAGATTAAAGTGTGTAAAATGTGTGTAAAATGTGTTTGCACAAAATAAAACACTACTCACAAGAATCAGAGTTAACAGTTAACTAACTATAATTCTTCTTGTCCTTTTCTAATTTCTTATCAATACTCATTTATTGTTTCTATTAACACACAAAACAAAATTGAAGCCTCCTGGTCTTATTGAAATAACTAGCCTAATGCACTGCTATCAAACTCTGGGATTATCTAAAATCACTGCATTATACCTATCAAACGCTGGGATTATTGTTGGCAGTAGCTCTTCCCGAAACTGGGCCAGAAGTCGATTGAAGACCCCGTTGACTGCTGCCTGGTCTGACATCAAGCACTTGATGCTCGACACAAGTGATGCCACGATTACTGACTTCTCCTCCTCAGCTGATGTGATTGCTGCTGCTAGACTGTCTATGCTCTCCTTGAAAGCGGTCAGATAGGTCTCAGCATCTCCTCCTGCTACCTGCCTCAGCCCTAAGGTCAGGTGTTTCCCTGACTTCAGTGACACCTAAAACATACACCGTAACCGCTTTTAAACCTCAATCATGTTTGCCTTAAAGCAAATTCACAATAACAATAAATGCATTTTGTATACTTAAATATATTATATATTTTATGTAAATCCAGAATTGCAATCAATGTATAAATTAGTATAATAATTTACTGCCTGATTTAATTGGAAACAAGTACATGTTGTTTACACACACACACACACACACACACACACACACACTTTAGAGGATTATGGTTATTGTTAGAGGGCTCAATGGCAGTACATACCTGCATGCCTTGGTAATGGCTGTGATTAAATGTGGTGGCATCCTGGTGTAGTGTTGTGCCTGCACCACTCTCCGGATCAAAGTCCTTCAGCATTTCCTCAGCAACCTTACCAATGGACACCATTTATTTTATTATGAATTTGCCATAAACATAATTGTGTTTAAATGGGCAAAACATTTTCAAGAAGTTGAGCAATAGACCAATATCTTGTTCAGATATATTTTTACCTGCTTACTCGCCACTATTCTGGCCTCCATCATAATACGACTGCTGAGAAGTGTCTTGCTGGGAAGCCTCTGTGGTACCTTGCCCGTCAGGTTTTTAATTACTGTAGTGAGGACCTTTGGCAGCTTTCGGATGCTCACATTCCCCTCTGTCAGTAGTGTCATGCAGACCTCCCGGATTTCATTTGTGTATCTGCCATTTTCAAATGTGGCAACCTCCTCCCTCACAGTGCAGTCTATCACAGACTGAAGCTCTCGCTCTCTCCTTTCCAGCTGCTTTACCTCAGCTTCCAGGTGTTGAATGGAGGCCTCTGCCATATCTTCAGCCTCATCCCTCTCCCGCCTGGCTTTCGCCACATTACCTCTCATCACACTCAGCCTCTTCTGAAGGGCCACCTTCTCCTGCTTCCACTTGTCCTGGAGGCTCAACTTCTCAGTGAGCACCTGTATTACTCCCTCTTTCTCCTCAAGATCCTCCTTGGATAGCTTAATGGTAGTTTTTAGCCGTTTAATTGTTTTGTCTTTCATGTCCAATGCTCTTTTTCTTGGTAAAGTTGCTTTTACTCTAATTAATTGTTGTAGGCAGAGGTCATACTGTTTGGTCAGATTAGAGTTCTCAAGTTCAAATTGTTCCAATTGTAATTTCAATGATTGTCTGTCCAATGTGGCATCTATGCTGGCCTGCTGATACTGTAATATACTGGTCTGGAATTTGGTCTGACTATCAGCTGCGTTTTCCTCCATGGCTGAGAGCTGTGTTTGTATTTGAGAGACCTGCTCTTCTGATGACTGAAGCTTTCTGCTTAGGGATAGGTTTTCTTTTTTGAGTTGGGTTTCAATTGAATTTGGGGTTCGGGCCTTTGGTGGAAGAAATTCAGATTGCCAAAATAATTGTAGGTCTTTACACTTGTTTTTCTTCATTTTCTTGATTTTAGAGAGGGCATCATCACATTTTTGTCTGAGGCTGTTTGAGCGTCCATATTTATTAGGAACCAATTTAATTATTTCTTCAGTTAATTCTGCTGCAGTCATCCCCTTTAAACTCTGCTCATAGAGCCAGCCGTTTGTAATGATAGGTGTCACTTGAGGTAAAATTTGGAGAGGTGACACTTGAGGTGCGTTTGTGGCCATAGCTAGACTCTGTAAAAATCAAATATGAACTTATCAAAACAAAGAACCGAAAATTAGGCTAGTCAGTACTGTGTGTTACATGGATTACATTTTATGTGGACATAAAACAACATATACACTTATCTAGCGATCTACCTATATATTCCAGTTGATTATTTACTATTAACCCTTCGAAACCGGAGGGACCATTCACACAAATAGCGTCTAGCGGGCTAGAGTAGGCTCTCGAAATTACAACCGGAGCGGAGTAGACTGTATTTCTAATCAAAAGCCGCTGGATACAAGACAAACATGTAGCTATATGTATATATTTTTAGATAGAAAACAAGTTGAATTGAACAGAAACCCACCGCAAAGATGATCAGATGTCAATAATGATGAAGATCTTTCAAGTGTCTCCTTAAATTTACCACAGGAAAAAATCCTCCAATGAGTGGAGACTGGCGGAAGACCAATAGGAAGTCAAGATGCCTTAGATACAGGTGACACGTCCATTAAAAGGATTACTATTGATCAGAGCCGCGGAAATGGCAAGAAAGAGAGCTTGTAAATAGCCGAAAATCACCGGAGATAGGGATTAGAACGGCGCCGCTGAAGTTCTGATTCAGAATAGATAAGTGAGTAGCAACGGTAACATTGAAATTACATTCTTAAAACAATAAGTACATCGAAAACAAGTACACAGAGCTAAAACTATAATACATATGGACATGTATGTTGACACATGTAAGACAATATCTTCCAAAAATGTTTTTTTAATGGTGATTAAGTAGCGCAACCCTGGCAAAACCCCGTTTTCGCACGTTCTACGACCAGTGGGTGGACTCCCTATGAGTCTGTGAACTGAGCTAACAGTTTTGTCTATAGTTATATACTTGTGTGGAGTGTTTTATTTTAGTGTATTTATACCTAAGGCCTCATAGAACAATTTTCATACTTGATGAATAGGATCCCTATTTGGCAGTGGCCCACCGCGCCCAGCCCTGTTCCTTCAGGACGCAGACACACAATAGAACAATACCTCCGCCCGGGCAGGAGAGCACCCTGACAACACTGGCCCAGAATAGACCCAACGAACACACCGCAGGACAGAACAGACCCAACGAACACACCGCAGGACAGAACAGACCCAACGAACACACCGCAGAACAGAATAGACCCAACGAACACACCTGACAACAGAATAGACCCAACAAACACACCACAGAACAGAATATATAAGCTATACGAATAACTGCTCTATGATGATGTATAAAAGTCTTGTCACTTATCCATTTTGTAGAAACAACAGTTTATAACCTGACTTTTAATTAATCCATTGGTTTTAGAAATGGCTGATATGAAAGCAAAAACCCTCCCAAATTATGTTTAATATACCAAAATAAATTTGCTTCACTGAAGAAAGATTGATCATTTAATGAACACAGAAAGGTCAGATTTTGGCAAGACAAAAGTTTTGTCGCCTACAGAGAGCCTAAATGTGAACATTTAACAAATAATTTACTTCAAATACAAAAATATGTTGCATAACATCAGTGAATTAGGTAGTGGTGCTGTGAGATCCATATCTAATATCTTGTATGACTTCCATGAGCTTGAAGGACTGCATCCATGCGGTTCGGCAATGATTCATACAATTTATTGATGAAGTCATCAGGAATAGCAAAGAAAGCAGTCTTACATGCCTCCCAGAGTTCATCAAGATTATTTGGTTTCGTCTTCCATGCTTCCTCTTTCATTCTACCCCAGACATGCTCAATGATGTTCATGTCTGGTGACTGGGCTGGCCAGTCCTGGAGCACCTTGATCTTCTTCGCCTTGAGGAACTTTGATGTAGAGATGGAAGTATGCGATGGAGCACCATCCTGCTGCAAAATTTGACCCCTTTTATGGTTGGGAATGTAAGAGGTAGCTAATACTTCTTGATATTTTAGGCTATTGATATTGCCTTCCACCCTGCAAATCTCTCGCACACCCCCATACTGGATGTAACCCCAGACCATGATTTTTCCGCCACCAAACGTAACTGTTTTCTGGGTGAATCTCGGATCCATGCAGGCTCCAGTAAGTCTCCTGCAATATTTGCGGCGTCTGTGATGTAATTCAACCGAAGATTCATCTGAGAAATCCACCTTCTGCCACTTTTCCAGCGTCCATCCTTTTAGCAGGCTGTGGGTCTTGGCAAATGCCACACTGATTCGACCATGGAGGCCATTTCGAGACAGAATTCTACAAACTGTTCTGGTTGACACGGGGACTTGAGGTGACCAGGCCTGGTGGAGCTCTGCTGCAGTGGAAAAGGGGCTGGCCTTGGATTTTCGAGCCAACAAACGGTCCTCCCGAGCAGTTGTCTTACGGGGTCTGCCGGACCTGGGCTTGTCAAAAACATATCCAGTCTCTTAAAATCTTTTTCTTATTCTTTGTACTTGACGCTGTACTTGACTGCTGCCACCTCAGCAGTGGATCTGGTCTTCAGCCTCTTGATAATCAACGCTTTGGTCTCAGGGTGAATCTTAGGCATGTTGTCAGAGGTCAAGTTGCAGTTGATGTGAAGGTCTGGTGTGCTGGGGTTCTTTTTATACACACCCACTAATTGATTGATCAATTATTGATCACAAGTGAGGCTGTAATCTAGGATTGGGTGCATCATATGACAAGGCGACAAGACTTTTGTCTTTGCAAAAACTGACTCAGTGGGCTTTACCAAGCTGTGAACGTTAGAATGCTTTTCAGCAGTTTCGTTTTGCACCAAAATATTATTTCAAAAGCTGTTGGGATTGAATTTAGCCATTTCTTGTAAAAATGTTTTGATTAGAAATATATTTGAGGGGCACTTAAGGTCAACTTGTACCCAAGCGACAAGACTTTCGTCAGGGACTGTATATATATCAGTGACACCGCCTTTCGGTTTTCTAGATGTTTCTTCCCTTTGGCATGGCTAACGAGCGCGCTTCCCCCATGTTACTAACATCAAACGTTTTCACACACACTCTACATGCAGCACGGCCAGGGTCTGCCTCTCTTGAGCCATGTTTTATATTTGTTGTCCAAAAGCCATAAATTATTGAAGGAACATTTTCCAGGCATTTTTCAGCAGCAATAGATAGCTACTTGTAACTATGTCCATGCACTTTCTAAATTCTGCCACGAACTAGCTTTCTCGCCAACTAGCTGATTACATATGTTATATCACGTCATATTAGTTTGAACGGTCTATTGGTGCAAAATTGCGGTAACACTTTTTTACCAAACATCTTTTAGGAATTTTAACCCCCAGGGGTCTATTGTTCTATTTTCCCAATTTTAATCATTTTAATTTGTAATAAGCTTATGTAATCCCAAATGGAACTATCAAGTGTTGCATATCATTGTATTCAGCGCAAAATGCTCTTTTGTGGTATGTTATCATATATAATTTTAGGAGACTGTGTATTTCAAAATGACCACAAAAGCAACATACAAAATAAAACAAAAAACAGTTCTAAAACTTTACAATATGTATTGATTACAAACTGTACAGAATGAGATAGAAGACTTTTGGATGTTGAAAATTGTTCTATGAGGCCTTAGGTATAAATACACTAAAATAAAACACTCCACACAAGTATATAACTATAGACAAAACTGTTAGCTCAGTTCACAGACGTTTTTGGACAGAATTCACATTTCAAAGCAGTTTCTTATTCATTTCTTTGTATGTGTCTGAAAGCCCTGTGGAGGACATGGTGCGTTCTGGTCTGCAGGTGCAGCTAGACTGTGGACAGAAACTAAACAATGGTCCTTTTGAAGCCAACTGGCCCAGATGTATTTCCTGCTAAGGGACTAAGCAATAATAAGAATATAAGAACATCAAAACGAATGAACCTCCTCCCTTCTCCAGGCCACATTACTATACTGACCCCCAGCCGTGTTTTTCATCTCTTGTCTTCTCTCCTCACCACGGCATCGCGAACTATACAAACTATACGATAGCCAGCAAGTAGGACGAATCTGCAAATCACATGGATAGGCTGTGATATACAAAAAGATCTACCTACTGCCGATCATTATTATGTAGCATTAGCGAACAAGCAAGTTAGGTGGCATCGCACTACATGAAAACATTACCTCCGATTGGCTCGTCGATATAGAGACTTCTGGTTGGTCTAGACGCGGGGGTGGGCTCTACTTGTAGCTACACTGTAGGTTTCGCCATACAATTTATTGTTCCTATGCGGAACGAGAGCGAAGTTATTATACAACAGTGTTCGTTCCATGTCGCCGGCGACATGCTCGGTGAACATATATTAAACACAATGTATATTTCCAAAACTTTTCCAAAACAGTTAAGTTAATTCCATAACTTTTCCAGACTGGAAAATAGTTTTTCAAATTCCATAACTTTTCCAGGAATTTCATGACCGTGGGAACCCTGTATGTACACATGCATTTCTCTTGTGTTCACAATTTTGTTTAAATCTGTGTTAGTGAGCACTTCTCCTTCGCTGAGATAATCCATCCACCTGACACTGGGGTGTGGCAGATGCTGATTAGACACCATGATTATTGCACAGCTGTGCCTTGTCACAATAAAAGGCCACTCTAAAATGTGCAGTTTTATCACACAGCACAATGCCGCAGATGTTGTAAGTTGAGGAAGCATGCAGTTGACAGGAATGTCCACCAGAGCTGTTGCCTATGTGAATGTTTCATTTCTCTACCATAAGCCTTCTCAGAAATGCCTTTGGTAGAGAAATTAACATTAAATTCATGGGCAACAGCTCTGGTGGACATTTCTGCAGTCAGCATGCCAATTGCACGCTCCCTCAATACTTGCGACATCTGTGGCGTTGTGTGATAAAACTGCACATTTTAGAGTGGCCTTTTATTGTTGTGTTTAAAGTGTTGCGTTTATATTTGTGTTCAGTGAAGATGAACACTGATCCTGCAATGCAGCCTCTTGAGAATGACTCCATCTTGTGGGCAGAATACCATGCTACACCCAGCAGCTATAAATTCACCTTTACTTACTTAAAAAGAAAAATGTGTTATTTTTACTTACAATCCTAGTGGCTGCTTTATTCTTCAGACTTGCAGAAAAATATACAACCATGGACCTATGGTCTGCTTTTAGTATGGGAAATAACCACCAGGAGATCTGTGCTGGGAGGAACACAATGTTGGGAGGAAGAAGAGTCAGGCTTTACCAGGATACCACTCATTCACCAGCTGTGGAGGCAGGCCTGTGTGGTTTTCTTTGTCTTAATCGGCTTATGCTATCTTTTGTCCATGAGATTCAAATTCAGAGTAGACTTCACCATGTGCCCGTATCATCTTGACCACCGTGAGTACACCTCGTTATTCCATTTGTTATTCACTGATTCGTTCATTTACAGTAACATGGATTAATAAAAGCAGACATACAGTATGTATACATTTGACTGGGGTCAAGGACTCATCACAATGAGTACACACAGTAATTATAAAAAAAGCTATACATACAGTATTTACAAGCAATCAATACTATGCAGTGTTTCCCATTAATTATCTAGAGTAGACTGTAGCAACCAAAATATATTTTTTTATGTGAGCATCGCCGCCCCCGATTTAAGTCTCACAAAATCCTGTGGGAAACACTGTACTGCTTTGGGCTTAATCGTAGTCATCATCATCATCATCATTGAAAGTACCATGCTAAAAAAAAATCACACATGAAATGTACATAGAAAAAACAGATTCCTTTACAGAGTGGTCTACAAGAGGAACGTGGAGGAAAAGTGTGTGCGGGTACACCATAGATCTATAACCACTAGAGGGCACACTCCCCTAAATGAACTGTGCTTATATTCAGAGCGCCATGTACTCAACTTAATTTTACTTCATCTTTTGTGATCAAACGTAGGTGATTCACAGCTCCAGTGTCTCAGCTCAGTCACTAATTGGCATCAGTAGTCAAGGGATCATTCACCTTAAAGCCATTTACAATTGAGAATCCTATTGAAGAAGACCATGCGCTGATCCAATTGGCTGATGCCTTCCCAGCTTCTCCTAGGAAGTCCCACCCAAGTTGACTACATGGCGCTCCTCATGCTGTCACAGCTATAATGAACGGTGAAAATTGCCAGTGCTTTCTCTAGTCATATATCTCTATGGGGTACAACGACAAAAGGCAGCTTAGCAGTTCTTGCTGCCTTTGTTGAGATGAGGAAGATGAGGGGGGGATGAAGACTCTCAGAGCTCATTGCGGTTGAGTCCGTTGCGAGAGATCTTGCTGGTTAGGTCCTGCATGTGTTTCTTCATCTGAGGCAAAGACAGAGTTTTACATTAGTATTCCTTCTCTGACGTGATGAGATGTTTATGATGTGGATGAGCATAAACACACGTCATGCATTTCTTACATTCTGGCCACTCATACCTCCTACCTTGTAGGATCCCCCTCCCTCCCCCCTGACTTAGTGAGAAGACCGACCGCCCACCTTCCTCCCCCCCGACTGACTTAATTAGACGATCCACTCGACTCCCCTGCCTGCCCACCCTCCCTGCACCTCCTACCTTCTTACTCCCTACCCCCTCCCTCCCTCGCCCTCCTAAAGCCCAATTTATACTTCTGCGTAAAATCGACGGCGTAGCCTACGCCGTAGCTTGCATAGGCCCGCAGCCTCTGCGGCTGATGCGCACCTCTCCAAAAATGTAACTACGCGGCAGTGCCTACGCAACCGTAAGCACTGCGATTGGTCCGCTTGGTAGCACATGATTCCGACATGATTCCGACTCTCTCGTAGGCCAAAATGCGGAAGCCATGACAGAAATGTCATTTACTTTTTCTGTAATTACTTATTAATAACGATTTGGAAAATTATGATAACCATCGTATTATCTTAGTTTAATGTCATTTCAATGCATCATAGAACTTTTATTTACAACAAGCATAACAAAAAAAATCTCTATTATGCCGCTATGAGTACACCGTTCCAACAGAGCGCCCTATCAGGCACAGCCTTCCTATGTCATTTACTTTTTCTGTAATTACTTATTAATAAAGATTTGAAAAATGATGATAACCATCTTATTATCTTAGTTTACTGTCATTTCAATGCATTATAGACATCGCTTTTGATCGCTATTATGTCGCTATGAGTACACCGACCAACGCGACGCGGACCGACCAACGCAGAACTATAAACTGGGAGAGCCCTTGCGTAGGCTACGGCGTAGCCGCGCGTAAATTCGACGCAGAAGTATAAATTGGGCTTTACTCCCTACCTCCTTCTTACTCCCTACCTCTCTCCCTCCTTCTTATTCCCTACCTCTCTCCCTCCTTCTTACTCCCTACCTCTCTACCTCCTTCTCTACCTCCTCCTTACTCCCTACCTCTCTCCCTCTTTCTTACTCCCTACCTCTCTCCCTCCTCCTTACTCCCTCCCTCCCTCCCTTCTACCTTGTAGCCCATCTCTCGGGTCTTCTCCTCCAGGTTGTTGTACTTCTCCTGGTTCCTCTGGATGTGGTCCTGGTCACCCAGCGCCTCCACGTGACGCAGCTTCTGGTGGGACAGCTCCAGCTGCTCCTGGTAATGGCTGTGCTTCTCCACCTTTGTCTCAAAGTGCTTCAGCTCCTCCTGGTGGAGGGAGGACAGACAGACAGACACACACACACAAAAGAAGAGGATGAGATACACCATGCTACACTTAGAGGAAACAAGGCACAAGACTTCATGATGAAAGTATGAAGATCACTGCAGGTTCACTTGATGTTAACGCTGTAGGTCTATGGGAAGTGTTAGCTATGTTAAAACGGACACGCCCCACAAGCTGTTCCCCCTACAGACATTGTCACTGAACATGGATGCTAACTCCACCTCTTAACACTGAGTGAACCTACGGGGCCGGAACTGATTGAATTGGGGCCATGGTATTTTCTTGAACCTTGCTTCACTTGGCATTGGTTAAAAAACAGTCCAGAGGTGAGTGTCAGCAGTCGAGAAAGAAGCAGGAACTCACCTTGAGAGAGTCCAGCTCATCCTCACTCAGGTTAGCTCGTCTGGCCATCTCCCACAGCTCTATCACCCTGGGCTCTTTGAACTCTGGAGGAGGGGGAGGAGAGGAAGGGGGGGGGGGGGGGGGGGGAGAGGAAGGGGGGGTTGGAGGAGGAGAGGAAGAGGGGGTTGGAGGAGGAGAGGAAGGGGGGGTGAGGGAGGAGAGGAAGGGGAAAGTATGGAGGAGGGAGAGAGGGGGTTGGGGGGAGAGAGGAGGGGGGAGAGGAGGTGGGGGGTGGGGGGACAGTGTAAGCAATAGATCAGAGAAAGCGGGAGAGGCAGAGAAAGAAAAGGAGGGAGTAAGCACAGCAGAGTAGGGGGGAAAAGTCAGCATGAGTCAGTACCAAGGAGATAACCCACAGGAAACCACTAACAATACACCTGGAGGTCTGGAGCCGGTGAGACCTGACTATCAAAGGCTTATTTCTCTCGCGCTGTGCTGTGCGCGAGAAAGAGAGAGCCTGTGCCTGTGTCTGCACGTGTATGTGTGTCTGAGTGAGAGAATGTGAAATATAAAAGATGTAACAGACAACTTTGATCTTTTACGATTTTTTTCTTTTCTTCTGATGTGAGCATTTTTTTCAAGGACAAAGGAGCACAAAACCATCGAAGGTTGAGGACTCAACAGAGCCTCCGACAACCACCTCCTCCTCTGGTCCTCTGTGGCTCAGGTGGTCGAGCACGGCGCTAACATTGCTCAGGTTGTGGGTTTGATAAAATTCCCTGCTATGTAAGTCGCTTTGGATAAAAGTGTCAGCTAAATGGCATCTCTAACCTCTTTATAAATGAGTTCCTGTACTGGCCAATAAAGAGAGATGGTTTTCATTAGAGAAGGTCATTTAGGTAATTACAGCTGTACTATTATTCTAATTATTGATTAATGACTAACACAACAGGTAATTCACTCACACACTGCATCATTCTATCTTAGGAAACACTACCAAACACACGGTTTCATTCTAAGAACACACTACCAAACACACTGTTTCATTCTAAGAACACAGTACCAAACACACTGTTTAATTCTAAGAACACAGTACCAAACACACTGTTTAATTCTAAGAACACTAGGGGTGTAACGGATCACGGATAATCCGTGATCCGTACGAATCGCCCTCCACGGTACGGCACGCATGTGTTCCGCGGATCAATTGCACAATTTTAACAAGTAATAATATTACTTAATATTAGTTAATATCTCTTGTAAATCACAATGTAGAGTTGCCATGAAAAGATAGACGCGACAGTTGCGTGCTTTGTTTTACTCTAAAGCGCAATGATAGGTTGATAATGCGAGAAAAAAAAGAATCTGTTGTTTACTCACTACATGTGAAGCTGGGAATCCACAACAACAAGGCTGCGTTCGTAAATTCGCTCTGGAATCTGATCAGCATTCAAGGAATGCCTCTTGTCCAATCAAATTACTTGGTCCCTTTATGACGTCAGATCCAGGCTTCTCTGTCAATTATGACGGGAGGCATGAAAAAGGTAGCTCGACAACTTCTGATAATGTAGGCATTTTTTTCATACCATGTTCAAAATAAGTGTTCACTTTATTATTTAGTTAAAAGTGGCATAAAACATGTTTATTCGTCTGCTATAAAGAGCCCAGTGATTCACTGCTGCAACCAGGCGCCTCCCTCTCTCATATTGCATCATTTAAGTTGAATGTGTATTTCAGTATAATATGTAATGTTTGAGTGTAGAATGTGTTATTTTTATATATATATATATATATATATATATATATATATATATATTACCAGTTTTGACATCTTGAATGTTGTTGGTTTTTCACATAATAAAAGTGGTGTTTTTACAGAATTAAAGGAAAAAGCAGTTTTTATACAAATGTAAATGTGTTGTGTTATCCGAAAAATGATCCGATCCGTGACTCAAAAACCGTGACACGATCCGATCCGTGAGTTAGGTGATCTGTTACACCCCTAAAGAACACACTACCAAACACACTGTTTCATTCTAAGAACACACTACCAAACACACTGTTTCATTCTAAGAACACACTACCAAACACACGTTCATTCTAAGAACACACTACCAAACACACTGTTTCATTCTAAGAACACACTACCAAACACACTGTTTCATTCTAAGAACACACTACCAAACACACTTTCATTCTAAGAACACACTACCAAACACACGTTCATTCTAAGAACACACTATCAAACACACTGCTTCATTCTATCTCAGAATACACTACTAAACACAGTGACACTGCTTCATTCTATCTCAGAACACACTACCAAACACACTGCTTCATCCTATATGGTGTGCTAGTGAGGACTCCATAGTGTTCCATCATGCTCGTATTGGCGACTGGGGAAATCTCACCACTGTCCTCGCTGAATCCCTCGTGGCTGATTTTGCGCAGACGCTCGAAGCCCTGGTTCAGATCCCTCATTTTGTCCTTCAGGTCTGTGTGCTTCTGGTGCAAGACATGATCCTTCACCTCGCCCTCCAGGGGGGAGATCACATTCTTATGGATCTCTATGAGAGCCAGGGAGGGGGGGGGTGAGAAGGAAAAAAAAGGGGGGGGGAGATTTGGGATGGATACAATGGGAGCAGAGGCAGGCAGAGAGAGAGAGAGAGAGAGAGAGAGAGAGAGAGAGAGAGAGAGAGAGAGAGAGAGAGAGAGAGAGAGAGAGAGAGAGAGAGAGAGAGAGAGAGAGAGAGAGAGAGAGAAAGAGAGAGAGAGAGAGAGAGAGAGAGAGAACAACACTCAGCGCCTTCATTCATCACCAGCGAACAACTCTTCCAGATTTAGCGGCACTAATGAAATGCCACATCATCATTAGCCGCCAATGCTGAGAGAAATCACTTTTGTTACATTTTTCTCTTCTTAAAAAGGTCCAGTTGGTTTAATTTCAATGTTCTATCATTCCTGAGTTATTATTATTATTATTATTATGTTCCTCAGACCATTCAGTGATTTTAGCGGTATTTTTACATGAATAAACACCAATCGGTTTTTGATAGTCATCCAGCGCCACTTGTTAAAAAATCCTCTGGGGAACCGTTAAATTAATATTCATTTTCCACATCTGTGATTGGCTGACAGTACGGTCTCTGGCTCAGCACTTCATGAGAACCAAAGACTTTTAGCCATGTATGAACTTGAGTTTAAACCTGAGTTTGAACCTGAATGGGAAGACCTCGAAAACACAGAACCACTGCAACAGATAACACCCTCAGGGCCCTATTATGCACTTCTTAACTTGCCGTCTTAAGTGTTAATTAAGACGCACCGCCAGGTTAAGACCTACCGCCACCCTTATTATGCGCTTCATACGCGCTACTGCTATTATGCAGGTGTCGATAGGCGCCCACACATAAGACGTAAAACTCCCGTGCATATATTGCTCATTGTGGGAGTGTTCATATGTTAATGAAGTGCACTAGGCGCCACTGCTATTATGCGATCTGACTTTGCTCCTATCGCTAAGAAGTGGTTTGAAAAGTTCTTAAGTTTAGACTTCATGCATGTTTTGAAACACGAGCGCGCCTCCGCGGTTTGCGCATGCATGTGGGCACACATGAACACGCACGTGGCTCCACGGCAAGACGTCAATTACGATCACAGTATAAATGCTTTATTTCAGAAGGGAGAGGCAGAGAAGCGCGCTGACCTCCTTCTTAGGACATCCATAATAGCATAGCGCTAATGACTCAACGCAGCCGGATCTTAAAGGGAATGGCACCTGGCACGCTGATTGGGTTGATTGAGAAGACGCCCAAAACACACCCATGACTAATTTCTTTGCTTAGCGCCGGGTTTTAGGTGCCCACTACAGCACGCATAATAGCAAAGTGGCCTTGACCACGCCTCCACGTCTTAAGTTTAGATCTACCGCCTCGTCTTATTGATGAAGTGCATAATAGGGCCCTCAGTGTTTCCCATTAATTACCTAGACTGTGGCGGCCCGCCAGAGTCAAACTTTTCCCGCCATCGTCTCATAATAAACCGAAAATATTTTTACACGCAAGCGGCAAGATTTTTTACATGTGAGCGATGAGCGGTGATCTTTGGAATTCACACTGCTACTACTGTAAATCCATACGGTTCTACTCTGGTTCTATTGATAATCGACATATGATTTAGCTCTATCGATAGTCCACCCCCCACACCCTGACCCCGACCCCTGTTGACGAAAATATTATCAGCATATTATAAGTCTCACAAAATCCTGTGGGAAACACTGAAGCCCTGCATGTATCCTAGGAGCCCGCTTCCCACAGCGGGGCTTACGCTGTGGCTGCCAAGGCCACCTGCTCTCCCACAGTCAGTTCCAGGCTTTCCAGGCAACTTCTGAGGCCAAACGGGGCAAGGGGCATGGATATTTATATCATCAAAGTGCTTTAGTTGGCTAGCGAACTCGGTGGATGGCAAGCCTAATCCAAGTTAGCTCGCTGTAACGACACAATCGAATGGAATTAATCCAATGATCTAATTGGAATAAAGTGCTTACGGTTACCAGAACCTGTTCTTCATAGTTCACCACCTTACAAACTGGGGAATGTAAACAAACTGGAGATCTGACACTGTTTCCCACAGGATTTTGTGAGACTGTGGTGGGTGGAGCTAACTTTCATTTCAAAATTAAAACAGGAGCAAAGTCGTCGATTGGGGGGGGGGCGGGCGGAGCAAGTTTCTCGCTCCCTTCACAGAATGTGTGCTGGAATATAGCAGTAGTCTAAAGTGTGGGGGCGTGCAAGCTTACAGCTGCGAGGGTGACGGTGAGAGACGCTTTGCTGAAGCAACTGCACAAAACACAATGTTAGCAATCTTTGATATTATCATGAGAAGTATACTAATATGTAGACGGGCCAAAACAGTCTAGGTAATTAATGGGAGACATTGGATCATACAGGGCGGACTGATCAAACAGGCTATTTCACTAGGCTTCTGGTGGCCAATTGTTTAAAGAGAGTGAAAACAATCAAAGAAGAAAAGACAGAAAGACATGGATAAGCTCACCCTCTGTCCTGCTGATGGTATCCATGACGATGTTGTACTCGTGGATCTTGTCCTTGTGGTGCTGGAACTCTCTTTTCAGGCTCTGCATCTCCTCCTCTGAGAACTTACCAGAGCTCTTGGCCTGTGAAGGGTGAAGCCATAGAGAGAGATAGATAGATAGAGAGAGAGAGAGAGAGAGAGAGAGAGAGAGTAGGAAGGAGAGATGGAGTGTATTGGAGAGAGAGAGAGAGAGAGAGAGAGAGAGAGAGAGAGAGAGAGAGAGAGAGAGAGAGAGAGAGAGAGAGAGAGAGAGAGAGAGAGAGAAATGGAGAGAGAGAGAGATTTTATTGATCCCAGAGGGGAAATTCATAAAACAACAACAAAATAAAGTGACAATTGAATAATAGACAAAATGAAATAAAAAAATAACAACTAATAAATAAAGATAGACCTAATAGACATCTGAAACACTATATGCAGTACGATGTAACATCCTCCAGCCTGACTCTGATTACCCCGCTCGAGCCAGCCAGAGGAGGAGTTGTACAGTCGTATTGCGGCAGGCTTATTGCAGGAGGGAGACACTGAGGAGCTTATCTCCAAGACAAGTTACACAGCCTAAGCTCCATCAGTGACTAGGAGAAGTCATGAGAAAATAAACAGCTCCATCTCCCTCTGTCAAGCTGGGTACACATTTTATGTTGGATTAGCCTAGAAAGCATATAATAACATAATGGGGAGGAGGAGGAGAGGAATAGAGAGCTGAAGGTGCTACGGGTACTTCGAAGAGCGCTTTACACATCTAATGTATTATAACAATAATTATTAGTGGGGGTTTATTACTTTTTAATTTTTTTATTAACAAGGGGGTTCCTTTCGGGCGGGATCCTTTCCTACCTTGTTCCACAGTTTGTCCAGTCTGGGGTCATCAAACATGTCCCCCTCCCTGTTGTTGTGGTGGTCCTTCAGGTTGTTGGACTCCATGGGACGCGTGTCTTTCTTCCCATCCATCCCATACTTGGCCAGGATCACTGGGGAATGCACAAGATGAGCAACACCAGTTAGAAATAACATCTATGACCCTTAAAGATACACCCTAATAGTGAGAACACGGTGCTTTTCCATACTACTTTCATCCATACAGGTGAGAAAGAAAAACACAAAACTGTCCTGAGAACAATGTGTGAGGCCTGTCGCCAGAACCAGCATCTTGGGTTGTGGGGGGGGCTACTGGAGTCAATTTCCGTCGACGGAGGGGGGGTTAACAATGCCGGCGATCGCATCACTCACTTGGGGAGGGATGGGGTCAAGACGCAAGTTTGGGTGGGCTGAGGGTGTCCCCCCCCCCCCCCCCCTCCTTCACGTCGGCCTTGTACAGGGTCAACTTCAGCCTTCAGCCGCCCGTTAGTGAAGTGTCACCCTCCCTGTCTTTCTCCCCCGGGGAGAGCTAAAGTGAATAGCTCTCTAAATAATAGATGAGAACACAAAAATTAGCTAGCAAGCTGCTTATCAGAAGCGCCTCTCCCTTCTCGATTCATAATTCAACCACCAAAGTGGATTTTTCTGCAGGGCCTTCATCTCTCCTTATGTCTTTGATCCTCTATCTTTAATACAGGGCTCCATTAAAAGTGCTGAATAATTAAAAGATATACTGTATATTTAAACAAAATGTTCGCCGGTGGGGAACACTCAATCAATTAATCCACCTGAAAACACCCGATTAAGAAGTCTAGGCCTTTCTGCAAACGAGCGTCAGGCGTCGAATGTTGATGAGTAGGAAGTAGTAGTAGCTTATCAATTACTCCACCTGGCTTAATTTAGCTAGTGAAAATATATGGGCCTCTCAGACAATATTTGTAGGCCTGCTAATTTTGCCTGATAGAGTCCAAAGAATTTGCCACCACGTTTAATTTGTCCAGTTCAGCTACAGCACTGCACTGAGGATCGGGCCCAGTGCCATAACCAGCACCTTGGGTGGGCAAGGCGGTTGGGGGGAGTGGGGTCAGCAGCAAGGTCAGCGGGTAGCCTTAGTAGTTGCCTTCTGAGAAAATCAGGCTGGGGGGGAGGGGGTTGGAGCAAGACTAACGTTTGGGTCGGCTGAGCCAAGGAGAGGATATGGCTCAGGGGTCGGCTGTGGCTCAGGAGGTAGAGCTGGCGTCTAATGATTGCAAGGTCGGTGGTTCGGTGTCGAGGTGTCACTAAACCCCAAATTGCTCCCAATGAGCAGGCCAGCGCCTTGCATGGTAGCTTGCCGCCATTGGTGTGTGTGTGAATGTGTGTGTGAATGGGTGAATGAGAGGCCATTGTAAAGCACTTTGGAATAAGTCGGCCTATTTACCACCATGTGAACCTGCGTACTCTACTTTGCCAACTCACATGACCGCCTCCTAAATACCAGCTAGCCACTGAAAAGTGAGCAATTCAACTGGGATACGTGAGTAAAGGCCGTCACCATTGAAGCTGCGTCGCAGCTTGGCCTCCTTCTCTCCGTTCTCGTCCATCCCCTCCGCCTTGACCTTCTTCCACTGCAGCTCATCCTTCTCCTGGATCTTCAGGTCGCTGTGCAGCTCACTCTGACGCACCGGGGGCAACTGCATCTGCATTTAACATGTCAGTCAGTCACATTATATCAAGAGACAGCAGGGTAGCTAAATTGGGGGGCTATGTTAGAGGTGTGTGTGTGTGTGTGTGTGTGAGAGAGAGAGAGAGAGAGAGAGAGAGAGAGAGAGAGAGAGAGAGAGAGAGAGAGAGAGAGAGAGAGAGAATAGATCAGATCTGAGTCAGTGAGTGAGCAAGCGAGACAGAGAGACAGAGAGACAGAGAGACAGTGACAGACATACAGACAGTGTAAGAGAGACAGTGACAGTCTGGGCAGAATTAACATCTGATCTGGGATGCAATTCAATCAAATCAGCAATGAAAACGACTGGCCGCCGTTGAAGCCTGAAATAAATCCTGACGTGCATTATTATGTCAGCCAAATCCAGCTATCCATCGGGAGCTCCTTACCCTTACAGCTTTCTCCCAAACCTGGTTGAGTTTAGCGATCCTGAACTCCACTCTACTCCCATCAGCAGACCCCTTCTTCTTTTCGTTCATTTCACGGGAGTATTTGGATGCCATTGCCCCGACGCCGAGGCACAGCATAACGACCAAGCATTGCATTTTCATTGTAGCGATATCAAATATAATAATATAGGCATATAGTTTCAAAATATACACATAAAGAGCTAGTGTTCTCTCATATTATGTTGTTGCCCAGATAGTCGAATACGAAAAATCATGTGTTTAAAAGGGGCGTGTGCTTCCCGGATGAATTGCATTGTGGGGTATGTAGTCAATGATATGGGAATCAGACAACTGCGCATTCTGTTAAGAATGTACATAAACTCCGATTCCCACATTACACCTCCAAATTACTCATAGTTACGGAGGCTGCGAAACCTTCGGAGCAAATAGAATTCATCCACGCGTTGGAATTAAAAGGGGATGAAAGGGATTGTTGAGTTGGCCTATTTTCAATCATTGGCATCCTTTATTACCCGTTACAGCTTTCACACACGAAACAGCTACCTCAAGCAGTAATCAGTCACTTATAAGAAGTTAACTACCCATGTTCTGTTTAATAATCTATAGATTATGAGAAGAGATTTGGTGAGGCTGCATTCTCATTTGATGCACCCAAATTGTGGAATGCACTGCCAGTTTACATTAGGGATGCAACCTCAGCAAATATGTTCAAGTCAAGACTAAAAACACATCTTCTTACTATTGCCTTTAAATGACAAAATAATTCAATTATGATTATAGCCTATAATGATTGGAGCACTTTGAGCTGCAACGTTTGCAGGAAAAGTGCTATACAAATAAAAAGTTATTATTATTATTATTGAACATGGATGCTAACTCCACCTCTTAATGCTGAGTGAACCTACCGGACACTCACACACACAGACACACAGACACAGACACAGACACACACAATTCTAAAGGACATAAATACTAACAGTGCATTTTGACATCCTGGAAACAATTTGTTACAGTAATGCTGAGCCAACAACCAGTTCTGCCACACACAGGATGTTATTCACACCAGACCAGTGGGTTGATCAATACTATAAGACAGACAGTATCCCGCTCATGGGTACAGGAAGCACCGCCTTCTCCATATTGAGCGGCTACCAATAACAGCGGATATTGAGCAATATTTTGCTAACTGTTTGGCCCTTCTCTTAGGAAGACCAGCCATATGAAGGCCTCTAACAACAGACTTATGAACATGGCCCAGGCTGCCAAATATAAAAACTAAAAGTTGACATCTGTAGCCCAGTTGTGATATGGCCTGCTCCAGCTGTTGGTATTTTAAGATTTTGGTTAAAAAGGCTTCCTCTAGGCCAGGGTTCGAGTTATGTGGGAGCCAATGGGAGCTGAGCTCCCATAGAGATGGTCTGAGACTCTCTGAGCTCCCATGAAGGCAGTAAAATCAAAAATCTGTGGGGGTCGCTAATAATACATTACCACAACTATTATTTGATCAAAATGTCAATGTAATGAATATTATTCAATTTATATTATAAATATTGTAAAATAAACACGTTTTCCAAAAGAGCTACGCGCACCATTAATCTCCTGTGAATGACAGTAGGCCTTTGACTGCCTGCACTTCACCACCAAGACACCATGGGGCGCAGTAGAATATTGTGCAACAGCAAAAGGTTGATTAATCAGCTGTGCGGTAAACCGTTGGAACACACAGTGCACAGCTGATTAATCAATTAAACCAATAGAGTGAGACAGGATATGTTCATATACCAGTTGCCTTTCAGGAAGTAGTGAGATCGTGCACCTAGCCTATTATTGAGAAGCAAACATTCATTCATTAGCTATACAGGAGTATATACATACAGTAGCTACCATGCCGCCCAAAAAAAGGCCATTTTTTTACCCTCTCCCGTTCATCCAATCTTGGATAAAGAAAGGACATCGGACGTCAGCATCATGGGTTCCAGGACCGCGACCGCAGCCTACTGAAAACAGACCAAACAGGTCTATCTTGTCTCCGTAAAGGTAAGGTGGCTTTTACTTTTTACTAACCTAGTGTACATGTATTTTTCGCTCCTTCTGTATAGCAAAAATAACATAATTATTGGCCGAGATACATGTGTGACTATCGCTTTTATAGCTGTTGTTTCATGTGGGGCTGTTGATGTGGTGAAATGATTAGCCTGCAGCTGTAGCGTCAGGATATGTTGGTATTTGAGGAGGAGGATGAGGATGAGGATGATGTTTCGGTACCGGTACCGTTTTTAAAGTATCGATTTGTCACCGGTATCGAATAAAACCCAAACTGTACCCAACCCTAACTATATGTTTACATGCCAACTAATTAGCTAATTCATTTCTGTCATTTAGAGCTGAGGGGAGCAACAGAGAGACGGACAACAGGACAGTAACAGAGAGACAACGGGAGAGGAGAGCAATAGAGACAGAACTGAATGCACTGAACCTTTTTTTTTTATTCTTTGCATTATTAACACTGTTGTGTTATTGTGGTATTAAAGTGTTTAAGTGTTTTATGGTAAAGCATTATGAGTGGTGTGTGTGCAGGGTGCTCGTGAGTTGTATATTTTGGGGAGGGGGGAGGCTTGTGTATGGGGGCGGGGGGTCCTCACACAAAGGAGTAGCCTAGGGCCACTGACCACCTTAATCCGCTACTGCCTATAGCTAATTAAAACTTGTAAGTCCCATCGCTGTGTGGGCATGATTCGCGCGTGCATGAGAACATTTCGCACTGTTATTTTGGAGACCCCCACAGAGATCAGCTTATAACTCGAACCCTGCTCTAGGCTATGGTCAAAGGTGCAGCCAACTTCTAAAATAAGCACCTCTCTGTGGTTTTCGTTGACAATTACAACATCAGGGGTGTTTGCTGAAATATTGGAGAACACTCCTAATGACTCTTCATCGCTACACAAACTGAACATGTGGGGCTTTACAGTGGAGTGCTTGTACAGCGTTGCGGCAGGCCTGAATATGGAAAAGACACCCTCTGAAATCAGATCCACAATTCGATCATGCCTACATATGTAGAGCCCTTTATACGCATGACAACCATTTAAGATGTGGGGCATGGTTTCAGTTATCTGCTGGTGACTGTGATGTATGCAGTGTGGGCTATGACTGTCAGGAAGCCAGATGGAAAGGTTTAACTTCGTTGGTAAAACCTGCAGCCTAGCTTTTAAAGTGAAGGTGACAATACACTCGTCAAGAGTTACGCTTTTGAACACTGCGTGAGAGACAGAGTGATCAGCAGCAGGGAGACATGCCAGCTTCCCTTGCAATTTCAGTTCAGTCCAATGCTGTCGTTGTCTTTGTCGTAGCGCCATCATAAGGTGTCCCCGGGTATTGACTGGTGGGAGAAGATGATCTGTCCCACAGATGTTAATGGTTGCCCTCACTGAGATGCTGGGGTCAGTGATGATCTCCTCAGAGACAGCCACCGCCACTGAGTTTGACCCCACCCACTCCAGGGCCACGTTGTTCCAGCCGCAGAGATCGTTGAGGTCAGGCCAGTCAGACCACACTCCGAATCCAGGGGAGTGAGTGTCCAACTTTCCACTGGCTTTCCTCTTAAATCCCAGGAAACTAGACTCTGATGGACACGCCATGGGGACCTTGCGTCTCCGTAAGTCCAAGAACAGTGAGGCTCTAGCCATCTCCCTCACATACTGGTCGTCACTGTTCAGCATGTTCAGGAGATGGCTGAGTCTGGTGGCAAAATAAGTCCACTCAAAGTTAGGAACTCCGAGTCCGCCCTCCTGTTTGCTGTGGAATATGATGTCACGTGTGGTATGAGTGTTCAGTCCAGTCCATTTTCTAAACAAAAGTACGGTCTTATCGTTCATTTCACGTAGAGACTTGCGTGGAATGTGTACATTAGAAAACAGATGCTGAACCTTGACCAGAGCTATTTGTCTGACTGCTTCTAGTTTCATGATGAGTGGCAGGGGTGATGCATCTACGTATCAAATCAAGCCTGGTGGAGTACTCAGAAATTATGTCTGCAACTTGATCTTTCCACTCTCCTGCCACGTTGAATTTATGACCCAGATATGTGTATGTTTCATGCAATGAATAAGCTCTGAGTGGCTGGTTATTGATTTTGAATACAGGTGTGGTATCTGATTTAGATCGGTACCAACGGTTTCCCCCGCTCCGTCTTTCATAAAACACTGCACATTTGGAATATTTAACATCTAATCCAGACCAGTCCAAAAAGGAGTCAGTTCTGGAGAGCATGGTGTTGATAACTTCCTCCTGCCTGGAGGCTATGACCACATCATCTGCATACACAATACACAATACAAGATACAACTAATTGTGTCCCAGATGGCAGGTTAATAGATGACGTGAAAACTAGCTCTGGCACAGAACAGCAGCTTTGCTGTCCATACCGATGAGCGTTGTTCCCTTTACTCCTGTTTACGTAACCAAGGTAACGAGCTATCTCTCTCTCTGGGTGATCATGTGACATACAGTAACCAATCAACAATAACGGTAACATAAACACAACAACAGGGAAAGCCACCCATGGTGGACTGTCTCACACTATCCCCCTCCAAGAGTACTGAGTCCCTTCAGTACAGGTGACTTAACATTAACATGTCTAGGAATAGAACAGTTGACTCAATGAACATGTCTAAATTATTTGATTACTTACATCACATTCTTTGCAAACTCGTAGGCCCTATAGCTAAACAGCAGTGAAACAATTAAAACACTTAACTACTTGTAAACATTTTTTTTTCTTTATAATGCAAAACTTCTTGGATGAAGTAACCAATCTGCCGATAAACTAAACAGTCTCTCTTTCAATAACTAGTTCCTGAATCTCTCTGGCTTATTAACCATGCGTCCCTTAGATGTTTTAACAGTATTTTTTGGAGTGTCCTCTTGTCTTTTTTCCTGCTGACACCTTGGAGCTTTGAGATGAGGTTTCTCCTCTTGATCACATGACTCTCGAGAAGCTCCTTCCTCTGCTGGATCTTTATCATTGTCTTTCTGTAGTGGCAGCTCTGGTACCAACGGGACATCCTCTTCAGGTAGCTGTGTAGCTGGGTCTTGGCACTGCTGCAGCACTTGACTCCTTTGACGTTTTATCCCAGCAGGGACCACCTCACTATTGTATGGTTTAAGCCGATCATGGTGCATTATCTTTCTGCGCTTCAACCCTTGAATATCGTAGAGGACAGGACCACGGCATCCAGCCACAATCAAGGGGCCCTTCCAAGGTGCTTGAAGCTTGGGGCTTAATCCCTTCTTTTTCGTGTCATCCTTTACATACACCAAATCTCCAACGCTGTAAGAATGTTCTCGTGCTCGGACATCATACATCTTCTTCTGACGTTCTTGTGCAGTGCGGAGGTGCTCCCTCGCTGTGCTTTGTGCCTCCTTAAGTCCTTCTCCCAGGTTATGAAGGAAATCTGCTACCTCCATTCGGTCAGATTTGAGTTCTGCAGCCCCAGACTGGATATCCTGTGGTTGATGAACTTCTCGGCCAAACATGAGCCTGTTAGGTGTGAACCCTGTGATTGCATGGCGTGAGCTGCGGTAGGCTGAGGTGAGTAGTGACAGATGCTCATCCCAGTTCTTTTGGTTCTGGTCCACGTAGCACCGGATCATCTGGAGTAAAGTTCTGTTGAACCTTTCCACCTGTCCGTTAGAGGCAGGGTGGTAGGGGGTGGTCCTTGTCTTTGTGATCTGTAGGAGCTTGCATACATTCTGGAACAGGGAACTCTCAAAATTGCGACCTTGGTCAGTGTGCAACTCGAGGGGGGCTCCAAATCGGGCGATAAAGTCATACACAAGCCTCCTTGCTGTTGTTTCCGCAGCTTGGTCAGGAACAGCAAAGGCTTCGACCCATCGAGTAAACTGGTCAATTATGACGAGAATGTACTTGTTTCCAGAGCTGGATACAGGGAATGGCCCGAGGATGTCTACGTGGAGACGGTCCAAAGGTGCTCCAGCTTGGTAGCTTTGCAACTTGGCTCGTTTCACTGGTCCCGTAGTTTTGCATGCATTGCAGTGCTGGCATCTCTTCACAAACAGATGGACTTCTTCACCCATTCCATACCAGTGATAGCTCTGGCGTAAGCGCTCCAGTGTTTTTGCTTCCCCAAGATGACCAGATTGAGGAGGATTATGGCAAGCCTGCAGGACCTCTCTTTGCATGGAAGCTGGAACTAGTAGCAACACGGTTGGTTGTTGGGCTCCTACTCTCTCCCAGGAGTAGTAGAGAACTCCTTGCTGCAGCATGACCTGAGGCCAGCAGAGCCAGAACTTCCTCACTGCAGGGCTCTCAAGCATCACCTGATCTTTAGTAGGGAGTGTTCCTGATTCTTTCCATGTGTGGAGGGTGGAGAGGACAGGATCAGCTTTCTGAAGTTTGGCAAGCTCTTCCAATCTGACTGACTGCAGCCAGTTAACTACTGGAGTCTCCAGCATGGTTGTATGTGGTAGATCTGTTTCCATCGACTGAGTGTTATCACCACTGGTCTCACCAGACTCAATACTCCTAACTGCCAGCGGCACAACATCATCAACATCGTCTTCAAATCTTGTCCACTGCTCATGAAGTCTTCGGCAGTACTTACATCCTTGACATGGTAGATCAGACAAGTTCTTTCCAGCTTGGTAACAGTCACATTTGTCTGAATGTTCTCTGGTTTGCCTTGACATGGCATCAGCATTGCAGTGTTGCCGGCCCGCTCGATGCTCTATGTCAAAGTCATATTGGCTCAACTCTTCCAGCCAGCGAGCCAACTGACCTTCAGGGTTTTTGAACCAAAACAGCCAGGTGAGACTGCCATGATCTGTTCGTAGCAGAAACTTCTTGCCCAGTAGGTAGTGGCGGAACTGACGAGTGTAGCGGACGACAGCAAGTAACTCACGTCTGGTAACACAGTACCTCTGCTGAGCTGGTGTAAGATGGCTGCTGGCGTATGTTAGGACTCGCTCTTCTCCCCACTGGAGTTGTGACAGAACAGCTCCAATACTGTGGTTCGAGGCATCAGTGTCTAGAATGTACTTGCCTCCAACAGTGGGGTATCCCAGCACTGGTGTAGTTGTCAGTTTTTCTTTCAGCTTTGTAAAAGCATCTTGGTGCTCATTTGTCCACAGGAATGTAGCCCCCTTCTTTGAAAGGCTGTGGAGAGGGCTTGCCAGTTCTGCAAAAGCTGGAACAAACTTGCGGTAGTAGTTACACAGTCCAAGAAAAGCTTGCAGCTCCTTCAGGTTGTTGGGTGGCTCCCAGCGCTGTACATCCTTGACCAGAGCTGGGTTTGGACAGATCCCATCTCCACTCACAATGTGGCCCAGGAAGAGAACTTCCTCTTGAAGCAAGTGACATTTAGAAGGCTTCAGCTTCAACCCATAGCTGTGGAGACACTTGAAGACCTGTGCGAGCCGGTCCAGGCTTTCATCCACTCCCCTGCCAATGACAATGACGTCGTCAAGGTAGATCAGCAATGTTTCCCATTGGAGTCCCCTGAGGACGAGCTCCATTGCCCTCTGAAAGGTGCTTGGCGCATTGCAGAGCCCAAATGGCATGCAGGTGTATTCATACAGGCCCCATTTGGTGATGAATGCTGTCTTCCCGCGGTCTTGGTCATCCACTGCTATCTGCCAATAGCCAGACTGAAGGTCAAATGTTGAGAACATTGTAGCTTCCCCAAGAACATCAAGACACTCTTCAATCTTGGGCAAAGGATATGCGTCCTTTACCGTCAGACTGTTCAAGCCGCGGTAATCTATGCACCACCGTACTCCTCCATCCTTCTTGCGTACTAAGACGACCGGAGAGGCCCACTCCGATGATGATGGTGTAACGACACCGGCTTTAAGCATGTCTTGAAGATGTGTTTGCTCTTCACTTTGAAATCCAAGAGGTGCCCTTCTCACTCGCTGGCGCACAGGCTTAGCCGATCCTGTGTCAATCTTGTGTGTGACAGCAGACATGTAACCCAGGTCGGAATCACTTTTGGCAAAGAGGGATTGGTAGGTCACTAGCAGTTGGATAAATTGTTCTTGTTGCTCCTCACTGAGTGCCTCACTAGTAGCACCAACCAGGCTTTGGAGATGTTCAGGTAGCTCAGAGATTGCTGCTACTCTTCCAACCACCAGTGATGGCACACTCTCTGACTCTCCCTCTATGATGGGCTCTACACTTTGCTCAGGTGAACATGATGGCTCCTCAGGATAAGCTTCAACTAAGAGTCCAAGGCATGCTCCTCTTGGCAGGGCCGCTTTGCTGGTCGAGAAGTTGCATAGCCGGACTGGCACCCGCTTCTCCATAGTGGTAACAACACTCCCGGAGACTACATTTTCTGTGATGTTCAAAGGCTCTAGTACAGCTGGAACACTGGCCTTGGTTCTTCCACCTCGCCCCAGACCACACATTCAGATGTAGGTGGTATGGTGGTGGTCTCTCCTAGGGTCACTCTGGCAACATGATAGTCTGATCCATCCCCTCGTACTATTTTGGAGGGCACAAGTTTGTTACCGATGAACACCTTACCACGGGTGTGGATGACAACATCATGAGTCTTCATCAGATCCAATCCTATGAGGACAGAGTCACGTATGGGGGCTACGTGTACGTCCCAGTCGATTGTTTTGGCTGCAATTTTAAAGGTGACGTTCAGTCCACGTTTTGCTTCCATGCCATCTCCAACTCCCGCATTTAGAAGGTAGGTCTTACGTAGGCTTGTCGGATCACCTCCAGAGAAACTCCTATACAGCTCCTCTGAGATTACTGTTGTCTGGGCTCCCGTGTCCACCACAGCCTGTGTTGGAATGCCGTTTACTGTCACCGGAATCTGTAGACTCTCACCCTTGTTTTTGGTGCAGCCAATCTGTAGCCCTTGTGGTTTGTGATCTGCATGTAGTCTCCCTTCTGACTGCCCCCGTTGGTCTGGGCCTTTGTCACCGCGGTTACGTGCAGCTGTTGGGCTCGGCGATCTACTGCAGTCCCTCCTGAAGTGTCCTTGTTCTCCACATTTATAACATGGGCCAGCTGCTCCCCGGGTTGGGCTTGGTGACTGGGAGCGCATCCGGCCGGGCTGCACCTGATAATGGTTCTGTGTCCTCTCTAGTGACAGGGGACGTTGTGTTGTTGCTCTAGTTTTATGATGTTCAAACTGCAGCTGTAGATTCCCTACTGTATGTACGAGGGTCTTGACTTGGTCCGTTAGTGTAGCAAACTGGTCAGCAGTTACATACTGAGGGGTCTGTACCCTACGAGAGGTAGGAGTAAAGTCCTCACAGATGTCTCCATCATCAGCCCAAGAAATGCGTCGTGTTCTGTTCTTTATTTGTGTTTCACGTCCCACCGTAGCTTTGAAGTTGTGTTCATGAGCCTCTACACACTTTTGAGCCTCTGCAAGGGAGCATGGATCTCGGTTCATAACTTCATAGGCCACTTTTTGATTTTTTTTAGACCTTTAAGAAAGGCATCAGTTGCAAGTTGATCTTGCAGCTGGAGATCCACTCCTGGATATGCAAGTGTGACGAGGCGTCTCACCTCTTCTGCAAATTCAGCTGACGCCTCTCTACCTTGCCGAAGTTCTCCCAACTTTCTCCTTACTGTGGTAGGGGGGTCTCTTTTCCCAAAGCGCTGAGTAAGCTCCTCCACTAAGAGAGCATAATCCTCCCGTGTACGTTCTGGCAGTGAGCAGACATATCGTATTGCAGCTCCTCTTAAGCATTCATGCAGCCTGTCCACTCTTTCTGTAGTACTCCATCCATACTTCCTGGCCTGGCGCTCAAATGGCAACAAGAAAGAGTCCCAGTCATCATTTCCTTCAAATGTGGCAAGTTTAGGTCTACGCACTTCTTGCAGAGTGTGCTGACTGTTGTGACCAGAACTATTCAGTCTCTGCTCACCATAGGGAAATGAGCGTTGGGTTTCATTCTCAGAGTCTCTAGTGTCTCTCCATCTACTGTCAGTTTCAGCATTGCCGCCCCTCCTGGTGGGACCAAAGTTGCGAGTGCGCAGATTGATGACATCCAACTCAGCTGCAAAGGGGGCACCAACACGAGTTTTTGGTCTTACTGGTATATCCCAAGAGGCTGAAGGTATAGCTTCAGGCTCAGAAGCATGCCTGTCCAATGTGGGGCGCTGTAAGATCTTATCCCCATTTCCACTGGAAGCAGCAAGTGGTGGTGAGGCTTGCTGTGTAACGGGATTTCCTCCTGTTATGTGTGTTAGTACGGGGGCTAGCATCATTTGCAGGTGTTTTGTCTGCTGATTTTGGCTATCCAACAAAGCTTGTAGCCATGTTGGGGCTCTATCAGGCTCAGTAGGTCCTACTGTAGCTCCTTGTTCCTCTGTCATTTTATTGAGTTTTCTGTTCATGTAATTGTCCTTTTATTTTCGGTGGATTGTCTGTTCCACTTGTCTTGTTCTCTTTCATGTAGTTGTCTCTTTGTATTATTTAGTTGTTTATTCATATAATTGTCTCTTTGATTTTGTTGAGTTGTTTATTAATGGAATTGTCCGCTTAATTTAGTTGAGTCTAACGGGAGTACAGTCTGCCCAAACACCACCAGGTGGCAGTACTCAACCAGTTGTTGTAGTAACTCCTGAATCCAGTCAGCTGGCTAGTTAGCTGTCTCCTGTTAGCCCCTATTAGCTCCCGTTAGCTTTGGCTCTTATAACTTTATTATCTTCCGTTAGCTTCTGTTAGCTTTTCCTCTGTCAGGTGGATGTACTCACGGATGATCGCTACTTCTGATACCAGTTGTCGTGTTTTGTCCGTCTGATGTGCGTGGGTATAATGACTCACACGACAAGGAATTCTCCGTTTCTGGTTCTTTAGTTAACTTCTTCAAAACACAATACAAGATACAACTAATTGTGTCCCAGTCCCAGATGGCAGGTTAATAGATGACGGGAACACTAGCTCTGGCACAGAACAGCAGCTTTGCTGTCCATACCGATGAGCGTTGTTCCCTTGACTGACTGTTTACGTAACCTAGGTAACGAGCTATCTCTCTCTGGGTGATCATGTGACATACAGTAACCAATCAACAATAACGGTAACATAAACACAACAACAACAACAGGGAAAGCCACCCATGGTGGACTGTCTCACAATATTTTTTGAAAATCAGCAGGCGGCAGCTGCCTATCCTCTACTGAAGAAAGAGTGTAAATGTGAAAAGCTACAAGACACCAGGTCCTTTTCACTTCAGAATGAATCTCACCGGCACTGAACCAAACGGCCAACGTCCAGATCGTGACAGGACACCTGAATTCCGTCCGCCACCTCGCAGAGACACAAGCTATCGGCAGACGGCGCCGTTTTATGAAGTTGGAGGACGATGTCTGAGGAACACCGAGCAGAGAGAGAGACGTCTCACCGCCGACATCTCTTCACGGGTCAGTGGACTAAACGCTGTGACACCTAATCGAGATAGGACCCTGGCTAGGGGCCTGTCTCATGGCCATAGACACTTCACTCGTGGACATGACAGCACTTCAAATTGCACTTTTCATCAACACCAGACAGGCTAATGATAATGATCGTCTCCTGGGGGTTAGGATTTGGTCATCATGGACATTTTATAGCCTAATCACGACTGAACTTCATTTAAAAAGTATGTGAGACAGGTCAAAGTGAAATCACATTTGTAGTTATCAATTAGCTAAACCATCATTAGAACAGAATTAGCTGCAGTGACAATGCCCCAGAACTAAGACCTCATAATTCTCTACCATTTCCTCTCCTCCGTATACTGGCCCCTCAGCAAGTACATCCTGCTGACTTGTATTTCTAAGCTTTATAGCTTTCTGAATGATGTGTTTTCCTGTAATGAGTTCTTAGCAGTGGGGGGGAATGTCTTTCAAATATTAACAAAAAGTCTCCAAGGGCTCCGAGCAATTGTCCTTTGACTCTTATTTGTTAAAGAGGACCATAAACAATTTGACACGTCTGTAATGAACCTAACACGATTTAATTATAAACAGTAGCCGATGAGGCAAATACAGGGTTATGTTAACACATACAGTACAGTAATTAAGCTATTTGGAATATTAGCTTGTTACATTTTTACAACTTAGCAGACACTTTTATCCAAGGCGATTTACAATTAGAGATTACAGGGACAGGCTCCTTGGAGTAATTTAGGGCTAAGTGCCTTACTCAAGGGCACACTAGTGGTGGTGTTCCCAGAACTCATGACCTTCTGATCACCAGCCCAACTCACTATCCACTAGGCCACCACTACCCCTAAGGGGTACCGTTATTCAGTTTGCGGGTAAAAGAAAGCCACATTTAGGCCAACTAAGCCTCTTGTACCGGGAGCAGTGCAGCTGTGTTTTTCTACAAGGCATTACATGTTGGAAGGTAGGATGGTATAACAAAAGAAGAAATTAAAGATAATAGTTCTTAATGTTTTATATGCATATATATATATATATATATATATACAAACAAATTTTTTTTTATTTTTTTTTGCTTGTTTTTGTTTGGCACCTCATGCAGAAGCTTAAATTGGGTCCTTAAGCGGGTCTTTGGAAGACTAAAGGTAACATTTTCCACTCATCATAACAACTATCTACCAGCTCATTCTAGTCCGTAGTCCGCACGGCCCTTCCCCAGACTGGAACATGCCCTGCAGTTACCAGTTAATTGCATCCTTTGAAGAGATCCATCCAACTGCATAGCAAGAGATTCAGAATACACCACAGCAGAGACAACGGTAAAAGTTTCCCCCCCAACCTAATCAAACTCAAAGCCTTACTAAACTTCTCATTAAAAAACGTCTGGCCATGGCATTACGTGAAAAAGGATGAGCTTGATGATGATGATGAGGACAGACACTCTCTGAGCGCCAAACATTTTCCTGTAATAACAGATGATTATCGCGTAGCCTTCCACAACACAAATTAGGGATTATAATTACCTATGGTTTAGTGTATTGAACAGAGAAATTAATCAATTCAGGTCTTTATGGAAAGCGTGAGCTGAAGCACTACAGCAGTAGCTTGTCTTCCCTAGACGATGCCATTGTGTTGGTGGTTGTTATTGTTATTATCTTTCATACTCTGCCAAATCAAATTGCTGTGCGAGTGTGTCCATGTGTATGTGTATGTGTGTGTGTGTGTGTGTGTGTGTGTGTGTGTGTGTGTGTGTGTGTGTGTATGTGTGTGTGTGTGGGTGTGTGTGGGTGTGCTGGGGAATTGTATAAATGAGAAAGAAAGGGCACCCGGTGAAACTGCATGGCAGCGAGAGAGCCCCAAAAGCAATCGTGTTACATAAACCATGTTTGATGGCTTCTTTGGTTTCCCAGCCTTTGGCTTTCTCAGCTCCCATTAGATAGAAGAGGGGAGAGAGAGAGAGAGAGAGAGAGAGAGAGAGAGAGAGAGAGAGAGAGAGAGAGAGAGAGAGAGACAAACAGACAGAGGGAGAGAGAGAGAGAGAGGGACAAACAGACAGAGGGAGAGAGAGACAGAGAGAGAGAGAGACAAACAGACAGAGGGAGAGAGAGAGAGAGAGTGAGAGAGAGAGAGAGAGGGACAAACAGACAGAGGGAGAGAGAGACAGAGAGAGAGAGAGAGAGAGAGGGACAAACAGACAGAGGGAGAGAGAGACAGAGACAGCAAGAGAGACAGACAGAGAGAGACAGAGAGAGAATAGGGAAGAATTATAAGGTGTGTGTGTGTGTGTGTGTGTGTGTGTGTGTGTGTGTGTGAGCTAATGCGTGAGTGAGAGAGCCTGGGGTCAGGTGCAAAGGGCCAACTGACCAGTCTATGTGGGCGTGTGACAGAAGTCTTAATGAATATATTTAATCACAGAAAGGGAACAAACAACACGCCCATTAGGGCCAAACCAATCCCTATAAAGAGGGTTTGATTACCTCATTAATACTCATTTGACCCGTCGAGCTGCAGCCAAACTGACCTGCTATGAGGCTTGGCTGCAGTTTGGGTCGTTTGGCGGACGAAGACCTGTCATTAAATGGATTCTCAACTTTCTTCCCTCAGACTTTTAGGAATTAAGCAACGTTTCAATAGTATTTTAGAGTACAGGGTGTGATATAGAGTGAGACACGGAAGTCTGTATTGTTTAAACCAACTGACACTATCGATAGTGTATTGATCGAGATGTCAGCGTTAAGTGATACACATTGAAGTTTGTTATGGCTGAATGGAGAATGTGTTGTTAAGGGAGCACAGTACCCATGCCTATGTCTTCAAGCATCATTTAGATCTTCAGCTCTCAGCCCTTCCACCTTCAACCTCTTATTTCCTTTCCTGCAGTGGCATTGCTAGGCCTGGGCATCCAGGGCTATAGCCCTGAATGTTTTATGAATAGCCCCGGATCTTCTCAGATTTTTAGAAAATATATATTTTTATCTACTGTAGGTCCATACACTTTGTCTATCAATTTTTCTAAACCGAGGGGGGGCGGGGGGGGGGGGGGGGGTGATGGACCCCATCAACGGAAATCTCTGCTAGCACTCCCCCGCACCCCAATTTCAGCCCACAATGTTTCAAGACCCTAACAATCAGGACCTCATATTCTGTAAAACAACACAAATGTTTTGCTCCTTTCAAAATGCCCCATAACATCCACACAAACAAAGTTCTTACATGTTCTCACAAGATGATTCACAAGACACAAGATGATTCACTTACTTAGACACATGTATTTGCTGTAGGCCTAAGTCGTTTTGGATAAAGGCGTCTGCTAAATGCCCAACATGTAAATGTAATGTTGCTAAGCAACAATAAGTGTTTTGAAGTGCCTGTCCTACTGTCTCTCCTCCACAGACCAGGGCTTGTTCCCAGCCCATGTCCGTCAGTCAGAGGCCGCGGACGAGAAGGGGGGGGCAGGAAGCCAAGAGCATCAGTCCAATCCCCAGATCTCGGACGACGACGACGACGACAAACACCTTCTGGCTCCCGCTCTCGGAAGACGAGTACCTGAAGGACATGCTGTCCGATAACCCCAGATTCCTGAGCAGAAACCAGCAGAAGTCTCCGCGATACTGGGAGGAGGCAGCTGCGGCCCTTCCGGAACACCAGGGACCGCGGGAGTCGCCAACGCCCATGGCATCCGTGTCGGTAGATAGATGGATAAATGGATTCTCAACTTTCTTCCCTCAGACTTTTAGGAATTAAGCAACGTTTCAATAGTATTTTAGAGTACAGGGTGTGAGAGTGAGACACGGAAGTCTGTATTGTTTAAACCAACTGACACTATCGATAGTGTATCGATCGAGATGTCAGCGTTAAGTGATACACATTGAAGTTTGTTATGGCTGAATGGAGAATGTGTTGTTAAGGGAGCACAGTACCCATGCCTATGTCTTCAAGCATCATTTAGATCTTCAGCTCTCAGCTCTTCCACCTTCAACCTCTTATTACCTTTCCTGCAGTGGCGTTGCTAGGC